>NW_019272033.1:796138-866219 GCF_002738345.1 Cucurbita maxima | reverse complement strand
TTTTTTTTTTTTTTTTTTTTTTTTGAAGTAGGATTTCTTTAATAGGTATACATGCGTCATTTGGTTCTGAAATGGCATCTTTACTATAACATTGTTGCCTTTTCTTCTCTCTGCTTCCGCAGAAATTCTGGAATAGGCTCTGAGACACCATCGGCCTCAGAAAATATAGACAATCAGCAAATTCCTTCTCCTTCCAAGGAGTATAAAGATCTGGGAGGAAATGAATCTGCTTCAGGACAACACATGCTCTCACATTCAACTAAGAGATCTGGTGGAAAGAAAAGAGGAAGGCCTGCTGAAAGTAGCATGCAAAAAGGGAAATCGAGTATCGAACAAGTTCGAAGAGTTTTTCCCCGAAGAACCAAGGGGCCTGCAAAAATAAATGAAGTTGAATCAGACAGCAGTGACCATACTAACGAAAAGACAAATGCAGAAACTGGAAATATTGGAACACTCTGCAGTGAAAGCTTTGGAAAGAACGAGTTTCGAATGCTAGAAAACGAGAGACCTGTCAAGAAGAAAAGAGGAAGTCCTGCAAGGAACACACAAAAAGGGAAAGCAAGGGTGGAGCAAGTTCGAAGAACTCGGGCACGTATAGCCAAGGGGGACGGCAGTGACTATACCGATGTGAAAAAGAATGCAGAAGAAGCTGAAATGGAGAGAGGAAATGTTGGAACAGTATGCAAGGATAACTCAAAAACAGAGGAGCTTAAAATGCTAGAAGACTGTGATTGGAAACAAAAGGGGAAGGCCATTGAACAAAGTGATGTTGCTGACCCCAAATCCAAGAATTCTGAAAAGCTTGAAGTCATGACTGATCCTCTTCAGGCCATGTTATTAGATATGGTTCCAAGTCTAGGAATGAGTCAAACTAAAAGTAGCAGCAGCAGCAGTTCTGTTCTTGAGGAGAAGCAACCAGTACATAACAATTCTGAGCCAGCTAAGAAGAAAGTGAGCTACAAGGACGTTGCCAGTGAACTGCTTAAGGATTGGTAAAACGTGTGTTGGGTTTTACTTAAGGTATCATGTTTTGTAATTTAATCGCTGCTGTTCACCATTTCAACGCAAGATAATTTATGGTGAGTTTAGGGTGACACTTAAAATGGTGTTATACAATGGTCGTTCAATTATGGAATTTGTGTTTTGTGTTTATTTGTTCTCTGACTCTTTCAATTGTTTCATAAACTTCTAGTTTTGTGTCGAATAAGTTTCTGAACACAATTGTATTTATTAGTAGAGATGTCTACGAGACGGGTGAGCTTTTCCTATTCCTATCTCGGCCACTTATTTCATTTTCTATCTCTGCAAAATTTTTCTATTTATTTTTGTGATTGGATTTTTCGTGAGTAATTTTAAAAATATATTTATATTAAGTGGATTCCCTTTTCTAATTTTTTTTATTTTTATCTTAAAGCAAGAAAACTACTTTTATCTATTTTAGAAACAAAGAGATGGTTTTCTTTGGATGTAAGAGATAAATCTTATTTCTATTTTATTATAGGAAATTCAACTAAATATATCACAAATATTTTAATTTGATATCAGTAGTGTGAACTTAATTATTATTAATAAGAAATTTAAATTTAAGTCGTTTTAATATTCCTTAATTAGTTTTATCTTTATTTCTTAAAAAAATATCTATGGACCATAACAGTTTATCCATATTTTTTTATAAAAAATGAGACAATCTAGGTTCCATTCCTTATCCACTTTGTTTTATCACTTCAAGACAAGTGGTACAGTTTATAAACTTATATTTAAATAGGTGGTGTAATTAATACCTTTCATCAATAATCCAATTTTAAAAAATGAATTGTTAAATTTTATTTTTAAAAAAAAAGAAAAAGAAATTAATACTATATTTGAGTGTAACTTAATTTAATCATTTTATTATTAAGTTTGAGTATGTTTTATATCCTCCAAGTTTTGTTTAACTATATATTCATCCACACTTGGAATGTTTTATTAATTGACTTTTGAGTGTTTTGTTAATTAAAATTGATAACCGATAGAATAATTGATATGATATATGAGTGATAGAACCAGTAACAAAACCTAATAAATCTATTAATACAAACGAATATACCCAAATAATGACCGATAAAGTACGGAAGTTAAATACCATACATTAATACATGCATGATTATGAAAGTTTTTCAAACAAATTCAAGCGTAAACAACTAAATCGAACCGTTCAAACATATAATTAAAGAGAGAGAAATACTCTTTTTATGGCCTCTATTAGAAGTTATCACTCACCTAACTAGAGATGTGAGATCCTACATCAGTTGGGGAGGAGAACAAAATATTTAAAAATCTCTTCACCGTAGACGCATTTTAAAAACATTAAGAGAAGCTCGAAAAGAAAAGCCTAAAGAGGAATGTCTGCTAGCGGTAGGTTTGGGTTCTTACAAGAGATCATTTACATCTACTTAGAAAAAATGCTAAGAAAAAGAACGAGAGTTTAAAAATACTTAGTAACTTCATTATAGGAATTGAAAAATGTAAACATGTGTAACATTCAACATGATTGTTGAGACCTAAATTCATGATTATCATGAGCTCTACTCTCATTCTGGTGTATAAGTAGATGCATAGTACTCCACATATGTGTGCACATGCATATGAACTTACTAAGATGAGTCTGATATCATATTCTCTAGGCATGATTATCATGCCTAGGCACGCGCATGTAGTCGAAAATGGAGGAAAGAAAAATGTATGTGTCCGTATAATGCATGCTTGACGAAGTAATCCATGACCACACGTGTAACAACCGAACCCGGGTTTTGTAACTCAGATTCACATCAATTTCTCTGCGCCAGTGTCCTCCACTTTGGCATCCTTCCATTGATGGGCCAAATCGGCTGGCCAGTGCTTTTTGTTTTATTTTAATGCCTTCTCCCAATTGGTGTTGTGCTGAGTGCAGGCATTGGATCGGTCTTTGGGTGATGTGATCTCAAAGGTCGAACTTGGCCGATCCATAAAAATAATACTATGATGAGCTAAATCGATTGAAGGATGGGAAACTTCTCCTACGGTTGCGTAATGTGTTGGAGAGCATGGCGTCTCGATGAGCCAGGCTAGCAGGGTGTTATGAACGTGCCCTATTAACCCTAGCACGTGTCGTGTCTTATGATTATTAGTTTGCTTATTATGTTATGATGAGATATGTCATGTTGATACATTATGTCCTTGATGAATACGATATGTTTTAAAAATATGATACTATATTGCAGACTATCTTGTGCAATGACATGGAATGATCGAAGATATATATTGTATCACAGATATATGTCATGATTTTAAGCTATGGAAATCTCATGCATATTGTATGTTTATGTGTATCGGGATACTTCTCCATTATGATTAGTACAAACACGAATCTTATAACAATTATGTTTGTCATGATGTCATGATGCGATATTGTATACACCACAATACTTTGCGCACTCCCTTCTCTCCATAGTATAACCACAACATGAGTGTACGCTAGTCGAAGGCCAGAGCCAGGTCCAGGGGTACGTATATGAGCTGGCCTACGAGTCCACATGCACGTGTGTGGGCCGTGTGTAGAGAAGTATTGCACATTTAATTCTGCCAAAACTAGAAGTTGAGATTAAAGTCCTGAAAAGATGATTCATGAAATGATAAGTCCAAAACATGATTGCATATGATTGTATGTCCTCATTCTAATAGTGGGATCACTTACTGAGTATTTCATAAAATACTTAAGTCACGTGCTACGCTTAACCTTCAAGTAAAAGCAAGACACATTTGCACGAATGACGACATCATGGTGATGATCATGAGACTAAAGTTAGGATAGATGCATTTCATGGTGTTTGTATCCCATATAGGTTAGATCAATACATTGTTTTATTCTCTCCTTTGATTTATTTAAATTTGCACGTTTTTTTTTTTTTTTTGCCGTAATTCTTTAAAAATTTTACTATGAACATATAAGATCATGGCATCTTATACGAGAATTGATCTTAAAACTGTAAACCGTTAGAAAACTCTTAAACCGCTAAAACATAGGAGAAACTAACCTAAAATACCCAAAATTGACCCAAGAAAGCCTAAACCAAACCGGTCTTAACCACCCTGAATCGACGGTTAGCTGAACTAGAGCTAAACCGGTAACTTAGGTGTGAACCAAATGTGAACCAACGGTTTGCGTGCGAACTGCCTGTCTGGACCACGTGCATGGGCATTGAGTTGGGCTTCGCGTTTGGACAGCCCACAGTCTTTGGGCCTAGGCCCAGTGAATTGAGTTGGGTTAAATTAAATTATGTTCAAGTTTGACCAAAGAATTTATGATTAAATAAAAAAAAAAAAAGATTAAAAAGATTCTTTCTTTGAAATTAAACGTTTAATATCTGCCAACAAAGGCATGACCCTGATACTATGCCAGGAATCACAAACTTACACAATAGTACAATATTGTCCACTTTGAACATAAATTTGCATGATTTTTCTTTCAGTTTTCCCAAGGAGACTCGTAACAATGAAAATGTATTCCTAATAAACTCACGATCGTTCCTTTAATTAGTCAATGTGAGACTCTCTCCCAATACTTTTTTTTCTTCTAATTTGTTCGAGACGTTAAAGGACTTGGGTGAAGTTTATTTAGAGTTTTTACTCAAAAACCTACGGGTAATCATCGATTAAAATTCTCCTCATATGATCAATAGTTTTAGTTTATTTTTGTCACATTTATTTAAATTAACTTATCTTCAATTTTTATTAGTTTTAATATATAATTTTCATCAATAATGTTATAGGTATACCTATAGTTCAACATCAATAAAAATAAATAAATAAATCAATCAATTTGAATTTATTTATTTAATTTTAAAAAAAATTATTTGTTTTTAAATAAAAATATCCATGGAGTTTCACAATTATAATAAACTTTGGATCTATCAATATTTATTAAATTTAATAAAATTAAAAAAAATTCTGATTTTGTTTAATTTCAAATCTTCCCTTTCCAGGATTTTTGTCGGGTAGTGCCGAGTTGACTCGTCTCATCCCCCCGTATGACTCGTTCCAACTCCACTTGGGCCCAAATATATATATATATTTTACTTTCGAATATTTATTTTAATCTTTTACTTTTTAAAAGTAATAACTTTTTTTTAAAGTTGGGTTATTGTAAATATAGTCGTTTAAATGCAATGATTAAGCGCAAAAATAGTTCACCTCATACCGTAGTTAGGTTGTACCTTATTGCTCGTAATGGTTACTTATACACTATGGTCTACGTACGACCACTGTCTCGCTGCTTCAAAGTGGGGTTAGTGTTACAAAGAAGTTAAAATAAAAGGCTTCCCACGTAAGACAACATTATTAAGATACACGTGTTAAAGTATGACCTCAACGTGCCAAGGTGAATAATGGGTAGTATTGAGGTCATTTCTGACTTGACCCAAAACCTTTATCGAGCTAATCCATCCTTACTTCAAAGACATGATCGACCCCAAATCTACAATTTCTCACAAAATATGTTTTATTCACCTAAATAGTTTGACGTTGTTTGTACTCAACACTAACTAAAGCATCAGAGACGATGAAACACTAGAGTTGTGCAAGGTTTTGTGACAAATCTAATCTAGTCAAGACAGTAAATAAAATAAAACATACGAAATTAAATTGAAAGGGTTAAGAATTAAATTATTTAAAGCAAATGTTAACATTATATTAACAACTTGGAGGGGGCGAAGTGTTCCATCCCAATGATTATTATAACTTTTTCAAAGATAAAGTATTTTTTGTCTTTTGGGTGAAAAAACATTGTACATTTTGGACTCTATTTTTTGGCTCCACTCTCCCAAAGTTGCAAATCTAGCTTAAATAAATAAAATATATTTTTCTAACTTTTTTTTCTCACGTTTTTTAAATTATAAATTTAGTCAAGTTTATTTTTTAATATTATAAACTCTCTCTTTTTAATTTTGATAAATATATAAATTAATAATAGCTGAGATTATCTCTACTCGTATCTACTACTCTTTTTATAATCATCGACCCACATCTTGAAAAATAAAAAATCGTATAATTAATATCAATTTGAATATATATATATATCAACTTAATTGTGACTACGCTTAGTTTCGGAGTGTCGTTGGTTAAGTTGAAAAAAAATCTTTTGAACCAACTCAAAATTTCGGATTTGTTAAGTTTGTGACTCGACCCATTTGAATAGATTTCACAACCCAACAGTAAACGTAACTCAACCTTCTATTTTCGGGTGGGAAGTCAAGTTATTCTTTTTTTAAAAAAAAAAAAAAAAAGAAATCATACTTATCCACAATACATGATAAATAAAATCTTGTAAAATTTAAATATTAAATATTTACGAGACAAAATGCATTACTAACATAGATAAACTATTTTGAGATTAATCGAGTTTGACTAGACAAAAAAAAAAAAAAATAATAATAATAAATTGAATTTTTTGTTTTTAAAAATTTCAACCCTTGAAAAAAATATATAATTTACAAAAAAGGAAAAAATATAAAAAAAACAACTCATTCTTACCTGGTTTGTCCAAAATTGATGTAAGTAACGTACTTTGGATCCACGAGACGCATGGTACTTAAAAAAATAATTAAATAAAAAAATGGATAATCCCAATTATTGTAGACCGTCCATTTGTCAAAAAATAATTAATAAAAAGAATAATATATTTTGAAAAATAAAACTCATAAAGAAATTAACCACTAGTAGTCGAGAACGTTTATCTCGTGTCGTGGCACAGCCAACCAACCACAAACGAGAAGAAGACAAGACAAGGGCACAAAAAGACGTAAATACCCTTCACTGAATTCCTAGTTACCATTTATAATTTTGAAGTTTTAAAAAAATTAGAAATGAATTATTTGAATTATTAAATGACAATATAATAATTGCAAGAAATAGTTTTAAATTTATTGCATTTAAGGAAGAGAGAGGCATGATGGTCTGGCAATTACTCGTTGACCAAGAGTAGAATCGTCAACCCAGAGTAGATCCGGTTCACACGGTCCGAACACAAAAAAAAAACCGTCTTGAACTTTTAGACGGTTCGGTCTTTCCGGGAAGCATCTAGCTGGTACAACCCACGTGGGTTAATAAAAAAATAAAAAAACAATATATTTAATTTTCTTCCCTATAAAACCCTCCCAAATTCTCCCCCTCCTCCCAACCAACTCAATTCCTCTCCAATCAGAATCTCCATCGCCGCCGTCTTCTCCGGCCATCCGCCAAATTCGCCGCCGATGGAGAACATTCTCGACGAGTATCAGTACTACTGGGAAACGAACATGTTTCTACAGACGGAAGAGTTCGACAGGTTCTTAAGCAGCTTTTGATATTCTCTGTTTTTTTTTTTTAAATCTCTGCGAATTATGTTCGTAACGAAATGGAAATTTCAGTTGGGGAGTGGACGAAGCGTTTTACGGTTCTTACGATTCAAGCTCGCCGGACGGAACGCCGTCGTCGTTAGAGGCGTCGAAGAACATCTTGTCGGAGAGGAATCGGAGGAAGAAGCTGAACGATAGGCTTCTGGCTCTCAGAGCTGTGGTCCCTAATATCACCAAAGTAAGTCAAATTCTTATTATTATTATTTAGTGAAGAAAGTAATTTAAATTGTATAAATTATAAAAATAAAATCTCTAATATCGATTTTCCCCCAATAATCAATCGTTCCTTGGGATCTGCGTTTACCGAAATAATTTTTCTGAGGATTTTAATAAAATAAAATAATGCTTTCTATATATACTTTTATTTAACTTATTAAAATCAACCCGAGATTTTAAATCTAATATTATATTATTTTTTTATTTAATATATTTTGGAACAACATGTCCCAATATGCATATTAAATTGGAAAGATTGTGTGAGTTGTTGAAACAGCACATAATCATTAAGATCTTATAATAATAATAATAATAATAATAATAATAATAACATGAAAATTTGAATATGTAGAATTAATTCGTAATAAAAATCTAATTTTATCATGTCCCAATAATTCAATTTTCAAGCTGCTTAAAATAATAATAATAATAATATAACAAATAATAGCTTAATGTATTGAAATTTTGTGTCAAACTTAGGTGTTCTATTAATCAAATTTAAGTAACAATCACATCTCATCAAAAGAAAAAATGATTTAAATCATTGTGATAAAAGGGTTTTAATTATTATTTCTTTGTCCAAATAATTAAAGAAAGAAATATTAAAATATTATAAATTATAGACTCCACGACAAAGTTATTCAAACAATCATTGAGCCAAGGTAAGTTCAAAGCTACACGTATGTGTTTTATTTATTTTCTTATTTTTTCTTTCAGGTCAATTAAATAAGGTGAAAGATTATAATAATATAATTAGGTGAGACAAAATAAAATTTAATATGAAAAATACATTTTGTAATTTATTTTACCACAACAAATTGGAATTTATTAACGCAGATGGACAAGGCATCGATAATAAAAGACGCGATCGAGTACATCCAAGAGCTGCGAGCGCAAGAGAAGAGAATCGAAGAGGAGATCTCAGATCTGGAATCAGGCAAAATCAAGAACAGAGCAACAAACGAAGATGACGACGGAATCTTGAGGGAGAAGAGAACGAATAAGAATGGGCAAGTACCGGAGCCGCCGCCGTCTTTCCCGATCGAAGTTCTCGACGTAAGGAAATTGAAATTTCTAGGGCTTTTCTGTGTGTTTTTAGTTTGAAATTGAGATTGTTGGGATTGTTTAAGCAGTTGAGGGTGAATTGCATGGGAGAGAAGACGATGGTGGTGAGCTTGACGTGCGGAAGAAGAAGCGACACCATAATGAAAATATGCCAAGTTATTGAATCGCTTAAGATGAAGATTATTACGGCCACTATCACCATTGTTGCCAACAAGCTTTTGATCACGCTCTTCCTTGAGGTCAGTCCTCTGTTTTTGTTTTTTATTTTCTAGAACCCCATCACCTGTAGTGCTCTGAGTTCTTTCTTTATTTTTTCCTCCCAAAACCTCTGCCCATTCTTTTATTTCCCCATTATTATTATTATTATTATTATTATAGATAGCTAAGGTTGCAGCCCCATTATTTAGATCAGGGGATATGGACTGAAGAATGATGGGGCGCCATGGGGTATTTGCTCACGCTTTTGTTCTATCAGATCCTGTTCTTGTCCTCCACTATCGTATCCTACCCTTTCATATGGTCAAAGAACAAATTCTTTTGAGCTTTTCCATAATATCCCAGCACTGCACTCCACCGTGAGCAGACATTTTCGTCTTTCGACTTTTCATTTCGAACTTTTCCTTAAATGTTGTCTATTAGGAAGACTTCGTCTCCCATTCCCCTCCTCATCCAACATTGGCATATCATCCTGTAATTAGTTCAATAGATTTAAATTGTTACATTACCATACTTATAAAAGAGACTTTATGAGGTTAGAGGATAAGAATCCTATCTCATGGGTATGTTATTGTGGTTTTTGGTGACAACAGGAGGAGATAGCGGAGGAAGAGGAAGTAAAGGTAAAAATAGAAGCAGCAATTGCAGCAATTAGTGACCCACAAAAGCCTATATGATGAGCATTTGGAGAACCACATGGACATGTTTTGTGTGTCTCGCAGCTTTGTCATCTAACTAATATCTAGTACAATTGTTTCTCCTTTCTCTCTCTTTCTCAATAGCTTTTTGTGGGAAAAAGTCAGAATATTCTTTCTCCCTCACCAGACCTAATAATTTTAGAGAGATAAAATGGTGAAAATGATTGTTTTGTTTATGACACTAAATACATGGTTCAATTATTGGAAAAAAACAATAGGAAGGACACCTACAAAAGTATTTGAGACCTCATAGAAAAATCAAATATTTTTCTTTTTTTAGAAATATTAGAAACATGATGTTGTTTAAGAAAGTTGACAATTTAGTCATGGTGGTTGAAAAAAAAAAAAGAAAAAAAGAAGTGTAGACTAGACCTGGAAATTTGAACAAGATAATGTCCTAGGCTAGCTCAAGAGGGAGATTCTCTAACTTCACTCTAACTATATTCTCGTCGTATGGTCTACTGCATATCGATCCAAAGGTTGTTGGGATCATGCTTCTTGAAGTCTTACAAATATTTAACTTACTCTGTCATCATGTTTCCATTATTCTTGACTAATTGGTTGCAGCTAACTCAAAAAGTGAGTATAGCCTACAATGTCAATATCACCGTAGTTTGTGTCAGAGGTACTAGCCATTGTGGCACATGCCTCAATGGTAGTTCTCCAACCGAATGATTTTGGGTAGGGTCTGCTCGAGCCAGAGTCACCCATCTCCTTCCACCCTATTGCATGTTGTTGTGCCCCTTCTTTGAGGCGCCATCATCTAATATACACTACTTGGCTTAGGAATATGCTACAATATTGCCTACTGAAAGCCAACACGTTGAAATATCATAACAATAATGACCCCAAGCAATCATTATTACCATAAGAACTCATAACCACTTAAACTACACTACTTTCTTCATTTGATATTTGATAGTGACGAGGCAACTTCATTGAGTCTACATAACCTTAAGACTTAAGGCTGTCATAGCAATTCTAACACTAAGATTTTTCAGATAGGTTATTTCAGACATTAACAAAGAAAAAAAAGAATACAAGAAATAAAAAACTTTTAGGATCTGTAACAAGGCTTCAAGCCCTTCGCTGTCCCTGTAGCCTTGTTATATATATTGAACACCCTCATCATGCATAGAAATTTAGGCATCATTTTAAAAAATTGAGTGGCAGATATAAGTATAAAAAATCACTTAATACTCATTCCTTCCTTCATTCATTCACTGAACTTCTTCTCATACTTTATCTTAAAATTAAGGTCACATTTTTAGATTTAATGAATCTACGTGTACAAATAGTTAGCTCTTGTCTAACCAACTACGATACATATGTGATCCAATCAAAATAAACCGCTCATTACTAGATGTAAGTTGACAACCTTGTGGTCTCAATATGGTATTTGATAAACAATGGATTATTAGAAGTTAGTTAACAACCACCTAATAGTTCCAACATAATCTCTTAATTATATAAATGACGTTCACATAGAATAACAGTTAAACATGTTTATACTTTAAGTCCTACATGAGACTATAACAATTCAATCGAATAAGAAAAGTTTCAATCGACTCCTTACCTAAATAAATATGCTACGCCATACCTAAGTTTCTTTTTAATTTGTGAAATCTAGATCAAACCCTAAAACAATACCTAAATCCAACATGAATCAAAATAGACCTAAAAACCGAAGAAAATAGAACCAAATCAAATCGGTCGAACTGAAAATAAGTAATAAAACTCAAATCGGACCAGTCAAACCAACAAGCAGAGTAGAAAATCGCGAATGGCGATGGTGATTGCTTCCTCTCACGCGAAACAGGTGGTGATGCTTAGAGATTTTATCCACAAACCGCGGTAGCATGGCTCACGATTTGATGGTGTGTTGTGACAAAACATTCCGAAAATAAAGCAGAGAGAGAAAAAAAAAAGGAAGATAAAAGAAATCTTACTTGCAACGTGTTTGTTCAAAGCTGGTCTCGAGAACGAGCAAACTCGAGCAACGAACGAAGGGCAGAGCAAGAGAGAGATGGCCGGGAAACAAATGGCTATCGCGGCGCGAGAAGATCGAGACGGGAGGGAGAAAAGTCAAAAAGTGAGAAAAAAAGGGGCGGCGGGTGAGAACAAGATGCCTTTTATAGCTGGGGTTCTTTTAACTTTTCCATTTTTTACAAAACGCCACAAAATTTTCGAATTTTTCCTTGGGGATAAAAAGTAAATAAATAAATAAATAAATAAAAGTTTTTATTTTAATTAATTGAATTTTTGAAATATTTAAATTCTTGAAGATAATTTGAAAATTTGTTACAAACTATTAATGACTATTTATTTCAGTAAAACTTTAAGATGGTTTGAAAATTTGAAAAAATTAATTATAAAGTGATTTTTATTTTTTATAATTAATAGGTATATATTTAAATTGAAGGGTAAAATAGGAATTCAAATTGTCAATGTTATTGCCATCTTAACACGTTTGTTTATATGGTAATAAGTTGGGAATTTTTGTCCTTTGTGTTAATTCATTGTGCTAGAGTTAATTAATTAGAATAAAATATAAAAAAATATAATTGATTTTTTCGGCACTGATTCCTAACCAAACTAATTTTGTAATTATCCGCTTGTTAAATTAATAAAAATAAATACCCATAAAATTTGTCCCTTATCTCAAAATACCAACTTTTTTAAAATTTAAATAATATTCTTAATTTTAATCATACTTTAAATTATGTTAGGGTAGATAAACATGCTTCCAGACATTGTTACAAGAAGTCGATCTTTTTATTACACTGGTTGTTTCAAATTAGGCTATTGCTGCCGAACATGATTCGAAACATTGAGGTTATTGGGTACATGTTTCGAGACATTGGCAATATTTTCAGAATCTTCAATATGGAAGTTCTATTAGTGCACTAGCCGACAAGACATGTCTAAGAAAGATTCATATGGTAGTAACAAGATTCGGTATGTAAATACCCGTGCAGATGATGCTTTAATTTGAATAACGTCAAAATTTAAACCAATCTCGGGATTGCCCGACATTGTATCATATTGGAATTAACGAATACGACAACGCATAAAAGGAAAAAGGCAACATTGCTTTTAATTCCAATCTAGTTCTAATTTAAGATCGGGATTCGTTTACCATATCGACTTTTCTCATGTCGTATGTAATAAATAAACCGTTAAACTAATCATTTGTTCGGTAGGGAAAAATATTAATTTTTTTGGAGAAAATTTTGAAATAATTATAAAACTAAAACAAATGGGATCTAATAGTCTTAATTCCAAGAAAATCAAATTTAGGAAGAGATATTAGCAAAACCTGATTTTGATAGATAAGAATGCTTAGTTTCTCTAATTGCTTCATTTGCTTTTAATTATCCACAAAATATCTAATTATTCATTTTATAATTATTTATTTTTAAAAAAGAAAAAAAATAAAAATTTCAACTGTCGTCTTCTGGCGCCCGTTCGACAAAATCCTATAAATACCGTTTCACTCCTTTTGCAGTAGCAGAGTTCATGTTCGAAGTTCATTTTTGTTTCTCTCTCATCGGCATCCATGGCGGGCGTGGACAGATTGGACATGTTGCCTGATGTTCTGTTATCGATGATTGTCTCTTCTCTTCCTTTCAAGGAAGCCGTTAGAACTTCAATTTTGTCCAAGCGTTGGGTGAGGATTTGGCAGGCGACGAGAAATATCGAGTTGGAGGAGGTTTTCTTCGTCGGACAAGAGCCTACCGATCAGCAAACCAGAGATGCAAGGAGAAGAGGATTCATCGAGTTCTGTGTGAAGTTTCTCTCAGTCTACCAAGAACCGACGGTGCGTAAGTTCTCTCTCTCGTTGTCAAATCCGAGAGGAGACCGCAGCGGCGGATTCGTTGATGAATGCATTCGATTCGCTGTTTATCGCAACGTCGAGGACTTAGAACTGGATTTCTCCAACTCGGCGTGGATCGAAGACGATGACGACGGAGTTCAACCAGAAAGTATGTTCGATTTGCCTCCGATCGTTTACGGTCACAAGAATCTCCAGTCTCTGAAGCTTTACGCGTGCGGTTTCCGCCCGGCGGAGTTCGAGAACTTGAAGGCTCTGAGGCATCTCTCTTTAGGATGGCTTGAAGTAGGAATTGGAGAGATTAGGTATTTTCTGAAGAAATGCCCGCTGTTGGAGAGTTTAAATCTAAAGAGGTGTTGGAACGCGACGCATTTTGAAATTTGGGGAAACAAAGATAATTTGAGACTGAGGCATTTGGCGATTGAGCAGTGCAAGTTTCTTAATGATTGGATTTCGGTCGAGGCGCCTAATTTGACGTACTTCAGATACTCTGGCGGAGTAGGTTCATTTCGTATGGATGTGAATCGCTGTTTCGAAGAGGCTGATCTTAGTTTTGAGATCGATGATGAAGATGACCATTCTGAAATTGCAAACCTTCTCTATATTCTTCTCGATAGTCTGTATTCTGCCAAAGTTTTGAGTGTTTGCAGTTCTCTGCTTCAGGTATAATGGTTTAAATTACTTAATAATCGTTTACTAACCATTTTTTATTTCCTTTTAAGATTCAATTATCTGATTTCTATTGAAGAAATTTCTCTAACATTGTGTTAGTGTACTCAGCTTTCTGCAGCAGGATCGGATGCAAGAAAACCGAAAACTCCCTGTTAAATTTTTTAGCTCAACCATACATGCACTATAGACTGTGGCGACTGACTGATTGAATAGTTGTTCTAATATTTTCTTCTTTTACTATTATTTGAACTAGAAGAGATGTTTTTGAATCTCCAAGCTATAATTCTATAAATAATTGTGTGTTTGTTGACATTGATTGGATTTTGCAACGAAGGTTATCCCAAACGGAGAAGAGCCGATTCAAATGCAAGCACCATTGAATGTCCAACATTTAACATTGAGTACAAGCATTCATCCAAATGAGTTTTATGGCATAGCTTTTCTCTTGAATAGTTGTCCTCATCTGAATACCCTCACGCTCATGCTTGGCGAGGGGAGTGTCTTGCAAGTCAGTTCTCTTTCTTCTTCTTCTTTTTTAACACCGCTTTTAATAATTTTGTTTTATATTCTTTTTGTTTCACATCACAAAATTCTAGAGTTTGTTTGTAAGGAAATAAGTTCGGTTGTTTGCTGGCAATTTCTTTCTCCGTTTTCACTTTTTGAAATTATCCAATTTGGGAATTATTACATAATTCAATTTTGGTTGTAGGAATATGAGCCACCATTTGCATTGGACATAACTAGGTTCTGGGAAACCAATATGACGATCATGACTTGCTTATCAAAATCGCTGGAGATAGTGGATGCCAGGGGATTCACAGGGACGCCAAATGAAATCACCTTTTTGGCTTATCTTATTCACTATAGTCGTCTATTAAGAGCCGTCTTTGTTGCTGTTGATTCTGATGATGGCTTTGAAAACACTCAAATCTATACTCGGAAAGCTCAGGTTCTCAACACCATCAAACCAGCCTCTAGGAATCTTCAGATTCATATATACTAAGTCAGTTGAATCTTCAGATTCATATATAATAAGTCAGTCATGTATTATTGAGTATTAAGGTATTGTGTGTGCAATGTGTTGTTGTTTATGTCATGTTAAGTGTGTTATGTTATGTTTTGCTATGCTATGTTATGTGTGTTTGTTTCTATACTTGTATTGGGGTTGGGGTTCGTACTTTTTTTCTTTAATAAAAGTTGTCGTTTGTGTTTTAATATATTGTTCGTTTATTAATTAATTAAAGAGAAAATAGATACAAGTAAACGATATTATTATATCTCTATTGGTACGAGTTATTTTGAAAAAAAAAAAAATTAAAAAATAAAACTATGAAAACTTATACTAAATTAAAAATGAAAACAAGTTTGGTAACCAAATATGTGAACCATAAATTAAAGTAAAAGTAGTATTTAAAATTATAATAGAATTCAAATTTGTTGTACTTTTTCTTTGTCTGGATCTTGAAAACAAAACTGAAAAAATCTGAGATTTTGAGATCTTATTTGGTAATAGTTTTTTTTTTTTAATGATCCAAAAGTAAGTGGAAATCTGTGGGCGCTTCAGATGGTGATATTGAAAACAAAATGGAACAAACTGGAGATTTGAGAACTTATTTGGTAATAGTTCTTTTTTAAGGACCAAAAAGTAAGAAAGAATATGTGGGCGCTTACTTCTCACGGAGATATGGTGTATTTTGGGTTTGGGTTTTTCTTCGTTTATCGGTTATTTTATTTTTTTTTAATTTTTTTTTGTCAATAGTCGGCGGATATTGAAAAATGAGAAATTAAGAGCTTATTTGGTAATGATTTTTTTTATGACCGGAATAATAAGTGGGAATTGTGGGCTCTCATTTCCTCACCAATAGGTTGTCTTTTGGGTTTTTACTCGTGAGTGAATTGAGCAAACAGATATGGTCTTTTTTGGGTTTTACTTTTCCCCTACCCATATAGAAAATTGAAAATGAGAAATTAAAAGATTATTTTATGGCTTTTGCTTCTATACCAATAGATGTGGTATTTTTTCGAGGATATTGTCTTTTTCTACTTTTCTTTCTCACCGGGGAGATATTGAAAATTGAAAATAAGAAATTAAGAGCTAATGATTTTTGTATGACCGGAATAATGAGTGGGAATCTGTGAGCTCTCTTTCCTCACCGATTGTATATGTTGTCTTTTTTGAGTTTTTACCTCACAATTGAGGTGTCAAATATTGTCTACAGCTAGTCGATATTGAAAATTGAAAACGAGAAATCAAGAGCTTATTTGGTAATGGTTTTTATGACAGAAATAATAAGTGGGAATCTGTGAGCTCTTCCTTCTCCACCGACATGTTGTCTTTTATGAGTTTTTTTTGTAGTAGCAGATATTGTTTTTTTTGCTTTTATTTGTCAAGAACTAACTACTCGTAGATATTAAAAACTAAAAAATGAGAAATTAAGAGCTTATTTGATAATAGTTATTTTATGACCCGAATAATAAATGTAATGAGAAATTAAGCTTATTTGGTAATAGTTATTTTATGATCAGAATAATAAGTGTGAATTTGTAGGTTCTTCCCTCCCCACCCAAAGTAGACGTTGTCTTTTTTGGATTTTTTTGTAATTAGATATTGTATTTTTTTTTTTTAACTTTTTATTGTCAACACGGCTGGTAGATTAAGTTGAAAATAGAAATTAAGAGCTTACTTGGTAATAGTTATATTATGACCGGTGTCTTGTTTGATTTTTTCTAGTCGAAACTGAAAATGAAAAATTAAGAGCTTCTTTAGTAATAGTTATTGGGAATTCTTACGCTCTTTCTTCCCTACCAAGAGTAGATGTTTTTTTTTGGATTTTTTTGTAATTAGATATTGTATTTTTTTTCCCTACCAAGAGTAGATGTTGTCTTTTTTGGATTTTTTTGTAATGAGATATTATATATATATATATATATATATATATATATATATATTTACCTTTTCTTGTCAAGGGCGCTGGTAGATTAAGCTGAAAATAGAAATTAAGAGCTTATTTAGTAATAGTTATTTTATGACCGGAATAATAAGCGAGGATTTGTGGGCTCTTCTTTCTCCCTAATTAAGAGCTTAATTGGTAATAGTTATTTTATGACTGGAATACTAAGTGAGAACTTGTGGGCTCTTTAAGAGCTTATTTGGTAATAGTTATTTTATGACCGGAATAATAAGTGAGAATGTGTACGCTCTTCTTCCTCCCTCTCCGGTAGAGGTTGTCTTTTTTGTAAATATGGTTGTATTTTTTGAGTTTTATCTCTTCCATGTAAATATTGTTGTCTTTTTTCGGTTTTTCTCTTCAACTGTACCATTAAATATTATCATTTTTTTTTGTTTTTATTTTTATTTTTTTTAACAATGGGGAGATATTTAAAACTGAAAAAGGAGAAATTAAGAGCTTATTTGTAAGGGTTATTTTATGATCACTCTTCCTTCCCCACCAACCAAATATTTGTAAGGCTTATTTGGTTATGGTTTTTTGTGACCACAATAATAAGTGGGAATCGGTGGCTCTTCCTTCTCTATAGATAGTAGATGTTATCTGTCACAATATCTCACGCTCAAAAGTGTGAATAAATATGAAATTATTATTACTCAAATAAGATAATACAGAAACAACTGAAATAATTAACGACTTTACTGTGGCTGTGTTTTAGTAAGCTTAAGCTTCTATTTAAACTGAAACAAATCGTATAAATAACTCCTAGAAAGACTAACTTAAATAATAAACTATTGAGGTTGACTCCTAATAAATCAACAACTTAGACTAATTCAACTACCCTGCAACTTGCAGCATGTATTTTCTGAAATTCAACATCCTGCGATAATAATTTCTCTCGAACAAAATGATAATGAGTTTCAATATGTTTCGAACGAGCATGAAACACCAGAATTCCAGCCAGTTTTATTGCACTTTCATTATTACAATTGATTTGAATTACTGGTTGAGAGTAGTCACCATTTCTTGAATAAACCTTCTGAGCCACAAGCATTCTTGAGTAGCCATTATAGTAGCTACATATTCTGCTTCACAACTTGACAAAGCAATGGTGCGTTGCTTTTTACTGCACCATGAAATTGCAGCAGAGCCTACTATAAAACAAAAACCTGTTGTGGAGCATATGTCGTTCACGTCACCAGCCTAATGTTGATTTCTCATACATTAATCCATAATTTAGAGTGTCCTTGATGTAACAAAGAATCCTTTTTGCTGCAATTAAATGAGTCTCATGTGGTTGATCCTTAAATTGAGACACAACTCCTACTGAAAAGGCAATGTATGGCCTTGTGATAGTTAAATAGAATAAACTACTAACAAGTTGTGCATCCAGTTGTTGTTTTCTTAACAAATAAGCTCGAATAAGCACATGAAGACTTAAAGCCACAAAAATTAAGATATTGAGCAATCTTACCAAATCAAGCACGAGGAGCTTGTTTGAGTCCTTATAATGCCTTCTTAAGTCCACACATAATCAGGATATTCCTTAGAGGTAAATCCTTGCGGCTGCTCCATAAAAATATTATGATCCAACTCTCGGTAAAGGAAAATATTTTTCACATCAAGCTGCCATAATTTCTAGCCTTTACTAGCAGCTAAAGAGATGACTATCTGTAATGTTACCATCCTTGTGACCGGACTAAAAGTCTTGTCATAGTCTCGACCATATTGCTGAGAGAACCCACGAGCAACAAGACGAGGTTTGTGTCTATCAGTTCTACCATCAGCTTTTTTCTTCACCTTGTAAACCCACTTACGAGTAATTAAATCGGCATCATGAGGCTTTGGTACAAGCTCTTAGGTGTCATTTTATCGGAGTGCTGAAATTTCTTCCATCATTGCATTTTCCCCTTCTGAAATATGGTAACTTTTTCTGTCTTTGAGGATTTTTTCTTGTGGCAACTTCAATATTTGTAATGACTTCTCTGTTCTCTTCAGCTTGAATGTCTGTCGCAATTGGAAATTCTTTTCTCCTTAACGTAGAATCGTCAAGAAAAAGTGCAACCGTAGTTGTACTTTTGTTGTTATCTGCATCGTCTCTATAACTTATTTCATCAAACACCACATCACGAGACACAATAACCATCTTTGTTTCCAAATCCATACATCGCCAATCCTTTCTATGAGTATCATAGTCAACAAAATGCATTTCTTGGCCTTTGGGTCAAATTTAGTTCGATTAGGTTTCAGTACATGAACGTAACAAATAGACCCAAAAATACAAAAATAACTCACATTGGGTTATGATGATAAATAAGCTTGAATGGTTATGATTCTGTCCCTAGCCATATGGAGGCAGCCGATTTACAACATGACAAGCTGACACCCATAACTCTTTTGGAAGACTCCTCGCATGCAGCCAAGACAAGCAAATTGATGTAAGATGAGCTAATTTACGCTCAGCAACCCCATTTTGTTGCGGGGTTTCTAAACAAGTCAGTTGACGCTGAATCCCATGCTCCTTACAGTATTCCATAAAATCATTTGAAAGATATTCCCCTCCATTATCAATGTGCAAGCACTTGATTTTCAATTCAAATTCTTTTTCTACCGCATGCTTAAACTGAATAAATTTTGAAAAAGCTTCACTTTTGTGTTCTAAGAAGTATACCCAACTGAAACGAGAAAAATCATCCACAAACACCATCACGTAACGAAAGCCGGAATAGCTAGTTGTTCACGTCTGTCCCAAAAGATCAGAATGAATCAATTCTAATACTGTTGAAGCTCTACTCTTTGAGCTTATGAAAGGAAGACGATGAGACTTCCCATATTTGCAGCCTGGACAAATCTCATCATGTTGAATATCTTTAAAGACAGGGACACCATCAAGAAGTTGTTTTATGGATATTTTCCGCAACAGCTGAAAACCCACATGACCCAAACGAGCATGCCAAAGAATTGAGCTTGCATTATGACCAACTTTCTTGATATATTCATCACTAGCATAAAACATACAAAGATTATTTTCTTTTTTCACATGATATTAGCAGCAACATGTTTCACATTAGATAATATTTGAACATCTTTAGGACAAAAAAGAACATACCTTACTGAATATGTTATTTGTGATACAGAAGCAAGATTTTTTTTCAAACCCGGAACATGATAAACGTCCTTGAGTAGAACACTCCCATCATTCAAATCTCTTTCTTTCGTCACAAGATACATTGAATTATCGGCTGTCATAATGACTGTCTTTTGAAAATGTGGACGAACATCTGATATAAGAGTTTAGTTTCCAGTTGCATGACGAGAACAACCAGAATCGACAATCCATTCAGAATCAACAATCCATTCATCATTCTAGTCTATAAAGGCATGAGCATTTGCAGAAACATCATCTTGATGTATAGCTGAAGTCACATTTGTTGGCTGGTCGAGAACCTCAGTGGTTAAGTAATATTCCCAAATTGGATCTGAAGAACTTTTACTTTCATGTACAACATTTGCTTCTGATTCCTGCATTTTAACTCGGCATTTTTGCTTAATATGGCTCGACTTCCCGTAACGATGACACACCACTTTCACCCGACAATCTCGTTTAAAATGACCAGGTTTTTCAGACTTGTAACAAGCTTTAAATGGCTTCTTGACGACTTCTCACTTCTGAATTGTTTCCCATTGGTTGATGAAGGCTTTGAATGATAATTTTATCTTCTTTGATATTTGACATACAACCCATCTTCTGGATTTGGAGAAAACTCGTTGCTGCTAGTCATTTGCTTAACCAAGACTTCCTGATTTGTAAGAAGATTCTCCAGTTCAATTATTGTAGGCTGATTTGCCCACCGAGGCTGATTTGCCCACCCTTGTATTGAGGAAACAAAGGGCATAAATTCTTTTCGTAATCCATGAATAAGATAACGCCGTAATCAAGCATCATTCACTGGTTCCTCAACATCTAATTCTGAAATTTCAGAACATAGATTTTTCACTTTCAATAAATATTCTTCAATAGAAAAATTACCTTGAGTTATCACAACTAGTTTATTCTCTAGAAATTGCAATCGAGCTGTATTTTTCTTATTGAACAACTTTTGAAGGGTTTCCCACACTTGCTTTGGTGACTTTAAATCATGAACATGATCAATATATTCCTTGCTAATAAGAGTTTGATCTTCCATTTTCGGCGTAATTCAGCATTATGTGGAGTGTCTGCTGGAATTTCTGTGTCATCACCTTCAATTAAATCCCACAAATGTTATCCTTGTAGATAAGCTTCCATATATAACTTCAAATAATTATAATTATTGCCAACAAGTTTTTCCATAGCTACACCCTTCCAATAATTGTAATTATTGCCAACAAGCTTTTCCATAGTTACACCCATACAAGCACTCCCACCATTCATCTCGTTGAATAATAATATCCAACCGTACCAACTTGGCTCTGATACCAACTGTCACAGTATCTCACGCTCAAAAGTGTGAATAAATATGAAATTATTATTACTCAAAGAAGATAACACAGATACAACTTAAATAATGAACTGGTTTTACTAAGACTAAGGCTTCTATTTAAACTGAAATAAATCCTAAAAATAACTCTTACAACGACTCAACTGAAACAAACTATTGAGGTTGACTCCTAATAGAGATGAATAACTCAACGGAATAACTTGACTAATTCAACTACGAGTAAGTTTCACTAATTCTTACATTGTCTCGGTTTTCTCTTCCAACTTAGATATTGTCTTTTTGGCCTTTTCTTGTCAAGGAAATATTGAAAACTAAAAATGAGAAATTAAGAACTTATTTGGTAATAGTTATTTTATGGTGGGAATAATAAGTGAGAATTTGTGTGGGCTCTTCCTCCTCCACAAGTAGATGTCTTTTTTGGGTTTTCTCTTGTCGTCAACTATACTAGTAGATATTATCTTTCTTTTTTTTTTTTTTTTACTTTTTCTCCTAAACAACTAGGAGATATTGAAAACTGAAAACGAGAAATTATTTCTTGTCAACCGCTTGAAGATATTGAAAACTGAAAATGAGAAATTAAGAGCTTGTTTGGTAATGATTATTTTATGACCGTAATAAGTGAGAATCTGTGGGTTTTTTCTTCTCCACTTATAGTGAATGTTGTATTTTTTGGGTTTTCTCTTGTCAACTACACTAGAAGATGTTGTTTTTTTCGTTTGTTGTTTTTGTTATCCACTAATAAATATTGAAAACTGAAAATGAGAAATGAAAAGCTTATTTGGTAATGATTATTTTAGAACCAAAATAATAGGTAGGACTCTTTCTTCTCCACTAATGGTATAGGTTGTTTTTTTGGGTTTTCTTTTGTCAACCCCACCAGTAATATTGTCTTTTTTGGTTTTTTCTTGGACAACTAGTAAATATTGAAAACTAAACAAATGAGAAATTAAGAACTTGTTTGTTAATTGTTATTTTATGACGGGAATTATAGGCTAGAATTCTTGTGGGCTCTTTATTCTCCACCAATTAAATGTTGTTTTTTTTTAGGTTTTCTCTTGTAGCTGCACCAGTAGATATTATGTTTTTCTTTACTTTTTCTAGTCAACAACTAGGAGATATTGAAAATGGAAAATGAAAAGTTAAAAACTTATTTGGTAATGTTTATTGTATGACCCAAATAATTTGATAATGATTATTTTATGACGGGAATAATAAGTAGGACTCTTTCTTCTTAGATGTTGTCTTTTTTAGGTTGTCTCTTGTCAATTCACCACTAGATATTGTCTCTTTTGGTTTTTTTTTTGCTAACAAATGAAGTGAGTTCATTAAAAAATCAAAGAGGAAAAAATGGCAAAAAAGAAAGCATTCATTCCCCTTTTATATCTTGCATCTGTAGTATTTTTGCCTTGGTGGACCTCTTTTTTATTTAATAAAAGCCTAGAATCTTGGGTTACTAATTGGTGGAATACAGGTCAATCCGAATTTTTTTTTTGAATGATATTCAAGAAAACAATATTATAAAAAAAGTTAGAGAATTAGAGGAACTCTTTCTCTGTGACGAAATGTTAAAGGAATACCCAGAAACACATCTACAAAAGCTTTGTATCGGAATTTTTAGCAAATATTGAAAACTGAAAAATGAGAAATTAAGTGCTTATTTGATAATGGTTATTTTATGACCGGAATAATAAGTGAGAATTTATGTGGGCTCTTTGTTCTCCATTAACAGTAGATTTATGACTGGAATAATAAGTGGAAATTTGTGTCGGCTCCTTTTCCACCAAGATATTGTCTTTTTTAGATTTTATCTTGTTTTATTGTCTTTTTTAGATTTTATCTTGTTTTATTGTCTTTTTTTACTCTTTCTTGTCAACCCCAGTAGATTTTGAAAACTAAAAAGAAATGAGAAATTAAGAGCTTATTTGTCCATTGTTATTTTATGACGAGAATAATAAGGAGGAATTTGTGAGCTCTTTCTTCTCCCACATACATTGAATGTTGTTTTTTTAGATTTTCTCTTGTCAACGACACTTAATATTGTGTTTTTTGTATTTTTCTGGTTAACATCTAGTAAATATTGAAAACTGAACCTGAGAAATTAGGAGTTTATTTGGTCATGGATATTTTATGATTAGAATAATAAGTATGACTCTTTCTTCCCCACCAATTTTTGGGTTTCTTTTGCCAACTTCAATATTTTTTTTATTTTTCAGGGATGAATCAAAAAAGAAATATTTTTTTGTCAACCTCTAAAACAAAAAATGAGAAATTAACCGCTTATTTGTTGATGATTATTTTATGACTAGTAGGTGAGAATTTGTGTAGGCTCTTCTTTCTCCACCAACAGATGTGGTTACTTTTAAGTTTTCTCTTGTCATTAGATATTGTCCTTTTTGACTTTTTGTTGTCAACCCCAGAGATATTGAAAACAAAAAATGAGAAATTAAGAGCTTCTTTGGTAAGGGTTATTTTATGACCAGAATAATAAGTGAGAATTTGTGGGTTCTTCCTTCTCCACTAACTGGATGTTTTCTTTCTTGGGTTTTCTTTTGTCATATTGTCATATGAGAATTAAAAACTTATTTGGTAATGATTATTTTATGACCAGAATAATAAATAGGACTCTTTCTTCTCCACCAACAGTAGATGTGGTCTTTTTTTTATTTTATTTTGTCAACTTGACTTGGTTTTTTCTTGTCAGCCGCTAGCAAATATTAAAAACTGAAAATGAGAAATTAAGAGCTTATTTAATTATGGTTATTTTATGACCGAAATAATAAGTGGTAATATGTGGGCTCTTCTTCCCCACCATGCTAGATGTTGTCTTTTTTTGGGTTTTCTCTTATCCACAAATAGTAGATATTGAAAAATGAAAATGAAATATTAAGAGCTTATTTGATAATAGTTATTTTATGACCAGAATAATAAGTGGAAATCTGTCGGTTTTCCTTCTCTACCTGTTTTCTTTTTGTGATTTATGTGTCAACTTCACTACTTTTTGTGATTTATGTGTCAACTTCACTGCTTTTTGTGATTTCTATGTCAACTTCACTAACCGATATTGTTTTTTCTTTTTTTCGTTTTTCTTTGTCAACAACTATGAGATATTGAAAACTGAAAATGAGAAATTAAGAGCTTAGTTGATAATAGTTATTTTATGACCAGAATAATAAGTGGGCATCTATGCGCTCTTCCTTCTCTAGCGATAGTAGATGTTGGGGTTTTTTCTTGTCAACTGCACCCGTAGATATTGTCTTTTTTGGCTTTTTCTTGTCAACAACCAGCAGATATTGAAAACTGAAAAATGAGAAATTAAGAGCTTATTTGGTAATAGTTATTTTATGTTTTGACATTTTCTTGTCAACACCAATAGTAGAATGTTTGTATAATCTACCACACCTAAATGATGTGTGAAAGTTCTCTATTTATAATCGAATAAATTACAATGATATAGAAATAATAATAAATAGAAAGATACAAATAGTAAGAAGGCACATATATATTTGCTAATAAAATATCAAACATGATATATATGGTAAACTATAATTTAGTACTAAATATCCTTACTCATCCCACCATAGGAGATGCCTTTTTTGGGTTTTATCTTGTCAACTGCAATTTGACTTTTTCCGGTCAACAACTAAGAGATATTTAAAACTGAAAATGAGAATTGGGAATAATAAGTGAGAATATGTGGGTTCTTCCTCATCCACCAATAGCAGATGTTATCTTTTTTGGTTTTATGTTCTCAACTACACTAGTAGATAGTGTTTTTTTTTTTTTTTTTTGCTTTCCCTTGTCAATCGAGATATTCAAAATTGAAAATGAGAAATTGAGAGTTTATTTGGTAATAGTTATTTTATGACCATAATAATAAGTAGGACTCCTTCTCCACCGATAGTAAATGTTGTCTTTTTTGGGTTTTCTCTTGTTATATCTATATTCTTGAACGGCTAGCAAATATTGAAAACTGAAAATGAGAAATTAAGAGCTTATTTGGTAATGGTTAATTTTATGACGGAATAATAAGTGGGAATGTGTAACGCCCCTAATTTTCTTAAATCTAATTAGTGACGTCACTTATGCATACATAACTCATTAAGCGAAAGCTCATCATAAATAAGAAAAACACACCAAATTCTTTCATAACGATCCATAAATCCAAAAAAACCTATCTCTGAAAATAAGCTTCAATAACTGAATTCAAAATAAATCTAAATAAAACAATACTAAGTGCTATACCTTAAAACAGTAACATAAACCTAAATTCCTAAAAATATCCCATATCCAACTTTCATGGTGTCCTCGGCTCCGCCATCAACCGTACATTGACACCTTGCCTTTACCTGAAAAATGTAGGTAGCACTGTGGCTTGAGTATTTATGAAATACTCAGTAAGTCACCCCACTATTGGGGTTAGGAATGCAAACACATGCAACATATGAGCGGGACATAACTTTTCATAAACTTTACATAGCCTTGGGTTCTTTTCTATTTCGAGTATGGTTGGGTGTGTGGTACTCCTTCACACACTGCCCATGTACGCATACATGGACTTACATTACATGACATATTACATAATATGACAGTACATTCCAGTTGCATAAACATCTCATGACATGACTCGATAATACTACGTGCATTCATAGCATCAATCAACATTTTCATGGCATATATTACTAACATATCATTCATAACTTCACATAACATATACAGTCAACAATCAACATAACCCATTACGTTTCATAGCATAAACAGTCACATAATTCATACATAATAAAACAAGGTGCATGCAGGGGCCATAGGGCACGCACCATCATACAACACATAGTAAACTAACTTCAACTGTAAGGTCACTTACCTCGATGGCCTTGGTTGAAGTCACTCACAACGAGCTAATCCCAACGGTTAAATACGTCCTATAATAACCACATAAAAACTTAGGGTCCTTTCATGACATACCCTAGCTAAATCTCATGCTATTTATCGAAATAAACTCCTGATCTAATCTGTCTTTAACGTTTAGGAACCATACTGATCTTGGATGGTAAAACTAAGGGCAGAAACGGCTTTGGAAGGGCCGAAAACCTTGGAATCAATATATTATAGTGATACATTGCCGCTAAGACTAGCTGCAGAATCGGCCAACTAAGCCGCCAAGTCGAGCTGCGGGAATTGACGGAACCGAGCCGATTTCGTACACGTGCGAGTTGAGCCGCACTGTGTACGTGTGCAAAGCTACCGGAGCTATTGGGTGTGCGTCTGCGACTTGACCCTATTCCAAAAACCTTGCCTTCCTTACCCGACAAGCGACGAAACTCTAGTTTCTGCCTCCCCGATTCCGGCGACGCATCGACGATCCCACAACTTCCTCAACACTGATTTTCGACGGTCAACCTTCTTTGACACATCACAACATCAATGCCTTACTTCTACTCGATTCTTCCTCCGAAGAGCAACCCCAACGTTCCGGAGAAAAGTTGGGAGAGAAAATCGTTTTCAAGGGATGTAAAAGGTTGAGCATAGAAATATAAAAATAATCTCAAGACATTTACCAATGAGGCATTCTAGGGTTTTAGGATAAGGAAACTTAGAGAAATAAGAATAAATGAGACATTATAGGGTTTTAGGATAAGAGAACTTAGACAAATAGGAATATTTCTATTAGGTAATAAAAGTCTGGCAGGAAATCCCTCGATTTCCGAGGAAATTATATTTAATTATTTATTCTATTTTTATTTGTTTTTTATTTTATTCTAGAAACCTTACCATTTCTATTAAGGTAATAAGTTTAAAATTGCACCTTTACCAGCAAGAATAAATGCATAACCATTTATAAAAATAAAAATAAAATCTTAATGAAATAAGGCAAAAATGGAAAATCTCAATTGTTAGAGGATGGGTGGGTTCTTCTTTCTCCACCAATAGTAGATGTTATCATTTTTTTGGATTTTATGTTGTTGCAACAGTGATTGTGTCTTTTTTGACCTTTTCTTGTCAATCAAGATATTCAAAAACTCAAAATGAGAAATTGAGAGTTTATTTGGTAATGGTTATTTTATGACCAGAATAATAACTCTTACTTCTCCACCGATGGTAAATGCTGTCTTTTTTGGATTATTTCTTATATATATATATATATTCTGAAAATAAGAAATTAAGAGCTTATTGGTTAATGAGAGCTTATTTGGTCCGATCAATTTTATGATCAGCATAATAAGTAGGAATGTGTGGTTTTTCCTACTTCGCCAAGAGTAATGTTATCTTTTTTAGATTTTATGTTGTCAATTGCACTAGTAGATAGTGTATGTGTGGTTCTTCCTATTCCGCCAAGAGTAGGTGTTATCTTTTTTTAGATTTTATGTTGTCAATTGCACTAGTAGATAATGTTTCTTTTTTCTTGTGAATTGAGATATTCAAAACTGAAAATGAGAAATTGAGAAATTGAGAAATTGAGAGTTTATTTGGTAATAGTTATTTTATGACTAGAATAATAAGTTGGAATCTGTGGGTTCTTCATTCTCCATAGTATATGTTATCTTTTTTGGGTTTTATGTTGTCAACCGCATTAGTAGATAGTGTCTTTTTTTACTTTTTCTTGTCAATCTAGATATTCAAAACGGAAAATGAGTTTATTTGATAATGATTATTTTTTTTTACCAGAATAATAAGTAGATTCTTCCCTCCCCACTTATAGTTTTTTGCTTTTTCTTGTCAATCAAGATATTCAAAACTGAAATAAGAAATTGAGAATTTATTTGGAAATGATTATTTTATGATCAGAATAATAACTATATTCTTTCTTCTCCATTATAGCAAACGTTAGTTTTTTGATTTTTTTGTCTATATATAAGGCCTAACAAATATTGAAAATTGAAAATGTGAAAAAATGAGAGCTTATTTGGTCTTGGTTAATTTTATGACTAGAATAATGAATGGGAATGTGTGGGTTCTTCTTCTCCGCCAAGAGTAGATGTTATCTTTTTTGCGTTTTATGTTGTCAATGCACTAGTAGATAATGTATTTTTTTGGTTTGTTTCTTATGAATCAAGATATTCAAAACTGAAATGAGAGATTGAGAAATTGAGAGTTATTTTGTAATGATTATTTTATGACAAGAATAATAAGTAGGTCTCTTTCTTCTTCACCGATAGTAAATGTTGTCTTTTTTCGGTTTTTTGCCAATATTGAAATGAGAAATTAAGAGCTTATTTGTTAATGGTTAATTTTATGACCAGAATAATAAGTGGGAATACGTGAGTTCTTCTTACCCCATGGCATTAGTAGAAAGTGTCTTTTTTGTGTTTTATGGTGTCAATTGCACTAGTAGACAATGTCAATTTTTTTTTGGCATTTTCTTGTGAATCAAGATATTCGAAAATGAGAAATTGAGAGTTTATTTGATAATTGTTATTTTATGACCAGAATAATAAGTAGGACTCTTTTTTCTTCACCGATAGTAGATATGTATATATATATATTCTTCCTCAGCAAATATCGAAAACTGAAAATGAGAAATTAAGAGTTTATTTGGTAATGAGAACTTATTTGGTAATGGTTAATTTTATGACCAAAATAATAATAAGTGGGAATATGTGAGTTATTTCTTCTCCACCAATAGTAGATGTTATTTTTTTTTTTTTTGAGTTTTATGTTGTCAATTGCAGTAGGTCTTTTTGGCTTTTTCTTGTCAATCGATATTATTCAAAAACTGAAAAATGAGAAATTGAGTTTTTTTTTGAGTTTTATGTTGTAAATTGCATTATAAAGTACATATTTGGTAATGGTTATTGAAAAAGAAATTAAGAGCTTATTTGGGTAATGAGAACTTATTTGGCCATGGTTAATTTTATGACCGAATAAGAAGTGAGAATATGTGGGTTCTTCCTTCTCTATCAATAGTAGATGTTATGTTTTGTTCTTCTTCTCTACCAATAATAGATGTTATCTTTTTTAGGTTTTATGTTGTCCATTGCACTAGTAGATATGTTTTTTTTTTTTTGGCTTTTTCTTGTCAATCGAGATCTTCAAAACTGAAAATGAGAAATTGAGAGTTTATTTGGTAATGGTTATTTTATGACGAGAATAATAAATAGGACTCTTTCTTCTCCCCTATATATATATATTATTTCATAGATAGCCAATATTGAAAAATGAAAATGTGAAATTAGAGCTTCTTTGGTAATGGTTAATTTTATGATCAGAATAAAAGGTGGGAATCTGTGAGCTTCTTCCTTCTCCACCAATAATAGATGTTATATTTTTTGTGTTTTATGTTGTCAATTGTACAAGTAGATAGTGTCTTTTTTTTTTTTTTTTTGGTTTTTTCGTGTGAATGGAGATATTCAAAACTGAAAATGAAAAATTGAGAAATTGAGAGTTTATTTGGTAATGGTTATTTTATGACCCAAATAATAAGTACCGTAAATTATATATATATATATATATATATTCTTCAACCGCAAGCCCATATTGAAAAAGAAATTAAAAGCTTATTTGGTAATGATAACTTATTTGAGAATGGTTAATTTTATGACCAGAAAAATACGTGAGAATGTGTGCTTTTTTCCTTCTCTACCAACCGTAGATATTATTTTTTTTTTGGGTTTTATGTTAACTGCATTAGTAGATAGTGTCTTTTTTAGCTTTTTCTTGTCAATCAAGATATTCATAACTAAAAATGAGAAATTGAGAGTTTATTTGGTAATGGTTATTTTATGACGAGAATAATAAATATGACTCTTTCTTCTCCCCTTTTATATATATATATATATATATATATATTTTATATATATATATTTTATTCCATAGATAGCCAATATTGAAAAATGAAAATGTAAAATTAAAGCTTATTTGATAATGATTAATTTTATGTGAAATTAGAGCTTATTTGGTAATGATTAATTTTATGAACAGAATAATAGATGGGAATGTGTGTGCTCCTTCTTCTTCACCAATAATAGATGTTATCTTTTTTGTGTTTTATGTTGTCAATTGTACAAGTAAATAGTGTCTTTTTTTTTTTTTTTTTTTGGTTTTTTCGTGTGAATGGAGATATTCAAAACTGAAAATGAAAAATTGAGAAATTGAGAGTTTATTTGGTAATGGTTATTTTATGACCCGAATAATAAGTACAGTACATTATATATATATATATATTCTTCAACCGCTAGCCCATATTAAAAAAGAAAATTAAGAGCTTATTTGGTCATGAAAACTTATTTGGAAATGGTTAATTTTATGACCAAAAATAAGTGGGAATGTGTGCTTTTTTTCCTTCTCCACCAACGGTAGATGTTATTTTTTTTTTGTTTTATGTTGTCAACTGCATTAGTAGATAGTGTCTTTTTTAGCTTTTTCTTTTTTCTTGTCAATCAAGATATTCATAACTGAAAATGAGAAGTTGAGAGATTATTTGGTAATGGTTATTTTATGACCAGAATAAACAGTTGGACTCCTTCTCCACCATAGTAAATATTGAAAATTGAAAATGAGAAATTAAGAGCTTATTTGCTAACAAGAGCTTATTTGGTAATGGTTAATTTTATGATCGGAATAATAAGTGGAAATGTGTGGGTTCTTACTTCTCCACCAATTGTAGATATTATCTTTTTTAGGTTTTATGTTGTCAATTGCACTAGTAGATAGATTTTTTTTTTCTTGTGAATCGAAATATTTAAAACTAAGAAGGAGAAATTGAGAAATTGAGAAATTGAGAGTTTATTCGTTATTTTATGACCAAATTAATAAGTAAGACTCTTTCTTCTCTATGATAGTAAATGTTGTCTTTTTTGGGTTCTCTGTCAATATATATATATATATATATTCTTCAACTACTAACAAATATTGAAAACTTCAAATGAGAAATGAAGAGTTTATTTGTTAATGGTTAATTTTATAACCATAATAGAAAATGGGAATAGTGGGTTCTTCCTTCCCCCAAATGTTATCCTTTTTTGGGTTTTATGTTGTCAACTACACTAGTGTCGTTTTGACTTTTTATTGTCTATCGATATATTCAAAACTGAAAATGAGAAATTGAGAGTTTATTTGGTAATGATTATTCTATGACGAGAATAATAAGTAAGATTCTTTCTTCTCCACCGATAGTAAATATTGTCTTTTTCGGATTTTCTCTTGTCAATATATATATATATATATATATCTTCAACGGCTAGTAAACATTGAAAACTAAAAATGAGAAATTAAGAACTTATTTGGTAATGGTTAATGTGAAAATGGGAAATTGAGAGTTTATTTGGTAATAGTTATTTTATGACGAGAATAATAAGTAGGATTCTTTCTTCTCCACCGATAGTAAATGTTGTATTTTTCAGGTTTTCTCTTGTCAATATATATATATATATATATATATATATATATATATATATATATATATGCCGCTAGCAAACATTGAAAACTAAAAATGAGAAATTAAGAACTTATTTGGTAATGATTAATTTTATAATTGGTAATGATTAATTTTATAATTGGAATAATAAGTGAGAATCTGTGGGCTCTTTCTCTCCACCAATGGTAGATGTTTTTTTTTTGTTTTCTTTTGTCACGAGATACTGAAAATGAGAAATTAAGAGTTTATTTGGTAATGGTTATTTTATGACATTATGCCCCGAATAATAAATGGAAATTTGTGTGGCTCTTTTTGTTCACAATAGTAGATGTTTTTTTGGGTTTTCTCTTGTCAACTGCAACCATTAGTAGATATTGTTGTTTTTTTTTTTTTTTAATTTTTCCTCTCAACATGTCGGAGATAATGAAAAGAGGAATTAATAGCTTATTTGGTAATGATTATTTTATAATTGAAATGATAATATGCCTCTTTCTTCTCCACTGATGATGTTGTTTTTTTTTTGGTTTTTTTTTTTTGGTTTTTTCTGGTTAACAACGGGCCAATATTGAATATTGAAAAATGAGAAATTGAGAGATCAGTTGGTAATGGTTATTTTATGACCGAAATAATAAGTGGTAATCTGTGGGCTCTTGTTCTGCGCTTATAATAGTAGATGTTGTCTTTTGGTTTTCTCTTGTCAATAGCCGGGAGATATTGAAAACTGAAAAATGAGAAATTAAAAGTTGATTTCGTAATAGTTATTTTCGGATCAGAATAATAAGTGGGAATCTGTGGTTCTTCCTTCTCCACCGATAGTGAATGTTATGTTTTTTGGGGGTTTTTCGGTATAAAGATATTGTCATTTTTTGCCTTTCTTTGTCAACAACTATTAAATATTGAAAATGAGAAATTAAGAGCTTACTTCTAACTGGAATAATAAGTGAGAATATTAGGCTCTTCTTCTCTAACCGTAAATGTTTTTTTAGTTTTCTCTTGTCAAGTGCCTTGTCAAGTGCTTAAGGGTTATTTCATGACCCGAATAATAAGTGGGAATTCTTGTGAACTCGATGTAGTCTTTTTTGGGTTTTCTTTTGTCAACTCACAGAAGGAGAAATTGAGTGCTTATTTGATATTTTTTATGACCGGAATAATAAGTGGGAATTTGTGTGGTCTCTTCCTTCTCAAGCAATTGTAGATGTTGTCTTATTTGGTAATTGTTATTTTATGACCAGAATAATAAACAGGACTCTTTCTTCTCCACGGATAGTAGATTATATATATATATATATATATATATATATATATTCTTCAACCGCTAGCAAATTTGAAAACTGAAAATGAGAAATTAAGAGCTTATTTGGTAATAGTTAATTTTATGACCAAAATAATAATAAGTGGGAATATGTGCGTTATTTCTTCTCCACTAATAGTAGATGTTATCTTTTTTCTGGGTTTTATATTGTCAATTGCCGTAGACAGTGTCTTTTTAGCTTTTTCTTGTCAATTGATATATTTAAAAATTGAAAAATGAGAAATTGAGTTTTTTTTGGGTTTTATGGTGTCAATTGCATTAGAAAGTACATATTTGGTAATGGTTATTGAAAAAGAAATTAAAAGCTTATTTGGTAATGGTTAATTTTTTGACCAAAATAATAAGTGAGAATATGTGGGTTCTTCCTTCTCTATCAATAGTAGATGTTATGTTTTGTTCTTCTTCTCTACCAATAATAGATGTTATCTTTTTTGGATTTTATGTTGTCAATTGCACTAGTAGATAGTGTTTTTTTTTTTTTTTTTGGCTTTTTCTTATAAATCGAGATCTTCAAAACTAAAAATGAGAAATTGAGAGTTTATTCAGTAATGATTATTTTATGACGAGAATAATAAATAGGACTCTTTCTTCTCTAAATTATATATATATATATATATATATATATATATATATATATATATATATATTATTCTAGGTTGCCAATATTGAAAAATAAAAATGAGAAATTAAAGCTTATTTGGTGAGAATAATAAGTGGGAATGTGTGAGCTTCTTCCTTCTCTAACAATAATAGATGTTATCTCTCTTGTGTTTTATGTTGTCAATTGCGAGTAGATAGTGTCTTTTTTTCTTTTCTTTTTTCGTGTGAATGGAGATATTCAAAACTGAAAATGAAAAATTGAAAAATTGAGAGTTTATTTGGTAATGGTTATTTTATGACCCGAATAATATTTAGACATGGGGGCGAAAAAAGGAAATATATATATATATATATATATATTCTTCAACCGCTAGCCCATATTGAAAAAGAAATTAAGAGCTTATAACTGTGGGAATGGTTAATTTTATGACCAGAATAATACATGGGAATGTGTGCCTTTTTCCTTCTCCACCAACTGTAGATGTTATTTTTTTGGGTTTTATGTTGTCAACTGCATGAGTAGATAGTGTCTTTTTTAGCTTTTTCTTTTTTCTTGTCAATCAAAATATTCATAACTGAAAATGAGAAGTTGAGAGTTTATTTGATAATGATTATTTTATGACTAAATGAGGAGGACTCCTTCTCCACCATAGTAAATGTTGTCTTTTTTCTTTGTTTTCTCTTGTCTATATATATATATTCATCCCGGCTAGAAAATATTGAAAACTGAAAATGAGAACTTAAGAGCTTATTTGCTAACGATAGCTTATTTGGTAATGGTTAATTTGGAATAATAAGTGGGAATGTGTGGGTTTTTCCTTCTTCACCAATAGTAGATATTATCTTTTTTAGGTTTTATGTTGTCAATTGCACTAGTAGATAGTGTTTTTTTTTTTTTTTTTGCTTTTTCTTTTTCTTGTGAATAGAAATATTCAAAACTAAGAAGGAGAAATTAAGAAATTGAGAGTTTATTTGGTAATGGTTATTTTATGACCAGAATAATAAATATGACTCTTTCTTCTTTACCAATGCTAAATATTGTCTTTTTAGGTTCTCTTGTCAATATATATATATTCTTCAACTACTAGCCAATATTAAAAATTTCAAATGAGGAATGAAGAGTTTATTTGTTAATGGTTAATTTTATAACCATAATAGAAAATGGGAATAGTGGGTTCTTCCTTCCCCTAATAATAGATGTTATCATTTTTTGGGTTTTATGTTGTCAACTATACACTAGTGTCGTTTTGGCTTTTTATTGTCTATCGATATATTCAAAACTGAAAATGAGAAATTGAGAGTTTATTTGGTAATGGTTATTCTATGACGAGAATAATAAGTAGGATTCTTTCTTCTCCACCGATAGTAAATGTTGTCTTTTTCGGGTATTCTTTTGTCAATATATATATATATATATATATATATATATATCTTCAACCGCGAGCAAATATTGAAAACTAAAAATGAGAAATTAAGAGCTTATTTGATAATGGTTAATCTGAAAATGAGAAATTGAGAATTTATTTGGTAATGATTATTTTATGACGAGAATAATGAGTAGGATTCTTTCTTCTCCATCGATAGTAAATGTTGTCTTTTTCGGGTTTTCTCTTATCAATATATATATATATATTTTTTTTTCAACAGCTAGCAAACATTGAAAACTAAAAATGAGAAATTAAGAGCTTATTTGATAATGGTTAATCTGAAAATGAGAAATTGAGAGTTTATTTGGTAATGGTTATTTTATGATGAGAATAATAAGTAGGATTCTTTCTTCTCCGCCGATAGTAAATATTGTCTTTTTCGAATTTTCTCTTGTCAATATATATATATATATATATATCGTCAACCGCTAGTAAACATTGAAAACTAAAAATGAGAAATTAAGAGCTTATTTGGTAATGGTTAATTTTATGATTAGAATAATAAGTGAGAATATGTGGGCTTTTCCTCTCCACTGATGGTAGATGTTTTTTTTTGTTTTCTTTTGTCACGAGATACTGACAACTGAAAATGAGAAATTAAGAGCTTATTTAGTAATTGTTATTTTATGACATTATGACCAGAATAATAAATGAGAATTTGTGTGGCTCTTTTTGTTGACCATAGTAGATATTGTCTTTTTTGGGTTTTCTCTTGTCAACTGCCCTACCACCAGTAGATATTGTTTTTTTTTTTTTTTAATTTTTCCTCTCAGACATGTAGGAGATAATGAAAAGAGAAATTAAGAGCTTATTTAGTAATGATTATTTTATAACTGAAATAATAATATGCCTCTTTCTTCTCCACCGATGATGTTGTCTTTTTTTTTCTTTTTTCTTTTTTGTCGCACGAATAGATATTGTCTTTTTTGTGTTTTTCTAGTTAACAACTAGCCAATATTGAATATTGAAAAATGAGAAATTGAGAGATTAGTTGGTAATGGTTATTTTATGACCGAAATAATAAGTGGTAATCTGTGGGCTGTTGTTCTGCAGTTATAATAGTAGATGTTGTCTTTTGGTTTTCTCTTGTCAATAGTCCGGAGATACTGAAAACTGAAAAATGAGAAATTAAAAGTTGATTTCGTAATAGTTATTTTCGGATCAGAATAGTAAGTGGGAATCTGTGGTTCTTCCTTCTCCACCGATAGTGAATGTTATTTTTTTTGGGTTTTTGGGTATAAAGATATTGTCATTTTTGGCTCTTCTTCTCTCCTATAGTAGATGTTTTTTTAGTTTTCTCTTGTCAAGTGCCTAGGTAGATTTTTTTATTATTATTATTTTTTATTTCTTCTTCTCAAGGAAATATTGAAAACAGGAAAGATTAAGAGCTTATTTGGTAATGATTATTTTATGACTGGAATAATAAGTATGACTCTTTCCACTCCATGATAGATGATAGGAGATGTCTTTTTTTTGTTTTCTTTTGTCAACCCACGAGTAGATATTGTCTTTTTTTTAACTTTTTCTTCAACATTTAACAAATATTGAAAACTTAAAAATGAGAAATTAAGAAGGGTTATTTCATGACCCGAATAATAAGTTGGAGTGCTTGTGAACTCTCCATAGATGTAGTCTTTTTTGGGTTTTCTTTTGTCAACTCACAAAAGATATTATCACTTTTGAATTTTTTAGCAAATATTGAAAATTGAAAATGAGAAATTAAGTGCTTATTTGATATTTTATGACCCGAATAATAAGTGGAAATTTGTGTGGTCTCTTCCTTCTCAACTCTTCCTTCTAAACCAATAGTAGATGTTGTCTTTTTTGGGTTTGCACTAATAGATATTTTCTTTTTTTTTTACTCTTTCTTGTCAACATCTAGGAGGTATTGAAAATTGAAAATGAGAAAGTAAGAGCTTGGTAGTAGTTATTTTATGACCATAATCATAAGTGCGAATATGTGGGCTCTTCCTTCTCCACCTAAAGTGGATGTTCTTTTTTGGATTTTCTCTTGCTTCACTACTCCATATTGTCTTTTTTGGATTTTTCTGGTTAACGGCTAGTAAATATTGAAAACTGAAAATGAGAAATTAATAACTTATTTGGTAATAATTATTTTATGATAGAATAATAAGTATGACTCTCTTCCTCACTCATAATAGAGGAAGTCTTTTTTGGGTTTTCTTTTGTCAACCGCTAGAAAAGAAATTAAGAAATTTAAAGCTTATTTGTTAATGATTATTTAAATAGTAAATGAGAATTTGCATGGGTTCTTCTTTCTCCACCAATGGTATATTTGTTCTTTAAGTTCTCTTGGGAGTAGATATTGTTTTTTTTTTTTACTTTTTCTTGTCAACCGCTAGGAGATATTGAAAATGGAAAATGAGAAATTAAGAGCATATTTGGTAATGATTATTTTATGACTGAAATAATAGGTGAGAATCTGTTTTCTCTTGTTAAGAGCCAAGATATTGAAAACTGAAAATGAGAAATTAAGAGTTTATTTGTTAATGGTTATTTTAGGATTGAAATAGTAAATGAGAATTTGTATGGGCTTTTCTTTCTCTACCAATGGTGGATTTGTTCTTTAATGGTAGATTTGTTCTTTAAATTCTCTTGGCAGTAGGTATTGTCTTTTTTTACTTTTTCTTGTCAACAGATATAAGATATTGAAAATTGAAAATGAAATATTAAGAGCTTATTTGGTAATAGTTATTTTATCATCCGAATAATAGGTGGAAATTTGGGGGCTCTTCCTTTTTTTTGTTTTCTTTTGTTAGGGAGACATTGAAAACTAAAAATTAGAAATTAAGAGTTTATTTGTTAATGGTTATTCTATGACTACGGATAATAAGAAGGAATTTGTGTGGCTCTTCCTTCTCCACCAATAATAGATGTTGTCTTTTTTCTGTTTTGTCTGTCTAAAGATATTGAAAACTGAAAATAAGAAATTAAAAGCTTCTTTCCTAAGGGTTATTTTATGATCAGAATAATAGGTGGGAATCTGTGGCTTTTCTTCACCTTCTTCTCCGCTGGAATAAATGTTGTTTTTTTTGGATTTTTCTGTGTAAAAGATATGTCTTTTTTTTACTTTTCTTTGTCAATAACTATGAGATATTGGAAATGAAAAATGAACAACTTACTTATTGTATGATTGGAATAATAAGTGGAATACGTGGACTTTTCAGTCTCCTAGAGTACATATTGTTTTTTTAGTTTTCTTTTGTAAACTGAACTAGTATATATTGTCATTTTTTTTTTTATTTTATGACCACAATAATGAGTAGGACTCTTTCCTCTCCGTGATACTAGGTGTTGTCTTTTTTGGGTTTTCTTTTGTCAACTGCACTACTACTACTATCTATCTATCTATCTATCTATCTATCTATCTATCTATCTATATATATATATATATATATATATATATTTTGAATAGTTAGCAAATATTGAAAACCTAAAATGAGAAATTACGAGTTTATTTGCTAAGGGTTATTTTATGACTGGAATAATGAGTGGAAAATGTGGGCTCTCCCTTCTCTTTTGGGCTTTCTATTTCAACGGCTTAGATATGTTCCTTTTTGGCTTTTTCTTGTCAATAGGTAGAAGATATTGAAAAATGAGAAATGAAGAGCTTATTTAGTTGAGGAGGATAATAACTAGGACTCTTTCTTCTCCACCTAGATGTTGTCTTTTTTGGTTTTCTCTTGTCAACGACACTCGTAGATATTTTCTTTTGACTTTTTCTTGTCGACGGCTAGCAAATATTAAAAATTGAAAATGAGAAATTAAGAGCTTATTTAGTAATGGTTATTTCATGACCAGAATAATAAGTGGGAATTTGTGGGCTCTTCCTTCCCCACCGATAATAGATGTTGTCTTCTTTTTGGTTTTCTATTGTCCCAACCGAAGATATTGAAAACTGAAAATAAGAAATTAAGAGCTTTAGTAGTAATAAGTGGGAATCTGGGCTCTTCCTTGTCCACTAACAATAGTGTCTCTCCTTGTGTTTTTGTTCGTGTCAAAGATATTGTCTTTTTTAGCTTTTGTTTGTGAGCTATGAGATATTGAAAACTGAAAAATGAGAAATTAAGAGCTTGATTATTTTATGACTGGAATAATAGGTGGGAATCTGTAGGCTTTCCGCCTTAATAGATGTTGTTTATTTTGTTTTCTCTCGTCAATTGCACTGGTAGATATTATATATATATATATATATATATATTTGGCTTTTTCTTGTCAACAACAACCAACATTGAAAACGGAAGAAATTAGGAGCTTATTTGGTAAGGGTGAAAATGAGAAATTAGGAACTTATTTGGTAATGATTATTTTATGACTAGAATGATAGGGGGAATCTGTGAGCTTTTCCTTCTGCGATAGTAGATGTGTCTGTTTGGATTTTCTCTTGTCACAATATTGTATTTCTTTTTTTCTTTTTTTTTTTCATTTTTTTGTATTTTTTCGTTAACCATTCAAACTGAAAATGAGAAATTAAAAGCTCATTTGGTAAAAAAGTTTATTAAATGTATTATTGTAAAAGATATAAAATTTTGGAATATAAATACCATTAAATCAAAAACTTCAATTTGATTTTGGAATATCATGATACTATGTGCAAGTCAGTCGGTCCGATTGGCAGAAAACAACAATAAAGTACATGAACACGAAGAAAAAAGAGATTTCTCCAATATTTTACGTCTATGAAGGAGAGATTTCTACACCCTACTAAAAAATGTTTTGTTTTTTTAATTTCAAATGGAGGATAACAATTTCTTTTAGATTTTTTATTTTTAAGAAATATAGTTTCTTACTCATAATTTATAACATACTTTTTTGTTTTCTTTTTTAAAAATTCATTTGATCTTTTAGTAAATTTTTAAAAATAGATTTTTTCTTTCACAAGTTTCTTTACACTTTGCTAGTTTCATCACACTGTATATGGACTTCATCACATTGCAAATGGGCCATGCGGTTGGTCCATTAAAGTAACGGTTGGCCCAATTAGATCTATCTGAGGCCCAATCTACTAATCTCGACTATTCAACCTAAATTATAAATAAATTTTAAAGGTTTGAGTTAAATTATTTTTTATTTAACTTTAAGTTGAATTTTTAGAAACTAAAAAAATTTGGATCCCTTTGGTGGGTTGACTTTTTTTTTGTTTTTTTGGGAGTTGATCAGGATTTTTTCCTTTGCCTATCCCCTCACTCCAATGCGCTTCGTCAAGATCTTCTGCAACGAGAATCTAAGACATGGTTGATTGATAGTAAGTTGAAAGAATAAATGGATCGATCATAGGTTGGTTGAATATTGAGTTCCACTTAGACTACGTGTTCTGTTTATGCGCTACTAAGCCGGCACACAGGATCTTAGATAAGTTTCGTCCCATTTCGGGAACACCTTCTTACTAGTACGGTAAAAACATGATGCAAATAGACCGAAAAAAGAAGAGTTTTTTATAGATGAGTTGTAGTCGATTCGCTCCTTATATTATGGCTCGTCTCGTGCTTAGTCACTCACGGAATTAGGAAATGGGGGCAGCAACGCTCGTAAGGAGTACTATTCAAACCAAGAAATATAGGCCTGACAGCCATCAACACCAAAATAAATGAAAGTGTTCCTAAAAATATGGTTATAACCCAATGTTTTATTATTACTAAGAACAAGAAGATTTAGAAAAGTTTGAGGGTTGACATTTTTTTGGTCGAGTCAACTAGACCCATCAAAAATTTCCTGATCAAGATCTCCGTTGTTCTTGCTCTATCGAGAGAACTCTCGATCAGATTGAAAATTGTTGTTCGATTGTTCTCTGTCGAGGTCAGGCAGTCACTGTGGTAAAGAAGAACATCGCTGAAATCATTTTGAAACCTTCAATTCTGGGGTGGATTGTGTTTAGGGTGCAGAATGATTAGTGGGTGTCTGAATTCGGGGCTCTGATTGTTCAGCCATGTGGTTTTCCTTCTGGAGATTACTTTTTTGGAAGAGCTCAGGCTTGGAACTGAATTTCAGATTACTTTTTTGGTTGTTACTTCTTGTGTTACAATGGGGCACCATCAGTATGATTGTTCAACATTGCCCTCGGTGTTATATAATTTCAATCATTTCTGGTCAACTCTACCAGTAAATATGTTTTTTTTTGTTTTGAAAATGTGAAATTAGAAACTTATTTGTAATGGTTATTTTAGGACTATTCTTCCTTCTCCACCTCCACCCAATATTGTCCTTTTTTTATTTTTGGTGGTCAACTACACTGATATTGTCTTTCTTTTTTTTTTTTTGTTTTTTTTTCTGGTCAACTGCTAGCAAATATTGAAAACGGAAATGAAAAATTAGTAGCTTATTTTGTTATAATTTTTTGTGACCGGAACAATAAGTGGGAATCTGTGGCTGTTCCTTCTGAACGGAAAGTGGACAGAAAGTAGATGTTGTCTTTGTTGGGTTATCTCTCTCAACTTAGATATTGTTTTTTTTTTTTCGCATTTTCTTCCAGAAAATATTAAAAACTGAAAATGAGAAATGAAGAGCTTATTTGGTAATGGTTATATTATGGGGAATAATAGGTGGGCACTTGTGTGGTTTTCCTTCTCCACCAAGTAAATGTGGTTGGAGTTTTTTTTTGTCAACTCCACTAGTAGATATTGTTTTTTTTTTTTTTTTTTTTACTTTTTCTTATTAGTAGCTAGGAGATATTGAAAATTGAAAATAAGAAATGAAGAGCTTATTTGGTAATGATTATTTTATGACCCTATAATAAGTGGGAATCTGTGGACTTTCCTTGAACACGATGTGGTTTTTTTGGGTTTTCTTTTGTCACCTGCACTACTAGATATTGTATTTTTTTTTTTACTTTTCTTGTCAATAGCGAGGAGAGATTGAAAACTGAAAATGAGAAATGATTAGGAGATATTGAAAGTTGAAAATGAGAAATTAAGAGCTTATTTGGTAATGATTATTTCTTGACCATGAATAATAAGTGCGAATTTGTGGGCTTTCCTTCCCCACCAAGTATAGATGTGATTTTTTTGGGTTTTCTTTTGTCAACTGCACTAGTAGATATTGTTTACTTTTTCTTGTCAATAGTTAGGAGAGATTGACAATTGAAAATGAGAAATTATTTCTGGTAACTTCTAAGAGATTTGAAAATTGAAAATGAGAAATTAAGAGCTTATTTGGTAATGATTATTTTATGACCACCAATAATAAGTGGGAATCTGTGGGCTTTCCTTCTTCACCAAAAATAGATGTAGTTTTTTTAAGTTTTCTTTTGTCAACTGCACTAGTAGATATTGTATTTTTTTTTTTTTTTACTTTTTCTTGTCAATAGCGAGGAGAGATTGAAAACTGAAAAATGAGAAATTATTTATGGTAACTTCTAGGAGATATTGAAAATTGAAAATGAGAAATTAAGAACTTATTTGGTAATGGTTATTTCTTGACTAAGAATAATAAGTACGAATCTGTGAGCTTTTCTTCCCCACCAAGTATAGATAGTGGCTTTTTTGGGTTTTCTTTTGTCAACTGCACTAGTAGATATTGTATTTTTTTTTTACTTTTTCTTGTCAACACCGAGGAGAGATTAAAAACTGAAAATGAGAAATGATTTATGGTAACTTCTAGGAGATATTGAAAATGGGAAATTAAGAGCTTATTTGGTAATGGTTATTTCATGACCATGAATAATAAGTGCGAATTTGTCGGCTTTCGTTCTCCACCAAGTATAGATGTGATTTTTTTGGGTTTTCTTTTGTTAACTGTATTAGTAGATATTGTATTTTTTTTTTTTACTTTTTCTTGTCAACCGCGAGGAGAGAATGAAAAACTTAAAATGAGAAATGATTTATGGTAACTTCTAGGAGAGGAGAGAATGAAAAACTTAAAATGAGAAATGATTTATGGTAACTTCTAGGAGATATTGAAAATTGAAAATGAAAAATTGAGAGCTTATTTGGTAATAGTTATTTTATGACCACGAATAATAAGTGGAAATGTGTGGGCTTTCCTTCTCCACCAAGTATAGATAGTGGTTTTTTTGGGTTTTCTTTTGTCAACTGCACTAGTAGATGTTGTATTTTTTTTACTTTTTCTTGTCAATACCGAGGAGAGATTGAAAACTGAAAATGAGAAATGATTTCTGATAACTTCTAGGAGATATTGAAAATTGAAAATGAGAAATTAAAAACTCATTTGGTAATAGTTATTTCTTGACCATGAATAATAAGTGCGAATTTGTGGGCTTTCCTTCCCCACCGAGTATAGATGTGGTTTTTTTTTGGTTTTCTGTTGTTAACTGTATTAGTAGATATTGTATTTTTTTTTTTACTTTTTCTTCTCAATGAGGAGAGAATGAAAAACTTAAAATGAGAAATGATTTATGGTAACTCCTAGGAGATATTGAAAATTGAAAATGAGAAATTAAGAGGTGATTTGGTAATGGTTATTTTATGGCCAAGGTTATTTTATGGCCAAAGTTATTTTATGGCCACGTATAATAAGTGGGAATCTGTGGGCTTTCCTTCTCCACCAAGTATAGATGTGGTTTTTTTGGGTTTTCTCTTGTCAAATGCACTAGTAGATATTGTTTTTTTTTTTTTATATACTTTTTCCTGTCAATAGCTAGGAGAGATTGAAAACTCAAAATGAGAAATGATTTCTGGTAACTTCTAGGAGCTATTAAAAATTGAAAATGAGAAATTAAGAGCTTATTTGGTAATTTTTTTATACTTTTTCCTGTCAATAGCTAGGAGAGATTGAAAACTCAAAATGAGAAATGATTTCTGGTAACTTCTAGGAGCTATTAAAAATTGAAAATGAGAAATTAAGAGCTTATTTGGTAATTTTTTTATACTTTTTCCTGTCAATAGCTAGGAGAGATTGAAAACTCAAAATGAGAAATGATTTCTGGTAACTTCTAGGAGCTATTAAAAATTGAAAATGAGAAATTAAGAGCTTATTTGGTAATTTTTTTATACTTTTTCCTGTCAATAGCTAGGAGAGATTGAAAACTCAAAATGAGAAATGATTTCTGGTAACTTCTAGGAGCTATTAAAAATTGAAAATGAGAAATTAAGAGCTTATTTGGTAATTTTTTTATACTTTTTCCTGTCAATAGCTAGGAGAGATTGAAAACTCAAAATGAGAAATGATTTCTGGTAACTTCTAGGAGCTATTAAAAATTGAAAATGAGAAATTAAGAGCTTATTTGGTAATTTTTTTATACTTTTTCCTGTCAATAGCTAGGAGAGATTGAAAACTCAAAATGAGAAATGATTTCTGGTAACTTCTAGGAGCTATTAAAAATTGAAAATGAGAAATTAAGAGCTTATTTGGTAATGGTTATTTTATGATCACGAATAATAAGTGGGAATCTGTGGGCTTTCCTTCTTCACCAAGTATAGATGTGGTTTTGGGTTTTCTTTTGTCAACTGCATTAGTAGATATTGTTTACTTTTTCTTGTCAATAGAGAGGAGAGATTGACAATTGAAAATGAAAAATGATTTATGGTAACTTCTAGGAGATATTGAAAATTGAAAATGAGAAATTAAGAGCTTATTTGGTAATGGTTATTTCTTGACCATGAATAATAAGTGCGAATTTGTGGGCTTTCCTTCCCCAAGTATAGATTGTAGTTTTTTTGGGTTTTCTGTTGTCAACTATACTAGTAGATATTGTATTTTTTTTTCTTACTTTTTCTTGTCAATAGGGAGGAGAGATTGAAAACTTAAAATGAGAAATGATGTCTGATAACTTCTATGAGATATTGAAAATTGAAAATGAGAAATTAAGAACTTATTTAGTAATGGATATTTTATGACCGCGAATAATAATTGGGAATGTGTGGGATTTCTTCTCCACCAAGTATAAATCTGGTTTTTTTGGGTTTTCTTTTGTCAACTGCATTAGTAGATATTATATTTTTTTTTACTTATTTTTGTCAACACGAGGAGAGATTGAAAACTGAAAATGAGAAATGATTTATAGTAACTTCTAGGAGATATTGAAAATTGAAAATGAAAAATTAAAAACTTATTTGGTAATGGTTATTTCATGACCATGAATAATAAGTACGAATCTGTGAGCTTTTCTTCCCCGCCAAGTATAGATAGTTGTTTTTTTGGAATTTCTTTTGTCAACTGCACTAGTAGATATTGTATTTTCTTTTACTTTTTCTTGTCAATACCGAGGAGAAATTGAAAACTGAAAATGAGAAATGATTTATGGTAACTTCTAGGAGATATTAAAAATTGAAAATGAGAAATTAAGAGCTTATTTGGTAATGTTTATTTCATGACCATGAATAATAAGTACGAATCTGTGAACTTTTCTTCCCCACCAAGTATAGATAGTGGTTTTTTTGGGTTTTCTTCTGTCAACTGCACGAGTAGATATTGTATTTTTTTTTTTTTACTTTTTCTTGTCAATGGCGAGAAGATGAAAAACTTAAAATGAGAAATGATTTATGGTAACTTCTAGGAGATATTGAAAATTGAAAATGATAAATTAAGAACTTATTTGGTAATAGTTATTTTATGACCACGAATAATAAGTGGGAATGTGTGGGCTTTCCTTCTTCACCCAGTATAGATGGTATTTTTAGGTTTTCTTTTGTCAACTGCACAGTAGATATTGTATTTTTTTTTTTTTTAACTTTTTCTTGTCAACAGCGAGGAGAGAATGAAAAACTTAAAATGAGAAATGATTTATGGTAACTTCTAGGAGAGGAGAGAATGAAAAACTTAAAATGAGAAATGATTTATGGTAACTTCTAGGAGATATTGAAAATTGAAAATGATAAATTAAGAACTTATTTGGTAATAGTTATTTTATGACCACGAATAATAAGTGGGAATGTGTGGGCTTTCCTTCTTCACCCAGTATAGATGGTATTTTTAGGTTTTCTTTTGTCAACTGCACAGTAGATATTGTATTTTTTTTTTTTTTAACTTTTTCTTGTCAACAGCGAGGAGAGAATGAAAAACTTAAAATGAGAAATGATTTATGGTAACTTCTAGGAGATATTGAAAATTGAAAATGAAAAATTAAGAGCTTATTTGGTAATGGTTATTTCATGACCATGAATAATAAGTACGAATCTGTGAGCTTTTTTTCCCCACCAAGTATAGATAGTGGTTTTTTTGGGTTTTCTTTTGTCAACTGCACTAGTAGATATTGTATTTTTTTTACTTTTTCTTGTCAATACCGAGGAGAGATTGAAAACTGAAAATGAGAAATGATTTCTGGTAACTTCTAGGAGATATTGAAAATTGAAAATGAGAAATTAAGAACTCATTTGGTAATAGTTATTTCTTGACCATGAATAATAAGTGCGAATTTGTGGGCTTTCCTTCCCCACCGAGTATAGATGTGGTTTTTTTTGGGTTTTCTGTTGTTAACTGTATTAGTAGATATTGTATTTTTTTTTTTACTTTTTCTTGTCAATGGTGAGGAGAGAATGAAAAACTTAAAATGAGAAATGATTTATGGTAACTCCTAGGAGATATTGAAAATTGAAAATGAGAAATTAAGAGGTGATTTGGTAATGGTTATTTTATGGCCAAGGTTATTTTATGGCCAAAGTTATTTTATGGCCACGTATAATAAGTGGGAATCTGTGGGCTTTCCTTCTCCACCAAGTATAGATGTGGTTTTTTTGGGTTTTCTCTTGTCAAATGCACTAGTAGATATTGTTTTTTTTTTTTTTTATATACTTTTTCCTGTCAATAGCTAGGAGAGATTGAAAACTCAAAATGAGAAATGATTTCTGGTAACTTCTAGGAGCTATTGAAAATTGAAAATGAGAAATTAAGAGCTTATTTGGTAATGGTTATTTCTTGACCATGAATAATAAGTGCGAATTTGTGGGCTTTCCTTCCCCAAGTATAGATCGTAGTTTTTTTGGGTTTTCTGTTGTCAACTATACTAGTAGATATTGTATTTTTTTTTCTTACTTTTTCTTGTCAATAGGGAGGAGAGATTGAAAACTTAAAATGAGAAATGATGTCTGATAACTTCTAGGAGATATTGAAAATTGAAAATGAGAAATTAAGAACTTATTTAGTAATGGATATTTTATGACCGCGAATAATAATTGGGAATGTGTGGGATTTCTTCTCCACCAAGTATAAATCTGGTTTTTTTGGGTTTTCTTTTGTCAACTGCATTAGTAGATATTATATTTTTTTTTACTTATTTTTGTCAACACGAGGAGAGATTGAAAACTGAAAATGAGAAATAATTTATAGTAACTTCTAGGAGATATTGAAAATTGAAAATGAAAAATTAAAAACTTATTTGGTAATGGTTATTTCATGACCATGAATAATAAGTACGAATCTGTGAGCTTTTCTTCCCCGCCAAGTATAGATAGTGGTTTTTTTGGAATTTCTTTTGTCAACTGCACTAGTAGATATTGTATTTTCTTTTACTTTTTCTTGTCAATACCGAGGAGAAATTGAAAACTGAAAATGAGAAATGATTTATGGTAACTTCTAGGAGATATTAAAAATTGAAAATGAGAAATTAAGAGCTTATTTGGTAATGTTTATTTCATGACCATGAATAATAAGTACGAATCTGTGAACTTTTCTTCCCCACCAAGTATAGATAGTGGTTTTTTTGGGTTTTCTTCTGTCAACTGCACTAGTAGATATTGTATTTTTTTTTTTTTCTTTTTCTTGTCAATGGCGAGAAGATGAAAAACTTAAAATGAGAAATGATTTATGGTAACTTCTAGGAGATATTGAAAATTGAAAATGAAAAATTGAGAGCTTATTTGGTAATAGTTATTTTATGACCACGAATAATAAGTGGAAATGTGTGGGCTTTCCTTCTCCACCAAGTATAGATAGTGGTTTTTTTGGGTTTTCTTTTGTCAACTGCACTAGTAGATGTTGTATTTTTTTTACTTTTTCTTGTCAATACCGAGGAGAGATTGAAAACTGAAAATGAGAAATGATTTCTGATAACTTCTAGGAGATATTGAAAATTGAAAATGAGAAATTAAAAACTCATTTGGTAATAGTTATTTCTTGACCATGAATAATAAGTGCGAATTTGTGGGCTTTCCTTCCCCACCGAGTATAGATGTGGTTTTTTTTTGGTTTTCTGTTGTTAACTGTATTAGTAGATATTGTATTTTTTTTTTTACTTTTTCTTCTCAATGAGGAGAGAATGAAAAACTTAAAATGAGAAATGATTTATGGTAACTCCTAGGAGATATTGAAAATTGAAAATGAGAAATTAAGAGGTGATTTGGTAATGGTTATTTTATGGCCAAGGTTATTTTATGGCCAAAGTTATTTTATGGCCACGTATAATAAGTGGGAATCTGTGGGCTTTCCTTCTCCACCAAGTATAGATGTGGTTTTTTTGGGTTTTCTCTTGTCAAATGCACTAGTAGATATTGTTTTTTTTTTTTTATATACTTTTTCCTGTCAATAGCTAGGAGAGATTGAAAACTCAAAATCAGAAATGATTTCTGGTAACTTCTAGGAGCTATTAAAAATTGAAAATGAGAAATTAAGAGTTTATTTGGTAATTTTTTTATACTTTTTCCTGTCAATAGCTAGGAGAGATTGAAAACTCAAAATGAGAAATGATTTCTGGTAACTTCTAGGAGCTATTAAAAATTGAAAATGAGAAATTAAGAGCTTATTTGGTAATTTTTTTATACTTTTTCCTGTCAATAGCTAGGAGAGATTGAAAACTCAAAATGAGAAATGATTTCTGGTAACTTCTAGGAGCTATTAAAAATTGAAAATGAGAAATTAAGAGCTTATTTGGTAATTTTTTTTATACTTTTTCCTGTCAATAGCTAGGAGAGATTGAAAACTCAAAATGAGAAATGATTTCTGGTAACTTCTAGGAGCTATTAAAAATTGAAAATGAGAAATTAAGAGCTTATTTGGTAATGGTTATTTTATGATCACGAATAATAAGTGGGAATCTGTGGGCTTTCCTTCTTCACCAAGTATAGATGTGGTTTTGGGTTTTCTTTTGTCAACTGCATTAGTAGATATTGTTTACTTTTTCTTGTCAATAGAGAGGAGAGATTGACCATTGAAAATGAAAAATGATTTATGGTAACTTCTAGGAGATATTGAAAATTGAAAATGAGAAATTAAGAGCTTATTTGGTAATGGTTATTTCTTGACCATGAATAATAAGTGCGAATTTGTGGGCTTTCCTTCCCCAAGTATAGATTGTAGTTTTTTTGGGTTTTCTGTTGTCAACTATACTAGTAGATATTGTATTTTTTTTTTTCTTACTTTTTCTTGTCAATAGGGAGGAGAGATTGAAAACTTAAAATGAGAAATGATGTCTGATAACTTCTAGGAGATATTGAAAATTGAAAATGAGAAATTAAGAACTTATTTAGTAATGGATATTTTATGACCGCGAATAATAATTGGGAATGTGTGGGATTTCTTCTCCACCAAGTATAAATCTGGTTTTTTTGGGTTTTCTTTTGTCAACTGCATTAGTAGATATTGTATTTTCTTTTACTTTTTCTTGTCAATACCGAGGAGAGATTGAAAACTGAAAATGAGAAATGATTTCTGGTAACTTCTAGGAGCTATTGAAAATTGAAAATGAGAAATTAAGAACTTATTTAGTAATGGATATTTTATGACCGCGAATAATAATTGGGAATGTGTGGGATTTCTTCTCCACCAAGTATAAATCTGGTTTTTTTGGGTTTTCTTTTGTTAACTGCACTAGTAGATATTGTATTTTCTTTTACTTTTTCTTGTCAATACCGAGGAGAGATTGAAAACTGAAAATGAGAAATGATTTCTGGTAACTTCTAGGAGCTATTGAAAATTGAAAATGAGAAATTAAGAACTTATTTAGTAATGGATATTTTATGACCGCGAATAATAATTGGGAATGTGTGGGATTTCTTCTCCACCAAGTATAAATCTGGTTTTTTTGGGTTTTCTTTTGTTAACTGCACTAGTAGATATTGTATTTTCTTTTACTTTTTCTTGTCAATACCGAGGAGAGATTGAAAACTGAAAATGAGAAATGATTTCTGGTAACTTCTAGGAGCTATTGAAAATTGAAAATGAGAAATTAAGAACTTATTTAGTAATGGATATTTTATGACCGCGAATAATAATTGGGAATGTGTGGGATTTCTTCTCCACCAAGTATAAATCTGGTTTTTTTGGGTTTTCTTTTGTTAACTGCACTAGTAGATATTGTATTTTCTTTTACTTTTTCTTGTCAATACCGAGGAGAGATTGAAAACTGAAAATGAGAAATGATTTCTGGTAACTTCTAGGAGCTATTGAAAATTGAAAATGAGAAATTAAGAACTTATTTAGTAATGGATATTTTATGACCGCGAATAATAATTGGGAATGTGTGGGATTTCTTCTCCACCAAGTATAAATCTGGTTTTTTTGGGTTTTCTTTTGTTAACTGCACTAGTAGATATTGTATTTTCTTTTACTTTTTCTTGTCAATACCGAGGAGAGATTGAAAACTGAAAATGAGAAATGATTTCTGGTAACTTCTAGGAGCTATTGAAAATTGAAAATGAGAAATTAAGAACTTATTTAGTAATGGATATTTTATGACCGCGAATAATAATTGGGAATGTGTGGGATTTCTTCTCCACCAAGTATAAATCTGGTTTTTTTGGGTTTTCTTTTGTTAACTGCACTAGTAGATATTGTATTTTCTTTTACTTTTTCTTGTCAATACCGAGGAGAGATTGAAAACTGAAAATGAGAAATGATTTCTGGTAACTTCTAGGAGCTATTGAAAATTGAAAATGAGAAATTAAGAACTTATTTAGTAATGGATATTTTATGACCGCGAATAATAATTGGGAATGTGTGGGATTTCTTCTCCACCAAGTATAAATCTGGTTTTTTTGGGTTTTCTTTTGTTAACTGCACTAGTAGATATTGTATTTTCTTTTACTTTTTCTTGTCAATACCGAGGAGAGATTGAAAACTGAAAATGAGAAATGATTTCTGGTAACTTCTAGGAGCTATTGAAAATTGAAAATGAGAAATTAAGAACTTATTTAGTAATGGATATTTTATGACCGCGAATAATAATTGGGAATGTGTGGGATTTCTTCTCCACCAAGTATAAATCTGGTTTTTTTGGGTTTTCTTTTGTTAACTGCACTAGTAGATATTGTATTTTCTTTTACTTTTTCTTGTCAATACCGAGGAGAGATTGAAAACTGAAAATGAGAAATGATTTCTGGTAACTTCTAGGAGCTATTGAAAATTGAAAATGAGAAATTAAGAACTTATTTAGTAATGGATATTTTATGACCGCGAATAATAATTGGGAATGTGTGGGATTTCTTCTCCACCAAGTATAAATCTGGTTTTTTTGGGTTTTCTTTTGTTAACTGCACTAGTAGATATTGTATTTTCTTTTACTTTTTCTTGTCAATACCGAGGAGAGATTGAAAACTGAAAATGAGAAATGATTTCTGGTAACTTCTAGGAGCTATTGAAAATTGAAAATGAGAAATTAAGAACTTATTTAGTAATGGATATTTTATGACCGCGAATAATAATTGGGAATGTGTGGGATTTCTTCTCCACCAAGTATAAATCTGGTTTTTTTGGGTTTTCTTTTGTTAACTGCACTAGTAGATATTGTATTTTCTTTTACTTTTTCTTGTCAATACCGAGGAGAGATTGAAAACTGAAAATGAGAAATGATTTCTGGTAACTTCTAGGAGCTATTGAAAATTGAAAATGAGAAATTAAGAACTTATTTAGTAATGGATATTTTATGACCGCGAATAATAATTGGGAATGTGTGGGATTTCTTCTCCACCAAGTATAAATCTGGTTTTTTTGGGTTTTCTTTTGTTAACTGCACTAGTAGATATTGTATTTTCTTTTACTTTTTCTTGTCAATACCGAGGAGAGATTGAAAACTGAAAATGAGAAATGATTTCTGGTAACTTCTAGGAGCTATTGAAAATTGAAAATGAGAAATTAAGAACTTATTTAGTAATGGATATTTTATGACCGCGAATAATAATTGGGAATGTGTGGGATTTCTTCTCCACCAAGTATAAATCTGGTTTTTTTGGGTTTTCTTTTGTTAACTGCACTAGTAGATATTGTATTTTCTTTTACTTTTTCTTGTCAATACCGAGGAGAGATTGAAAACTGAAAATGAGAAATGATTTCTGGTAACTTCTAGGAGCTATTGAAAATTGAAAATGAGAAATTAAGAACTTATTTAGTAATGGATATTTTATGACCGCGAATAATAATTGGGAATGTGTGGGATTTCTTCTCCACCAAGTATAAATCTGGTTTTTTTGGGTTTTCTTTTGTTAACTGCACTAGTAGATATTGTATTTTCTTTTACTTTTTCTTGTCAATACCGAGGAGAGATTGAAAACTGAAAATGAGAAATGATTTCTGGTAACTTCTAGGAGCTATTGAAAATTGAAAATGAGAAATTAAGAACTTATTTAGTAATGGATATTTTATGACCGCGAATAATAATTGGGAATGTGTGGGATTTCTTCTCCACCAAGTATAAATCTGGTTTTTTTGGGTTTTCTTTTGTTAACTGCACTAGTAGATATTGTATTTTCTTTTACTTTTTCTTGTCAATACCGAGGAGAGATTGAAAACTGAAAATGAGAAATGATTTCTGGTAACTTCTAGGAGCTATTGAAAATTGAAAATGAGAAATTAAGAACTTATTTAGTAATGGATATTTTATGACCGCGAATAATAATTGGGAATGTGTGGGATTTCTTCTCCACCAAGTATAAATCTGGTTTTTTTGGGTTTTCTTTTGTTAACTGCACTAGTAGATATTGTATTTTCTTTTACTTTTTCTTGTCAATACCGAGGAGAGATTGAAAACTGAAAATGAGAAATGATTTCTGGTAACTTCTAGGAGATATTGAAAATTGAAAATGAGAAATTAAGAACTCATTTCGTAATAGTTATTTCTTGACCATGAATAATAAGTGCGAATTTGTGGGCTTTCCTTCCCCACCGAGTATAGATGTGGTTTTTTTTGGGTTTTCTGTTGTTAACTGTATTAGTAGATATTGTATTTTTTTTTTTACTTTTTCTTGTCAATGGTGAGGAGAGAATGAAAAACTTAAAATGAGAAATGATTTATGGTAACTCCTATAGATATTGAAAATTGAAAATGAGAAATTAAGAGGTGATTTGGTAATGGTTATTTTATGGCCAAAGTTATTTTATGGCCAAAGTTATTTTATGGCCACTTATAATAAGTGGGAATCTGTGGGCTTTCTTTCTCCACCAAGTATAGATGTGGTTTTTTTGGGTTTTCTCTTGTCAAATGCACTAGTAGATATTGTTTTTTTTTTTTTTTATATACTTTTTCCTGTCAATAGCTAGGAGAGATTGAAAACTCAAAATGAGAAATGATTTCTGGTAACTTCTAGGAGCTATTAAAAATTGAAAATGAGAAATTAAGAGCTTATTTGGTAATTTTTTTATACTTTTTCCTGTCAATAGCTAGGAGAGATTGAAAACTCAAAATGAGAAATGATTTCTGGTAACTTCTAGGAGCTATTAAAAATTGAAAATGAGAAATTAAGAGCTTATTTGGTAATTTTTTTATACTTTTTCCTGTCAATAGCCAGGAGAGATTGAAAACTCAAAATGAGAAATGATTTCTGGTAACTTCTAGGAGCTATTAAAAATTGAAAATGAGAAATTAAGAGCTTATTTGGTAATTTATATATACTTTTTCCTGTCAATAGCTAGGAGAGATTGAAAACTCAAAATGAGAAATGATTTCTGGTAACTTCTAGGAGCTATTAAAAATTGAAAATGAGAAATTAAGAGCTTATTTGGTAATGGTTATTTCATGACCATGAATAATAAGTACGAATCTGTGAACTTTTCTTCCCCACCAAGTATAGATAGTGGTTTTTTTGGGTTTTCTTCTGTCAACTGCACTAGTAGATATTGTATTTTTTTTCTTACTTTTTCTTGTCAATACCGAGGAGAGATTGAAAACTGAAAATGAGAAATGATTTATGGTAACTCCTAGGAGATATTGAAAATTGAAAATGAGAAATTAAGAGGTGATTTGGTAATGGTTATTTCATGACCATGAATAATAAGTACGAATCTGTGAACTTTTCTTCCCCACCAAGTATAGATAGTGGTTTTTTTGGGTTTTCTTCTGTCAACTGCACTAGTAGATATTGTATTTTTTTTCTTACTTTTTCTTGTCAATACCGAGGAGAGATTGAAAACTGAAAATGAGAAATGATTTATGGTAACTCCTAGGAGATATTGAAAATTGAAAATGAGAAATTAAGAGGTGATTTGGTAATGGTTATTTCATGACCATGAATAATAAGTACGAATCTGTGAACTTTTCTTCCCCACCAAGTATAGATAGTGGTTTTTTTGGGTTTTCTTCTGTCAACTGCACTAGTAGATATTGTATTTTTTTTCTTACTTTTTCTTGTCAATACCGAGGAGAGATTGAAAACTGAAAATGAGAAATGATTTATGGTAACTCCTAGGAGATATTGAAAATTGAAAATGAGAAATTAAGAGGTGATTTGGTAATGGTTATTTCATGACCATGAATAATAAGTACGAATCTGTGAACTTTTCTTCCCCACCAAGTATAGATAGTGGTTTTTTTGGGTTTTCTTCTGTCAACTGCACTAGTAGATATTGTATTTTTTTTCTTACTTTTTCTTGTCAATACCGAGGAGAGATTGAAAACTGAAAATGAGAAATGATTTATGGTAACTCCTAGGAGATATTGAAAATTGAAAATGAGAAATTAAGAGGTGATTTGGTAATGGTTATTTCATGACCATGAATAATAAGTACGAATCTGTGAACTTTTCTTCCCCACCAAGTATAGATAGTGGTTTTTTTGGGTTTTCTTCTGTCAACTGCACTAGTAGATATTGTATTTTTTTTCTTACTTTTTCTTGTCAATACCGAGGAGAGATTGAAAACTGAAAATGAGAAATGATTTATGGTAACTCCTAGGAGATATTGAAAATTGAAAATGAGAAATTAAGAGCTTATTTGGTAATGTTTATTTCATGACCATGAATAATAAGTACGAATCTGTGAACTTTTCTTCCCCACCAAGTATAGATAGTGGTTTTTTTGGGTTTTCTTCTGTCAACTGCACTAGTAGATATTGTATTTTTTTTTTTTACTTTTTCTTGTCAATGGCGAGAAGATGAAAAACTTAAAATGAGAAATGATTTATGGTAACTTCTAGGAGATATTGAAAATTGAAAATGATAAATTAAGAACTTATTTGGTAATAGTTATTTTATGACCACGAATAATAAGTGGGAATGTGTGGGCTTTCCTTCTTCACCCAGTATAGATGGTATTTTTAGGTTTTCTTTTGTCAACTGCACAGTAGATATTGTATTTTTTTTTTTTTTTTACTTTTTCTTGTCAACAGCGAGGAGAGAATGAAAAACTTAAAATGAGAAATGATTTATGGTAACTTCTTGGAGAGGAGAGAATGAAAAACTTAAAATGAGAAATGATTTATGGTAACTTCTAGGAGATATTGAAAATTGAAAATGAAAAATTGAGAGCTTATTTGGTAATAGTTATTTTATGACCACGAATAATAAGTGGAAATGTGTGGGCTTTCCTTCTCCACCAAGTATAGATGTGGTATTTTTAGGTTTTCTGCACTAGTAGACATTGTATTTTTTTTTTTTTTTTTACTTTTTCTTGTCAATAGCTGCGAGATATTGAAAACTGAAAAAATGAGAAATTATTTCTGGTAACTTCTAGGAGATATTGAAAATTGAAAATGAAAAATTAAGAGCTTATTTGGTAATGATTATTTCATGACCATGAATAATAAGTACGAATCTGTGAGCTTTTTTTCCCCACCAAGTATAGATAGTGGTTTTTTTGAGTTTTCTTTTGTCAACTGCACTAGTAGATATTGTATTTTTTTTACTTTTTCTTGTCAATACCGAGGAGAGATTGAAAACTGAAAATGAGAAATGATTTCTGGTAACTTCTAGGAGATATTGAAAATTGAAAATGAGAAATTAAGAACTCATTTGGTAATAGTTATTTCTTGACCATGAATAATAAGTGCGAATTTGTGGGCTTTCCTTCCCCACCGAGTATAGATGTGGTTTTTTTTGGGTTTTCTGTTGTTAACTGTATTAGTAGATATTGTATTTTTTTTTTTACTTTTTCTTGTCAATGGTGAGGAGAGAATGAAAAACTTAAAATGAGAAATGATTTATGGTAACTCCTAGGAGATATTGAAAATTGAAAATGAGAAATTAAGAGGTGATTTGGTAATGGTTATTTTATGGCCAAGGTTATTTTATGGCCAAAGTTATTTTATGGCCACCTATAATAAGTGGGAATCTGTGGGCTTTCCTTCTCCACCAAGTATAGATGTGGTTTTTTTGGGTTTTCTCTTGTCAAATGCACTAGTAGATATTGTTTTTTTTTTTATATATATACTTTTTCCTGTCAATAGCTAGGAGAGATTGAAAACTCAAAATGAGAAATGATTTCTGGTAACTTTTAGGAGCTATTAAAAATTGAAAATGAGAAATTAAGAGCTTATTTGGTAATTTTTTTAATACTTTTTCCTGTCAATAGCTAGGAGAGATTGAAAACTCAAAATGAGAAATGATTTCTGGTAACTTCTAGGAGCTATTAAAAATTGAAAATGAGAAATTAAGAGCTTATTTGGTAATGGTTATTTTATGATCACGAATAATAAGTGGGAATCTGTGGGCTTTCCTTCTTCACCAAGTATAGATGTGGTTTTGGGTTTTCTTTTGTCAACTGCATTAGTAGATATTGTTTACTTTTTCTTGTCAATAGAGAGGAGAGATTGACAATTGAAAATGAAAAATGATTTATGGTAACTTCTAGGAGATACTGAAAATTGAAAATGAGAAATTAAGAGCTTATTTGGTAATGGTTATTTCTTGACCATGAATAATAAGTGCGAATTTGTGGGCTTTCCTTCCCCAAGTATAGATCGTAGTTTTTTTGGGTTTTCTGTTGTCAACTATACTAGTAGATATTGTATTTTTTTTTCTTACTTTTTCTTGTCAATAGGGAGGAGAGATTGAAAACTTAAAATGAGAAATGATGTCTGATAACTTCTATGAGATATTGAAAATTGAAAATGAGAAATTAAGAACTTATTTAGTAATGGATATTTTATGACCGCGAATAATAATTGGGAATGTGTGGGATTTCTTCTCCACCAAGTATAAATCTGGTTTTTTTGGGTTTTCTTTTGTCAACTGCATTAGTAGATATTATATTTTTTTTTACTTATTTTTGTCAACACGAGGAGAGATTGAAAACTGAAAATGAGAAATGATTTATAGTAACTTTTAGGAGATATTGAAAATTGAAAATGAAAAATTAAAAACTTATTTGGTAATGGTTATTTCATGACCATGAATAATAAGTACGAATCTGTGAGCTTTTCTTCCCCGCCAAGTATAGATAGTTGTTTTTTTGGAATTTCTTTTGTCAACTGCACTAGTAGATATTGTATTTTCTTTTACTTTTTCTTGTCAATACCGAGGAGAAATTGAAAACTGAAAATGAGAAATGATTTATGGTAACTTCTAGGAGATATTAAAAATTGAAAATGAGAAATTAAGAGCTTATTTGGTAATGTTTATTTCATGACCATGAATAATAAGTACGAATCTGTGAACTTTTCTTCCCCACCAAGTATAGATAGTGGTTTTTTTGGGTTTTCTTCTGTCAACTGCACTAGTAGATATTGTATTTTTTTTTTTTACTTTTTCTTGTCAATGGCGAGAAGATGAAAAACTTAAAATGAGAAATGATTTATGGTAACTTCTAGGAGATATTGAAAATTGAAAATGATAAATTAAGAACTTATTTGGTAATAGTTATTTTATGACCACGAATAATAAGTGGGAATGTGTGGGCTTTCCTTCTTCACCCAGTATAGATGGTATTTTTAGGTTTTCTTTTGTCAACTGCACAGTAGATATTGTATTTTTTTTTTTTTTAACTTTTTCTTGTCAACAGCGAGGAGAGAATGAAAAACTTAAAATGAGAAATGATTTATGGTAACTTCTAGGAGAGGAGAGAATGAAAAACTTAAAATGAGAAATGATTTATGGTAACTTCTAGGAGATATTGAAAATTGAAAATGAAAAATTGAGAGCTTATTTGGTAATAGTTATTTTATGACCACGAATAATAAGTGGAAATGTGTGGGCTTTCCTTCTCCACCAAGTATAGATGTGGTATTTTTAGGTTTTCTGCACTAGTAGACATTGTATTTTTTTTTTTTTTTTTACTTTTTCTTGTCAATAGCTGCGAGATATTGAAAACTGAAAAAATGAGAAATTATTTCTGGTAACTTCTAGGAGATATTGAAAATTGAAAATGAAAAATTAAGAGCTTATTTGGTAATGGTTATTTCATGACCATGAATAATAAGTACGAATCTGTGAGCTTTTTTTCCCCCACCAAGTATAGATAGTGGTTTTTTTGGGTTTTCTTTTGTCAACTGCACTGGTAGATATTGTATTTTTTTTACTTTTTCTTGTCAATACCGAGGAGAGATTGAAAACTGAAAATGAGAAATGATTTCTGGTAACTTCTAGGAGATATTGAAAATTGAAAATGAGAAATTAAGAACTCATTTCGTAATAGTTATTTCTTGACCATGAATAATAAGTGCGAATTTGTGGGCTTTCCTTCCCCACCGAGTATAGATGTGGTTTTTTTTGGGTTTTCTGTTGTTAACTGTATTAGTAGATATTGTATTTTTTTTTTTTACTTTTTCTTGTCAATGGTGAGGAGAGAATGAAAAACTTAAAATGAGAAATGATTTATGGTAACTCCTAGGAGATATTGAAAATTGAAAATGAGAAATTAAGAGGTGATTTGGTAATGGTTATTTTATGGCCAAGGTTATTTTATGGCCAAGGTTATTTTATGGCCAAAGTTATTTTATGGCCACGTATAATAAGTGGAAATCTTTGGGCTTTCCTTCTCCACCAAGTATAGATGTGGTTTTTTTGGGTTTTCTCTTGTCAAATGCACTAGTTGGGCTTTCCTTCTCCACCAAGTATAGATGTGGTTTTTTTGGGTTTTCTCTTGTCAAATGCACTAGTAGATATTGTTTTTTTTTTTTTTATATACTTTTTCCTGTCAATAGCTAGGAGAGATTGAAAACTCAAAATGAGAAATGATTTCTCTTAACTTCTAGGAGCTATTAAAAATTGAAAATGAGAAATTAAGAGCTTATTTGGTAATTTTTTTAATACTTTTTCCTGTCAATAGCTAGGAGAGATTGAAAACTCAAAATGAGAAATGATTTCTGTAACTTCTAGGAGCTATTAAAAATTGAAAATGAGAAATTAAGAGCTTATTTGGTAATTTTTTTAATACTTTTTCCTGTCAATAGCTAGGAGAGATTGAAAACTCAAAATGAGAAATGATTTCTGTAACTTCTAGGAGCTATTAAAAATTGAAAATGAGAAATTAAGAGCTTATTTGGTAATGGTTATTTTATGATCACGAATAATAAGTGGGAATCTGTGGGCTTTCCTTCTTCACCAAGTATAGATGTGGTTTTGGGTTTTCTTTTGTCAACTGCATTAGTAGATATTGTTTACTTTTTCTTGTCAATAGAGAGGAGAGATTGACAATTGAAAATGAAAAATGATTTATGGTAACTTCTAGGAGATATTGAAAATTGAAAATGAGAAATTAAGAGCTTATTTGTAATTGTTATTTCTTGACCATGAATAATAAGTGCGAATTTGTGGGCTTTCCTTCCCCAAGTATAGATCGTAGTTTTTTTGGGTTTTCTGTTGTCAACTATACTAGTAGATATTGTATTTTTTTTTCTTACTTTTTCTTGTCAATAGGGAGGAGAGATTGAAAACTTAAAATGAGAAATGATGTCTGATAACTTCTAGGAGATATTGAAAATTGAAAATGAGAAATTAAGAACTTATTTAGTAATGGATATTTTATGACCGCGAATAATAATTGGGAATGTGTGGGATTTCTTCTCCACCAAGTATAAATCTGGTTTTTTTGGGTTTTCTTTTGTCAACTGCATTAGTAGATATTATATATTTTTTTACTTATTTTTGTCAACACGAGGAGAGATTGAAAACTGAAAATGAGAAATGATTTATCTTAACTTCTAGGAGATATTGAAAATTGAAAATGAAAAATTAAAAACTTATTTGGTAATGGTTATTTCATGACCATGAATAATAAGTACGAATCTGTGAGCTTTTCTTCCCCGCCAAGTATAGATAGTGGTTTTTTTGGAATTTCTTTTGTCAACTGCACTAGTAGATATTGTATTTTCTTTTACTTTTTCTTGTCAATACCGAGGAGAAATTGAAAACTGAAAATGAGAAATGATTTATGGTAACTTCGGAGATATTAAAAATTGAAAATGAGAAATTAAGAGCTTATTTGGTAATGTTTATTTCATGACCATGAATAATAAGTACGAATCTGTGAACTTTTCTTCCCCACCAAGTATAGATAGTGGTTTTTTTGGGTTTTCTTCTGTCAACTGCACGAGTAGATATTGTATTTTTTTTTTTTTACTTTTTCTTGTCAATGGCGAGAAGATGAAAAACTTAAAATGAGAAATGATTTATGGTAACTTCTAGGAGATATTGAAAATTGAAAATGATAAATTAAGAACTTATTTGGTAATAGTTATTTTATGACCACGAATAATAAGTGGGAATGTGTGGGCTTTCCTTCTTCACCCAGTATAGATGGTATTTTTAGGTTTTCTTTTGTCAACTGCACAGTAGATATTGTATTTTTTTTTTTACTTTTTCTTGTCAACAGTGAGGAGAGAATGAAAAACTTAAAATGAGAAATGATTTATGGTAACTCCTAGGAGATATTGAAAATTGAAAATGAGAAATTAAGAGGTGATTTGGTAATGGTTATTTTATGGCCAAGGTTATTTTATGGCCAAAGTTATTTTATGGCCAAAGTTATTTTATGGCCACGTATAATAAGTGGGAATCTGTGGGCTTTCCTTCTCCACCAAGTATAGATGTGGTTTTTTTGGGTATTCTCTTGTCAAATGCACTAGTAGATATTGTTTTTTTTTTTTTTTTATATACTTTTTCCTGTCAATAGCTGGGAGAGATTGAAAACTCAAAATGAGAAATGATTTCTAGTAACTTCTAGGAGCTATTAAAAATTGAAAATGAGAAATTAAGAGCTTATTTGGTAATTTTTTTATACTTTTTCCTGTCAATAGCTAGGAGAGATTGAAAACTCAAAATGAGAAATGATTTCTGGTAACTTCTAGGAGCTATTAAAAATTGAAAATGAGAAATTAAGAGCTTATTTGGTAATGGTTATTTTATGATCACGAATAATAAGTGGGAATCTGTGGGCTTTCCTTCTTCACCAAGTATAGATGTGGTTTTGGGTTTTCTTTTGTCAACTGCATTAGTAGATATTGTTTACTTTTTCTTGTCAATAGAGAGGAGAGATTGACCATTGAAAATGAAAAATGATTTATGGTAACTTCTAGGAGATATTGAAAATTGAAAATGAGAAATTAAGAGCTTATTTGGTAATGGTTATTTCTTGACCATGAATAATAAGTGCGAATTTGTGGGCTTTCCTTCCCCAAGTATAGATCGTAGTTTTTTTGGGTTTTCTGTTGTCAACTATACTAGTAGATATTGTATTTTTTTTTCTTACTTTTTCTTGTCAATAGGGAGGAGAGATTGAAAACTTAAAATGAGAAATGATGTCTGATAACTTCTAGGAGATATTGAAAATTGAAAATGAGAAATTAAGAACTTATTTAGTAATGGATATTTTATGACCGCGAATAATAATTGGGAATGTGTGGGATTTCTTCTCCACCAAGTATAAATCTGGTTTTTTTGGGTTTTCTTTTGTCAACTGCATTAGTAGATATTATATATTTTTTTACTTATTTTTGTCAACACGAGGAGAGATTTAAAACTGAAAATGAGAAATGATTTATAGTAACTTCTAGGAGATATTGAAAATTGAAAATGAAAAATTAAAAACTTATTTGGTAATGGTTATTTCATGACCATGAATAATAAGTACGAATCTGTGAGCTTTTCTTCCCCGCCAAGTATAGATAGTTGTTTTTTTGGAATTTCTTTTGTCAACTGCACTAGTAGATATTGTATTTTCTTTTACTTTTTCTTGTCAATACCGAGGAGAAATTGAAAACTGAAAATGAGAAATGATTTATGGTAACTTCTAGGAGATATTAAAAATTGAAAATGAGAAATTAAGAGCTTATTTGGTAATGTTTATTTCATGACCATGAATAATAAGTACGAATCTGTGAACTTTTCTTCCCCACCAAGTATAGATAGTGGTTTTTTTGGGTTTTCTTCTGTCAACTGCACTAGTAGATATTGTATTTTTTTTTTTTTTACTTTTTCTTGTCAATGGCGAGAAGATGAAAAACTTAAAATGAGAAATGATTTATGGTAACTTCTAGGAGATATTGAAAATTGAAAATGATAAATTAAGAACTTATTTGGTAATAGTTATTTTATGACCACGAATAATAAGTGGGAATGTGTGGGCTTTCCTTCTTCACCCAGTATAGATGGTATTTTTAGGTTTTCTTTTGTCAACTGCACAGTAGATATTGTATTTTTTTTTTTTTTTACTTTTTCTTGTCAACAGCGAGGAGAGAATGAAAAACTTAAAATGAGAAATGATTTATGGTAACTTCTAGGAGAGGAGAGAATGAAAAACTTAAAATGAGAAATGATTTATGGTAACTTCTAGGAGATATTGAAAATTGAAAATGAAAAATTGAGAGCTTATTTGGTAATAGTTATTTTATGACCACGAATAATAAGTGGAAATGTGTGGGCTTTCCTTCTCCACCAAGTATAGATGTGGTATTTTTAGGTTTTCTGCACTAGTAGACATTGTTTTTTTTTTTTTTTTTTTACTTTTTCTTGTCAATAGCAAGGAGATATTGAAAACTGAAAAATGAGAAATTATTTCTGATAACTTCTAGGAGATAATTGAAAATTGAAAAGGAGAAATTAAGAGCTTATTTGGTAATGGTTATTTCATGACCATGAATAATAAGTACGAATTTGTGAGCTTTTCTTCTCTACCAAATATAGATAGTGGTTTTTTTGGGTTTTCTTTTGTCAACTGCACTAGTAGATATTGTATTTTTTTTTTACTTTTTCTTGTCAATACCGAGGAGAGATTGAAAACTGAAAAATGAGAAATGATTTCTGGTAACTTCTAGGAGATATTGAAAATTGATAATGAGAAATTAAGAGCTGATTTGATAATGGTTATTTTATGACCACGTATAATAAGTGGGAATCTGTGGGCTTTCCTTCTCCACCAAGGATAGATGTGGTTTTTTTGGGTTTTCTTTTGTCAAATGCACTAGTAGATATTGTTTTTTTTTTTTTTTTTTTTTACTTTTTCGTGTCAATAGCTAGGAGAGATTGAAAACTGAAAATGAGAAATGATTTCTGGTAACTTCTAGGAGATATTAAAAATTGAAAATGAAAAATTAAGAGCGTATTTGGTAATGGTTATTTTATGACCATGAATAATAAGTGGGAATATGTGGACTTTCCTTCTCTACCAAGTATAGATGTGGTTTTTTTTTTGTTTTCTTTGGTCAACTGCACATGTAACTATTGTATTTTTTTTTTCTACTTTTTCTTGTCAATAGCTAGGAGAGATTGAAAACTGAAAATGAGAAATGATTTCAGGTAACTTCTAGGAGATATTGAAAATTGAAAATGAGAAATTAAGAGCTTATTTGGTAATGGTTATTTTATGACCACAAATAATAAGTGGGAATCTGTGGGCTTTCCTTCTTCACCAAGTATAAATGTGGTTTTTTTGGGTTTTATTTTGTCGAACTGCACTTGTAGATATTGTATTTTTTTTTTTTACTTTTTTTTGTCAATAGCGAGGAGAGATTGAAAACTGAAAATGAGAAATGATTTCTCGTAACTTCTAGGAGATATTGAAAATTGAATTGAGAAATTAAGAGCTTATTTGGTGGATGTTATCCACCACCAATAATAAGTGGGAATCTAAGGGCTTTCCTTCTTCACTATATGTGGTTTTTTTGGGTTTTCTTGTGTTAATTGCACTAGTAGGTNTTTTTTTTTTTTTTTTTTTTTTTTTTTTTTTTTTTTTTTTGCTTTAATTCTTGTGGGCTCCTCTTTCTCCACCCATTAGATATTGTCTTTTTTCGGTTTTCTCTCATCGGTAGATGTGTATTTTTTGGTTTTTTCTAGTCAGGTGATAGTAGATATTATAAACTAAAAAATGAGAAGTTAAAAGCTTATTTGGTAATGGTTATTTTATCAACGTTGTCTTGTTTGGATTATGGATTTTTGTTGAGCTAGGAAATATTGATAACTAAAAAGAGCAATTTAGAAGTAATTTGGTAATTATTATTTTATGACCAGAATAATAAGCCCACACAAATTCCCATTTTGGATGTTGTCACAGGGAAGATGTCTCTTTTGATTTTTTTAAGTAATTATTAATGAAAATGAGAAATGAAGTACTTATTTGATAATGGTTATTTTATGACTGGAATAATAAGTGGGAATTTGTGGGCTCTTCCTTCTCCACCGGCAATGGATGTTTTTTTGGATTTTCTCTAGTCAACAATATTACTAGATATTGTTTTTATTTTTTATTTTTCTTGTTAACCACTAGTAAATATTGAAAACCCAAAATGAGAAATTAAGAGTTTATTTCCTACTGATTATTTTAGGATAAAATAATAAGTATGACTCTTCTTCTCCACTAATAATAGAGGATGTTTTTTTGGGTTTTCTTTTGTTAACTTCAATTTTTTTTCCAACTACTAAAAAAACCGGTAAAAAATGAAAAATTAAAAGCTTATTTGTTAATAGTTATTTTATGACTGGAATAGTAAATGAGAATTTGTGTGGGCTTTCTTTCTCACCCAATATTAGACTTTATTTCTTTAAGTTTTCTCTTGTCCGTAGATATTATCTTTTTTACTTTTTCTTGTCATCCAATAGGAGATACTGAAAACTCGAGATGAGATTGGTAATGATTATTTTATGACCGGAATAATATGTGGGAATCTGTGGGATCTTCTTTCTCCACTGATAGTGGAAGTGGTCTTTTTTGGGTTTTCTCCATTTTTTTTTTTGGATTTTTNTTTTTTTTTTTTTTTTTTTTTTTTTTTTTTTTTTTTTTTTTTTTTTTTTTTTTTTTTTTTTTTTTTTTTGTCAAGTGTATGAGGTAGTAAATATTGAAAACTCAAAATGAGAAATTAAGAGCTTATTTGGTTAGGGTTATTTTATAACTGGAATAATATTGGTAATTTGTGGGCTCTTTTTCTCCACCATGGTAGATGTTGTCTTTTTTTTTTTTGTTTTCTCTTGTCAACAGCTTGGAGATATTGAAAACTAAAAATGTGATATTAAGAGCTTAGTTGGTAATAGTTATTTTATGACGGGAATAATAAGTGGGAATCTGTGGGCTCTCCTTCTCCACCGATAGTAGATGTTGGGGTTTTCTTTTGTTAACTGCACTAGTCAATATTGTTTTTTTTTTTTTGCTTTTTCTTGTCAACAACTAGTAGATATTGAAAAATGAAAAATAAAAAATTAAGAGCTTATTTGGTAATGGTTATTTTAGGACGGAATAATAGGTGGGAATCTGTGACCTCTTCCTTCTTCACCATAGCAGATGTTCTCTTTTTTTGCTTTCTCTTGTCAATTGTACTAGTAGATATTGTCTTTTTTGGCATTTTCTTGTCAACACCGATGGTGGTAGAATGTTTGCATAATCCACTACACCTAAATGGTGTGTGAAAGTTCTCTATTTATAATCAAATAAATTACAATGATATGGAAATAGTAATAAATGGAAAGAAGAAGTTCTCTATTTATAATCAAATAAATTACAATGATATGAAAATAGTAATAAATGAAAAGAACTATAAATGTAAAGATACCTATAGTAAGAAGACACATATCTAGATATTTGGTTTATAATAAAATATCAAATATGATATATATGGTAAATTATAATTTAGTATTAAATATCTTTAACACTCCCCCGCAAGCTAAGCGTCGGATTTGAACGAACATGAAGCTTGGATTTGAAAAATTCAAAGAGAGGTCGAGAAACACTTTTTGTGAAGATGTCAACAACCTAGTTCAGAGGAGGTGTAGAGAAACACTTTCTTGACCATCGAAAACTGTAGAGGGATCGATGCTCAGTGACAATGTTGCCTTGGCTTCGACGAGAATATGTCTAACCAATGAAGAGGGATCGTCGCTCAGCGACGATGGTGCCTTGGCTCCAGTGAGAATATGTCAACCCAAGAAGTAGAAAGGGAAACCTAGAACAAGGGACAAAGACAATGTTGAAGCCGGAAGAGTAGCCACAGTGGGCGAAGGAGCCAATTTTGGTGAGAAGGGCGGCAGCGACTTGGTTGGCGAAGAGGCTAGTGCGACACCCATGTTCCAAAGGTAAATCTCTGCAGAAGCTCGATGGGCTTATCGAGATTCCATATATTTTCGTGGAGAACGATGATGAGGATCTTGAGATTAGGGTTTCTGTGAAAGATGAAGGATTGATTGGGAAGAAAATGAGATAGGCTATGTTGGCAAAGGGGAAACCGATTGTGTTAGAGAACGTGAGGTTGTATGTAAAGAATATGGTGAAAGGTGATTTGTAGATCAAAAGGATGGAGCCGAAGAGTAATCAATCAGCTCCCAATGTGGCAGCCATGGAGACTGCTCCTGCAACGTCAAAGCCGCTAGTGGTGGTGGGAAGAACAATAAAAGAATCAAAAGTAATTGAAAAGAAAGGATTGAGAAATTAAAAGCTGATTTGGCAATGGTTATTCTATGATCATAATAATAAGTGAGAATTTGTGTGGCTCTTCCTTCTCCACCAATAGTAGATGCTGTCTTTTTTCGATTTTCTCTCGTCAACCGCACTAGTAGATATTGTCTTTTTTTTTCTTTTTTTTCCCTATCAAACAGGTAGGAGATATTGAAAATTGAAAATGAGAAATTAAAAGATTATTTGGTAATGGTTATTTTATGACCGAAATAATAAGTATGACTCTTTCTTCTCCACCAATAGTAGATTTGTCTTTTTTTGTTTTCTCTTGTCAACTGCACTAGTAGATATTGTCTTCTTTGGCTTTTTCTTGTCAACCGCTATCAAATATGGAAAACTATGAGAAATTAAGAGATTATTTGGTAATGGTTATTTTATGATAGGAATAATAATTGAGGATGTGTGGGCTCTCCTTCTTTTGGTTTTCTCTTGTCAACGGTTAGAAGATATTAAAAACTGAAAATAAGAAATTAAAAGTTTATTTCGTAAGGGTTATTTAATGACCAGAATAATAAGTGGAAATCTATGGCACTTCTTCGACACCTTCTTCTCCACCACCCGTAGTGGATGTTGTCTTTTGTTGGGGGTTTTCGGTGTCAAAGATATTGTCTTTTTTTTGCTTTTCTTTGTCAACAACTATGAGATATTGAAAATGAGAAATCAAAAGCTTAGTTATTTTATGACTGGAATAATAAGTGGGAATATGTGGGCTCTTCATGCTCTCTTACCGTAGATGTTGTCTTTTTTTAATTTTCTCTTGTCAAACTGCATTAGTTCACAGTGTCATTTTTTTTTTATTTCTTCTTTACAACCACTACGAGATATTGAAAACTGAAAATGAGAAATTAAGAGCTCATTTGGTAATGATTATTATATGACCAAAATAATAAGTAAGACTCTTTATAGTAGATGTTGCCTTTTTTTAGTTTTTTTTTTGTTAGTAGGTTTTTTTTTTTTTTTTTTTTGTTTTGTTTTGTTATGTTAGTAGATATTTTTTTTGCTTTTTCTATCCACAGCCAACAGCTAGCAAATATTGAAAACCAAAAATGAGAAATTAAGAGCTTATTTGCTAATTGTTATTTGAGGACTGGAACAATGAGTGGAATATGTGGGCTCTCCCTTGTCCGCTGACAGTAGATATTGTCTTTTTTGGATTTTCTTAACTTGATAGATATTGTGTTTTTTGGCTTTTACTTGTCAATAACCAAAAAATATTGAAAACTGAAAATGAGAAATTTAGAGCTTATTTGATAATGATGACCAGAATAATAACTAGGACTCTTTATCTCCACAAATAGTAGATCTTGTCTTTTTTGGTTTTCTATTGTCTGCACTAGTAGATATTTTCTTTTTTAACTTTTTCTTGAAAACCGAAAATAAGAAATTAAGAACTTATTTGGTAATGATTATTTTATGACCAGAATAATAAGTGAGAATTTGTGGGCTCTTCCTTCCCTACAGATAATATATGTTGTCTTCTTTTTTGTTTTCTTTGCGGAGGAGATATTGAAAACTGAAAATGAGAAATTAAGAGCTTACTTGGTAATGGTTATAATAGGTGGGAATCTCGAATCTTCCTTGTCCACTAAAGGAGATGTCTCCCTTTGGGTTTTTATTCATGTCAAAGATATTGTCTTTTTTGGCTTTTGTTCGTGAGCCATGAGATATTGAAAACTGAAAAATGAGAAATCAACTATAATGAAGAAGGTTCGACTAAGAGAGATTAAATAGATAAGTTGTTAAGTTTTGCGGTATATTTTAGTTCCTTTTAATAGATTCCCAAGCACACTTCGGACGGTTATGAATGGTGATTATTTCCATAATCATAGTAATTTCTATTAACAAGGCTTTAGTAGAAGAATTATTTATAACCCTCCTATTACCCTTCAAGTCTCCTTGCTATGAAACTAGAGTATTAAAGAGAATTTCATTGCTCCCTCTCTTTTTCCGAATAAGAGAACAATTATGTATGTAAAGTAGTTAATTAAACACACATGTAAATCATTAACAACAACTCTTTAATAAACTAAAATCATACCGTCAACATACTTAAACTATATAAAACTCTCTCGTCTCCCCTATTAAGTTTAGCTCTCTAGAAAAACTGAATTAAATAGAGGAACCCACATTTTAATCATATAAAATTGATAGAATAAGAAAAGAGAGTTTGGAAATAGAGAGTTATCATGGTTTGTTGCCGTTCGTCAATGGAAGTTCCCTTCTCTTGAGCTCTCACGTCCACCTCTTTGCCCTATCAATCATTGTTGATCTCTTTTTCCTTCTGCGGTCAATAGCTGGATTAGGGTTTTCTTCTTCTTCTCTGGTTTCACAGCCGTTCACTACAGTAGAGGTTGCTACTGTGTAATTCGATTTTCCTCCCGAAGTGTGGCTCCCTCCTCTTGGTCTTCTTTTTTCTTTTATATTGAGCATGGGTTCTCCTTTAGAGCTGAAAAGGAATAAGTTGTCCAATGTTCCTCATTGGATAGTAAATGACCCACTTGTACGGCTGATGTGTATTTAAAATTTTCATGTCATCCCCCATTTGTTTCCAAATTTGCTACTCCTTCATGTTTCAACATAAATGTCTGAAATTTTACCACATAACTCAATTAAATGTACAATTAATGTCTGAAATTTTACCACATAACTCAATTAAATGTACAATTAAGATCGATTTATGCCAAATCATATTTTTTTCATGTTGGATCTCAATAAACGATTTCATGCTCACTAAGTACAATAAATTGGGTAATAAATGAGAAAATTGTGAATAAGAGTGCAATATTAACTACAAAAAGACTTATATGACTTACTTTTAGAGAGTTATGAAGAATCTATAGGCTTTCCTTCTTGCCTGAGTAGATGTTTTTTTTTTTTTTTTTTTTTTTTTTTTTTTTTTTTTTTTTTTTTTTTTTTTTTTTTTTTTTT
>NW_019272033.1:776844-796079 GCF_002738345.1 Cucurbita maxima | reverse complement strand
TTTTTTTTTTTTTTTTTTTTTTTTTTTTTTTTTTTTTTTTTTTTTTTTTTTTTTTTTTTTTTTTTTGTCTGAAAACTGGAAATGAGAAATTATGAACATATTTGGTAATGGTTATTTTATGATTAGAATAATGAGTGGGAATCTGTGAGCTCTTCCTTCTCCATCGATAGTAGATGTTGTCTTCTCATATCATAATATTTTATTTTATTATTATTTTTTTTTTTGGGGGGAGGGGATTTTCTCGTCAACAACACCTAGATATTGAAAACTAAAATGAAGAGCTCATTTGTTATGGTTATTTTATGACTAGAATAATGAGTAGGAATATGTGGCTCTTCTTGTCCATCGATAAATGTTGCATTTTTTGGGTTTACACTAGATATTAGCTTTTTTTGATTTTTTCTTCCACAACAAATAATGAAAACTGAAAATGAGAATTGAAAGCTCTATAATGGTTTTTATGTCCGGAATAATAAGTGGGAATATGGGGGCTATTTGTTCTCCACCTATATAGATATAGAGGTTGTCTTTTTATTTTGAGTTTCTTTTGTCAACTGCACTAGAAGATATTGTCTTTTTCTTTTTTTTTACTTTTTCGTGAGCAGCGAGAGATAATTAATAGCTTATTTGGTAATTGTTTTTTATAACTGAAATAATAAGGGGGAATCTATGGACTTTTCCTTCCCCTCCCGTAGTAAATATTATGTTTTTTTAGATATTATGTTTTTTTAGTTTTTCTTGTCAACCATGCTAGTATATATTGTTATTTTTTTTTCTTTGTCAACCACTAGTAGATATTGTCTTTTTTGAACTTTTCTTTGCTACTAGATATTGTTCTCTTTGAGTTTTCTCTTCTACACCGAGCAAATATTCCTCTTTGAGCTTTCCATTGAAGGACTTCCCCCTATTTTAAAACGCGTTCACTGAGGTTGAGGTTTTCACGTTCTTATAGAAAATACTTCTTTCTCTCCAATTAATGTGAAATCTCACCATCTATAATCTTAGTTCCAATGCATTAACTAGTTAAGTTAATTTGATTTTTTTTTTTTCATTTTTAAAAGGTTGATACCAACCAAAGAAATATTTTATTTCAAGGAGGTTTACCAGCTTAAATTTTAAAAACTTAAAAAAAAAAATCTTAATAAATATTATTTTTCACATTTTGTTTTTAAAATGGGTGCATTGTTGGAAACGAAAATAGAAAATTATAATAAATGATTTTTTTTAAATATAAAATGTATTATTATAAGTGTAAAGTTAATTAGAATGATTAACAAATGGAAAATATATAAATTATCAAATTTTGGAAACGATGTAAAAATTTACCATGAATTTAATTTTTGAATAGATAAAAATTTGAATATAAAGATATCTAATTTTTGAAAAGATGTTCACCTTTTTAGTTTTTCTCTCATTGTATCTTTTTGTTTTTTTTAGCAAATATTAAAAATTGAAAATAAGAAATTAAGTGCTTATTTAATAATAGTTGTTTTATGACCCGAATAATAAGTGAAAATTTGTGTGGACTCTTTCTTTTCCACCCATATAGATTTATGACCAGGAATAATAAGTTGGAATTTGTGTGGGTTCTTTCTTTTTCACCAAAAATAAATGTTAGTCTTTTTTGTGTTTTCCTGTTAACTGCACCACCAGTAGATATGGTTTTTTTTTTTTTTTTTTACTCTTTTTTGTCAAAGGCTAGGAGATTTTGAAAATTAAAAATGAGAAATTAAGAGCTTATTTGCTAATGTTATTTTATGGCGAATAATAAATGAGAATTTGTGGGCTCTTTCTTCTCTCACTAATGGTAAATGTTGTTTTTTTTTTAATTTTCTGTGTCAACTGCACTAGACTGTCTTTTTTGGATTTTTCTTGTTGACCGCTAATAAATATTGAAAACTAAATATGAGAAATTAAGAGCTTCTTTGGTCCTCTTTATTTTATGATCATAAGTATGATTCTTTCTTCTCCACCCTTCTTTGTTTTTCTTTTCTCAACTTCAATTTTTTTTTTTTTTTTGTCAGTCAAAACAAAAAATGAGAAATTAAGAGCTTATTTCTTAAGGGTTATTTTATGATCATGAGTGGGAATTTGTGTGAGATTTCTTTCTCCACCAGTAGAGTTGTTTATTTTAAGTTTTCTCTTGTCATTAGATACGGTATTTTTTTACTTTTTCTTTTAAGGGCCCGGAGATATTGAAAACTAACAACTAAAAATGAGAAATTAAGAGCTTATTTGGTAATGGTTATTTTATGACTAGAATAATAAGAAGGAATTTGGGGAATTTGTGTACTCTTCCTTCTCCCCATACACCACATACAGGAGTGAATGTTGTCTTTTTTTTTTAGTTTTCTTTTGCCATATTGTCTTTTTTTTTAATTTTTCTTTTTAACTTGTTAGAAAATATTGAATACTTAAAATGAGAAATTAAAAACTTATTTGGTAATGGTGTTATTTTATGACCAAAATAATAAGTAGACTCTTTCTTCTCCACCAATAGTATGTCAGTCTTTCTTGGGTTTTATTTTGACAACTCGACTTGGCTTTTTCATGTCAGCAGGTAGCAAATATTGAAAACTGAAAATGAGAAATTAAGAACTTATTTGGTTATGGTTATTTTATGACTAGAAATAAGTGGTAATCTGTGGGCTCTTCTTCTTCACCGTTGTCGTTTTTGGGTTTTCTCTTGTCAACAGATAGGAGATGAGATATTAAGAGCTTATCTGATAATAGTTATTTTATGACCAGAATAATAAGTGGGGATCTGTGGGCTTTTCCTTCTCTGCCAAGAGTAAATGTTGTTTTTGTGTTTTCTTTGTCAATTTCACTACCGATATTGTTTTTTTTTTTCTTTATCAACAGAGATGAAATGTTGAAAACTGAAAATGAGAAATTAAGAGCTTCGTTGGTAATAGTTATTTTATGACCGGAATAATAAGTGGGAATCTGTGCGCTCTTCCTTCTCCTGCGATAGTAGATGTTGGGGGTTTTTTCTTGTCAACTGCACCCGTAGATATTGTCTTTTTTGGCTTTTTCTCGTCAACAACCAGCAGATATTAAATACTGAAAAATGAGAAATTTAGAGCTTATTTGGTAATAGTTATTTTATGACCGGAATAATAGTGAGCTCTTCCTTCTCCACCATAGTAGATGTTGTTTCTTTTGAGTTTTCTCTTGTCAACTGCACTTGTAGATATTGTTTTTTTTAGCCTTTTCTTGTCAACACCAATAGTAGAATGTTTGCATAATCCACCACACCTAAATGATGTGTGAAAGTTCTCTATTTACAATCAAATAAATTACAACGATACGAAAATAGTAATAAATGGAAAAAACATATCTAGATATTTGGCTTATAATAAAATAATAAATATGATATATATGGTAAATTATAATTTAGTACTAAATATCCTTAACACTCCCTCGCAAGCTAAGCGTCGGATTTGAACGAACGTGAAACTTAGATTTGAAAAATTCAAAGAGAGGTCGAGAAACACTTTTTGTGAAGATGTCAACAACCTGGTTCGGAGGAGGTGTAGAGAAACACTTTCTTGGCCATCAAAAACTGTAGAGGGATCGATGCTCAGTGACAATGTTGTCTTGGCTTCGATGAGAATATGTCTAACCAATGAAGAGGGATCTTCGCTCAGCGACGATGGTGCCTTGGCTCCAGTGAGAATATCTCAACCCAAGAAGTAGAAAGGGAAACCTAGAACAAGGGACAAAGACAATGTTGAAGCCGGAAGAGTAGCCACAGTGGGCGAAGGAGCCAATTTTGGCGAGAAGGGTGGCGGCTACTTGGTTGGCGAAGAGGCTAGTGTGGCACCCAAATTCCAAGGGTAAATCTCTGCAGAAGATTGATGGGATTATTGAGATTCCGTATATTTTCGAGGAGATCTATGATGAGGATCCTGAGATTGGGGTATGTGAAAGATGAAGGAAGAAAATGAGAGAGGCTATGTTGACTAAGGGGAAACTGATTATGTTGGAGAAGATGAGGTTGTATGTACAGAGTATGGTGAAGGGTGATTTGGAGGTCAAAAGGGTGGAGCCGAAGAGTAATCAATCGGCTCCCAATGTGGCAGCCATGGAGACTGTCCCTACCTACGGCTTCAAAGCCAGCCGTGGTGGGAAGAACAATAGAAGATGCAAAAGTCATTGAAAAGAAAGGATTGAGGTTGCTGAAAGGGATCTCATATCATGAAAATTGTTTACATAATCCACCACACCCAAATGATTTGGGAAAGTTCTCGACTTAAAATCAAATAAATTATAATGATATGGAAATAGTAATAAATGGAAAATAACCATAAATAGAAAGATAGCTATAGTAAGAATACATATATATATATATATTTGCCTTACAATAAAATATGAAATATGATATATATGGTAAACTATAATTTAGTACTAAATATGCTTACTCATCCTCGTTATAGTATATGTTTTTTTTTTAGTTTTATTTTGTAACTACACTAGTAGATATTGTCTTTTTTGACTTTTTCCACTAGAAAATATTTAAAACTGAAAATGAAAAATTAATCCGGTAATGATTATTTTATGACCGGAATAATAAGTGGGAATCTGTGGGTTCTTCCTTCTCCACCAATAATAAGTGGGAATCTGTGGGTTTTTTCTTCTCCACCAATAGATGTTATCTTTTGTGAGTTTTATGTTGTCAACTGCACTAGTAGATAGTGTCTTTTTTGGCTTTTTCTTGTCAATCGAGGTATTCAAAACTGAAAATGAGAAATTGAGAGTTTATTTGGTAAGGGTTATTTTATGACCAGAATAATAAGTAGGACTCTTTCTTCTCCACTAGAGTAAATATTGTCTTTTTTGAGTTTTTCTTGTCTATATATATATATATTCTTCAATCGCTTGCAAATATTGAAAACTGAAAATAAAAAATTAAAAGCTTATTTGGTAACGAGAGCTTGTTTGGTTATGGTTAATTTTATGACCGAAATAATAAATGGGAATGTGTGGGTTCTTCCTTCTCCACCAGTACTAGATATTATCTTTTTTGGGTTTTCCTTGTCATTAGAGATATTCAAAACTGAAAATGAGAAATTGAGAAATTTATAATTTATTTGATAATGGCTATTTTATGAACAATTAATAAGTAGGAGTCTTTCTTCTCAATGTTGTTTTTTTTGGGTTTTTGGCAAATATTGAAAACTTAAAATTAGAAATTAATAGCTTATTTGGTAAAGAGAGTTTATTTCCTAATGGTTAATTTCAAGACTTATTCCTTCTCCACCCATAGCAGATTATCTTTTTTGGGTTTTGTGTTGTCAACTCAACTAGTAGATGGTGTTTTTTTTTTTTTTTTTGGCTTTTTCGTGTCAATGGAGTTATTCAAAACTAAAAAAAAGAGATGGAGAGTTTATTTGGTAATGTTCATTTTATGACCAGAATAATAAGTAGAACTCTTTCTTCTTCCACCGATAGTATATATATATATTCTTCAACCACTATTGAAAACTGAAAATGAAAAATTAAGAGCTTATTTGGTAATGGTTAATTTTATGACGAGAATCATAAGTCTCATATGTGAGTTCTTCTCTCTCCCCCAATGGTAGATGTTATCTTTTTTGGGTTTTATGTTGTCAACTCCGAGTAGATAATGTCTTTTTTGGTTTTTTCTTGTCAATTGAGATATTCAGAACTGAAAAATGAGAAATTGATGATTTATTTAGTAATGGTTATTTTATGACGAGAATAATTTGTAAGACTCTTTCTTCTCTACCGATGGTAAATGTTGTCTTTTTTGGGTTCTCTTGTCAATATATATGCATATATATCTTCAACCGCTAGCAAATATTGAATACTAACAATGAGAAATTAAGAGATTATTGGATAATGAGAGCTTATTTAGTAATGGTTAATTTTATGACAGAAATAATAAGTGGGAATCTGTGAGCTCTTCCTCCCCACTGATGGTAGATGTTGTCTTTTTTTTTTTTTTTCCTTTTGTCAACCACTAGGAGATAATGAAAACTGAAAAATGAGAAATTAATAGCTTATTTAGTAATGATTATTTTATGACGTTATGACAGGAATAATAGGTGAGAATTTGTGGCTCTTTTTGTTCACAATAGTAGATGTTGTCTTTTTTGGGTTTTCTCTTATCAACTGCACCACGAGTAAATATTGTCTTTTTTGACTTTTTACTCTCAACCGGTACGAGATAATGAAAATGATAATGAGGAATTAAGATGGTTATTTTATGACTGGAATAATAATTAGTATGACTCCTTCTTCTCCACCGATGTTATCTTTTTTTTTTTATTTCTCTTGTCAACTGCATTAGTAGATATTGTCTTTTTTGAGTTTTTCTAGTCAACAACTAGCAAATATTGAATACTGAAAATGAGAAATTATTTGGTAATGGTTATTTTATGTCCGGAATATGTGGTCTCTCCTTCTGCACCTAGTACATGTTGTCTTTTGGTTTTCTCTTGTCAGTAGCGAGGAGATATTGAAAACTGAAAATGAGAAATTAAAAGTTTATTTCGTAATGGTTATTTTCTGATCAGAATAATAAATGGGAATGTGTGGTTCTTCCTCCTCCAGTAGTGAGTTATTGGTTTTTTCGGTATCAAAGATATTGTATTTTTTGTTTTTCTTTGCCAACAACTATGAGATATTGAAAATGAGAAATTAAGAGCTTACTTATTTTATGACGGAATAATGAGTGAGAATATGTGGGCTCTTCCTTCTCATCTAGATGTTATTTTGAGTTTTCTCTTGTCAGATGGTAGATATTTTTTATTTTATTTATTTTTTATTTCTTCTTTTCAACCATCCGTAGATATTGACAACATCAGAAATTAAAAGCTTAAAAGCTTATTTGTTAATGACTATTTTATGACTTCTTCTCATCATGATAGTAGATATTGTTTTTTTGTTTTCTTTTGTCAACTGAACAAATAGATATTGTCTTTTTTTATTTTTTTTGTTTTTTTTGTCAAACGGCTAGCAAATATTGAAAATCGAAAATGAGAAATTAAGACCTTATTTTCTAATGGTTATTTTATGACTGAAATGATAGGTGAAATATGTGGGTTCTTCCTTCTCCTTCTCCTTCTCCATTGAGAGTAGATAATGTTTTTTTTTCTCTGGTCAACTGTGCTCGTAGATATTGTCTTTTGGGGTTTTTTTTATGTAACAACTAGCAAATATTGAATACTGGAAATGAGAAATTGAGAGATTATTTGGTAATGGTTATCTTATGTCAGGAATAATAAGTGAGAATATGTGGTCTCTCATTCTGCACCTATAGTAGATGTTGTCTTTTAATTTTCTCTTGTCTATACCGAGGAGATATTGAAAACTAAAAATTTTATGATCACAATAATAAGTGAGAATTTGTGGCTCTACCTTCTCCACCCGTCATGGATGCTGTCTTTTTGGATTTTTCAGTATCAAAGATATTGTCTTTTTTAGTTTTTCACTATCAAATGAGATATTGAAAATGAGAAATTAAAAGTTTGGCTATTTTATGACCGGAATAATAAGTGGGAATATGTGGGCTCTTCCTTCTTCGTACTGTAGATGTTTTTTTTTTAGTTTTCTCTAGTAAAGTNTTTTTTTTTTTTTTTTTTTTTTTTTTTTTTTTTTTTTATTTCTTCTTTTCAACTAATAGATATATTTTTTTTTTCAACAACTAGGAGATATTGACAACATGAGAAATCAAGAGCTTATTTGACTCGAATAATAAGTAGGACTCTTACCTCTCTATGATAGTAGATGTCTTTTTTTTTTTTTTTTGTTTTTTACAATAGCCAACAAATATTGAAAATTGAAAATGAGAAATGAAGAACTTATTTGGTAATGGTTATTTTGTGACTGGAATAATAAGTGAAATATGTGGGCTCTTCCTTCTCTTATCCACTAACGGTATATATTGTCTTTTTTGGCTTTTTATTGTCAATAACTAGAAGATATTGAAAACTGAAAAAATAAGAAATTAAGAGTTTATTGGGTAAGGATGACCAGAATAATAAATAGGACTCTTATAGATAGGATTCTTACTTCTCTATGCATGTTGTCTTTTTTGGTTTTCTATTGTAAACTGCACTAGTAGATATTTTCTTTTTTGACTTTTTCTTGTCTAACAACTTGCAAATATTGAAAATTGAAAATGAGGAATTAAGAGCTTATTTGGTAATGGTTATTTTATGAAGGAATTATAATAAGTGAGAATTTGTGGACTCTTCCTTCTCCCCCGATAATAGATGTTGTGTTCTTTTTGATTTTCTCTTGTCTAAAACTGAAACAAATAAATTAGGAGCTTATTTGGTAATAGTTATTTTATGACTAGAATAATAAGTGGGAATATGTGAGCTCTTCTTTCTCCCCCGATAATGATGTTGTCTTTTTTTGGGTTTTTTTTTGACCTCTCTCCATTGAGAAAATGAGAAATTAAGAACTCATTTGGTAATAGTTATTTTATTACTAAAATAATAAATAGGAATTGGTTGCTCTTCTTCTCCACCCTTAAATGTTAGTCTTTTTTTGGGTTTTCTCTTAGTGCACTAAGATATTGGCTTTTTTGTTTCTTCTCTTAATTTCAAATTGCCTATAACAATTTCTTTTTAGATTTTTTATTTTTAAGAAATATAGTTTCATACTCATAAGTTATAATATACTTTTTTTTTCTTTTTTAAAAATTCATTTGATCTTTTAGTAAATTTTTAAAAATAGATTTTTTATTCCACAAGTTTCTTTATACTTAGCTAGTTTCATCGCACTGTATATGGACTTCATCACATTGCAAACGGGCCATGCGGTTGGTCCATTAAAGTAACGGTTGGCCCAATTAGATCTATCTGAGGCCCAATCTACTGACTATTAAATTATTTTTTATTTAAGTAATTCAAAAATTTGAAGGGGTGGGTTGACATTTTTTGGTCGGAGTACCTTGACCAACGGGTTACAATCCAACTTTTGATTATTACTAAGAATAAGAACATTTGTGAGGTTTGTAGGTTGACATTTTTTGGTCGGATCAATTAGACCCGCCATAAATAGGGATACAATCCATTTTTTTTTTATTATTATTCAGAATAAAAAGATTTGACATTTGACTAACCAATGATAATGATAAATTGTGACTTGTGTATGTAAATGTTTGATATTTAAACATTATCCGAGCGGTTAATTTGTTAGTTTGGGTGCGTGAATGTTTGATATTTGCATTGTAAAATTTTAATTAATGTAAGGTATATTTTAGATAAATATAATTTTTTAAATAATTGAAAAGAAATACCAACTCAACCGGAGTTTTGCTTTTGGGATTACAATAATTATCGGCTCTCTTCTTCTTCACAACACTTGCATTTTCAGTTTTCTTTTCAGTATCTGCGGAACAAAGAACCCAAAAATTTCCTGATCAAGATCTCCGTTGTTCTTGCTCTATCGAGAGAACTCTCGATCAGATTGAAAGTTGTTCTTCGATTGTTCTCTGTCGAGGTCAGGCAGTCACTGTGGTAAAGAAGAGCATCGCTGAAATCATTTTGATGAAACCTTCAATTCTGGGATGGATTGTGTTTAGGGTGCAGAATGATTACTGGGTATCTGAATTCGGGGCTCTGATTGTTCAGCCATGTGGTTTTCCTTCTGGAGATCCAGGGATCCATTCTCGTTGGAAGAGCTCAGGTTCGGAACTGAATTTCAGATTACTTTTTTGGTTGTTACTTTTTATGTTACACTGGGGCACCATCAGTATGACCGTTGAACATTGCAACAATGGTCTCCATGTTATATAATTTCAATCATTTCTTTGTCTCTTATGATGTCTTTGTGCAGTCAAATTGAACCAATGGAGCTTGATTATATTTTGGTTCTATGTTCTAAATTGTTATTATGTTTTATTCATGGAACAAATTTAGCTGCAAAAGGTATGGCTTGGACTTTGCAGCTGCTTAGAGCTGTTGTTTTACTGTAAGACTGCAATGCCGACCATATGGATTGAATACGGAAAAGGAATCAGCCTTTTCTTCAACCTTTCTTGGTGTATTCTTCGGACCACATCTAGTGTTATACTTTTTTTACTTTTGTAAAAAGGGTACACCAATTAGAAGAGGGCAGTTGTGGGGGATATCTTCTTTGAATAGTGTCAGCAGTATTATGTCTCTAATGTACCAGCAAACTCACTGCTAGTAGATGTTGTCTTCTTTAGGTTTTCCCTTTTGGGCTTCCCCTCAAGGTTTTTAAAATGCGTCTGCTAGGGAGAGATTTTCACATCTTTATAAAAAATGTTTCGTTCTCCTTTCCAGCCGATGTGGGATCTCACAATCATCTTAATCTTCTTGTAAACTTTGAACTCCCAAATAACATTGGCTGGTTAGAGAGAGAGTATCGGATTCTCACTCCTCTTATTTGTGAGATATTTGACCAAAGGTTAGAAGATGCATGGTCTAAGTCATGGATGCATCAATTCATAACATCTTCGAAGCAATTGATGGTGGTGGTGCTTAGAAGGTTTCAAACTAACAATAGTATAGCAGAGAGGAAGATGAGGGAAAATGCAAGAAAACCCTTGGCTTCCATATATGACTGATAAGAGAAATCACGAGCTATATGTAGAGGCCTGGGAATAAATCTCTCGCAAAGATACTCATCCATACTAAATAATACACCATAACAGAATGAGTCATTCTAGAAGAAAACCCTTACAAAAGAAAACAAAATGATCAAGGAAATAAATGGGTTTGGTCTTAACACTCCCAAATCCAATGGCCGTGGAAGCACAAATATTAGGCTTGAATTTTAATCTATTGAATCCAACAACAGATACCCAATTGATATCAGCAAAGCCACAAAGGCTGAGTTCTCGAGGACATTGAAGAAGTAAACCATGACTAATGGCCGCCTTCAAGTACCTCAATATGCATCTAATCAACTACCAACGAATAACAGACAAAGTATGCATAAATTGACAGGCTTTATTGACACTATATAAGATATCAAAGGATGAGTTGGAGCAACATATTGAAGAGCTCCAACAACACTTCTATGTAGTTAAGGATCAGAAAAAGATTTCCCTTGTCTAGCTGAGATTAAAGGGCCACCTAATCATTGGTGGGGCAATGGACTTAGCTTCATCGGGCTTTGATGTTTGAAATCCCAACGAGTGGTGAAAGGTGCTCAAACGATCATGCCACACCCCTGGTGCCTGTTTCAAACCACAAAGAGGTTTGTGCAAGTTACCCACAAGAGGAGTAGCACCTGAAACATGAAAACGTGCTGGATAAACACAAATTCAATGTGAGCATCATATAAGAAGGCATTATTAACATCAATTTCCTAAAAATTTAGACATATGTAAGAGTCAGTCAATGTAATAGGTTCAACAACAAAACTAAAGGTTTTACAGTAATCAAGATCAAAAGTTTGATGGAAACCTTTTGCAACCAAACGAGCCATATATCGAGAAATAGTATCATTAGAGTTTCTCTTAATCTTAAAAACCCATTTGCAACCTACAATCCTTTTATCGGTGGTGCTAGGGACTAATACCCATGTATTGTTCTTAATTAAAACATCATATTCTTCTTTCACAGCTTGTTTCCATTGATCATGGTTCTATCAGGTGGCTCAGTTTGACATTAGATAGTTAGAAAAGCATTTGGGTTAAAAATACCATCCTTACCAAGAGTCACCATAGGATGAGAATTAATAGGTACAACCTTATCGACCAGCTGAAAGGACCAGGGTGTCAGAACTTGGCCCAACCGAATCAAACACCACATTTTCTGAAGAAGTAACAGAACCTGTTCCTAGAGGATAGACATTAGTAGGCACAGGGTGATCGCGGTTAATAGGAACTGGAACAGAGATCTGGGAAACACCATTAGATTTCAAGGAATTATTAGCTTAGGAACTTGTAGTAGAAGAATCATAAGATAAGACGGAAGAAAGGGAAGGAATAAGAGAGAAAGAAGTAATTGACCTTGTTGGCTGTTTAGTGACAAGAGCGTAGGGAAAAGAACATTTATCAAACAACACATTCCTAGATATAAACATTCGGCCATCAGAAGATAAACATTTGTAACCTTGATTTAATTTAATTTATTTAAGTTTATTTAGTTAGTGTGAATGAAAACCAAGTTTTTTTTAAAGAAATATGAAAGAATAGAAAAGGGTAGAAGAGAGGTGAGGTTAAAACCACTTTTTCAGGTTGGTAATTCACTTTTATTTTATTTTATTTTAATAGAAAACAATTGTTTCATTGATCAAATTAAACATTTCTTATTGAGGACATGATAGACTTGCCTACCTTATTTCTCGATTCTGTTTCAAAATTTTGTTAAATTTACTGGGACACAGGTATTTAACTGATCAGCTGTTAAACATTGAAATAGTCGATGAGATTAACGAGGTAAAAGATGCTTTTCGATTTTTTCCTTCCAGTGGTAGTGTGTTAAATTACTATTTTCATGGATATGTAATAGCACTATTTAATTGTAAACTTGGATGAAGGATTTTGTTATTGAGGCGCTGCGATCACTATCAGAGTTGATAACTTACGGTGACCAGCATGATGCTTCCTTCTTCGAGTGAGGATTTTTTTTAATGCCTATTGTTTCTTGGTAAATTTCTAATGTTCCAGAACTTTTATGTACTTCTGGCTGTTTCAGGTTTTTCATGGAGAAGCAAATCATGGGAGAATTTGTACGTATTTTGCAAATTAGTAGGACTGCTACTGTTTCACTTCAGTTGTTGCAGACAATGAGCATTATAATTCAGAATCTTAAAAGTGAACATGCTATATGTAATTTCCTGAATATAACTACATAAATGAATTCAATCTTGCTACTGCTGTATATAGAATTGACTATTTTGCGTCTGTTTCAGATTACCTATTCAGTACTGAACATATTAACAAGCTAATAACATATGCATTTGATTTCCGGAATGATGAGCTGTTGTCTTACTATATGTCTTTCTTAAGGTTTGTTTTGAATTGTTCGCTTTTCTTTTCATTGAAATAATTTCATTTAATAGAGTTTTCATTTTTTTGGTATCATCTGCTATTATTTTTCTATCATCTGACAACAATGAATATGTTCTCATGGTCTTTATAAGAGCAATTAGTGGGAAGCTGAACATGAACACAATCTCCCTTCTTGTGAAAACACAAAATGTAAGTTCTGCTTGTTATAAATTTGTATGTTCAATCTTTTCTTGAAAGTATTATTTTTCTCACTTTTAATAGGTAAGATTCAAATCCTTGGAAAAAGTGGTTTGCAATTGCCGATGATTTTACGGAGATGTTAAAACTGCTGTATGTCTAGTTATGGATGCGTTCGTATATTGGCCAAATTGCACGGGTCATCTAAAGGAGAAACATGTCTGTGATATCGATGGATGTCCTAGGAACAATCATGACAACGCTAAAAAAATGGATAAAATAACTGAAACTTCGCCAAACAACTCCCAAACTCCAGGGGAAGAATCTTGGAAACAGTTTGATCTTATATCTATTGGAGTAAAGCTACTAAGAAGGTGATTATATGGATATTTTTAAGGACATAAACATACATTGGTTAGAATCTAGATTTCATTAAAAGTGAGAATGTATCTCCAGTTGATGACCGCTAAGATACAAAAATTATCTCCAGTTGGTAAGCGAACACAAGTTTTTAGACTTAAAAGTCCATAAAGACACAATGCAAGGCTGTAATTATATATATGTTTGGACTTTAAGGACTATAATTATGGGGGATATATCAGTGATTAACTAGCAAGCTTGTGATAGTTGAAGATATCATTAGCGAGTTTCAAATATCTTCCTCTTCCTTTCCTAAAGAAATGTTCTCAGCAATTTGGAAATACAGAGTCCAAGGGAAGTGGGGGATTCTTTTGGATTTTTCTTTATGGAAGAATAATTACGGCAGAAACTCTTCAAAAGAAGCTTCCTTGATCAGTTTTGCAGCCCTGGGCCCTCTGTGTTTTGTGTTTTTCAGATAGTGAAAGTCAGCAGCATATATTTTTCCAATGTCCATATGCATTGGATACATGGTATTCTTTGTTTCATCTCTTCAATCTCTAATGGATTTTCTCGAAAGATTCAACTATTAATGTGCTTCAGCTTCTTTACGGTCTAGTTTTATCTTCTTAAGCTCTTCTATCATAAGTTAATGCTGTCAAGCCTATTCTGTCAGAACTATGGTTCAAGCGGAATCAACAGACATTTGAACATTATTCTTCTAGTGACATTTGTTTAAATTGGATGTGTTTCTTCATCCCTCTCAGGACTGTCTTTACTTTTCACTCATTCAAGAGAGTTTGTATCATGAGCATTGTTGTTCTCTTCCTTTGATCAATGAAAAGTTTGTATCATTTTAAGAAAAGGAGTTAGCCGTATTGGGAATTGAGTAGAATCTTCCAGTTTTTCTTTCTTATCCCAAGCACTTTCTACTATTTTTTCCTTCCATTTATGGTTCTTATCACTCCTTTAGTTTGAAGGTCATCCCTTCTTTTTGTATGTTTTGGCTCCCCCTAAGAAATAGGTTTACTATATACATTTAGAAAAAGAATGAAACCATATTTTCAATAAAATCTTTGCCATTTACATATCGTTCCTTGATTCAATAAAGAAAACGTATCTGAGCATGTTTAATTGTAAGGAGATTAGACCTCCTACTCAATGTGTTACATCTTTAGTTCAATTTGATTATGCTTTCTTCAAAAGCCAAACTACTCGAGTAATGATACTGACTGGGTATGTATTTGTTTTCTGAGGGTTAATATACTGATTTCTGGTCACTTAATGGAAGGAATTGTTCTACTACACGTGTGAAATACGATTAAGTAGCATATTTATTTGACAAAATCACTTACAATTATAAAGAGAAGATCTGCCTAATTTCTACAAGTTACACTTTTATTTGGGATAGGTCTGTTTACAGAGTTTATTCGTAGTTGGCAAATGTGGTTTTCTGAGTTTGTTCTTGCATCATGATTTCTCCATGTAGGGTAAAGTAGTATCTTTTCCAATGTACGTAGAGGCTATACAATTTTCTTTTCATGAAGAAAGTATGATCCACACAGCAGTTCGGGCCTTGACACTTAATGTATACCATGGTTCGTTCGTTGTTGCCACTGGTTTCTTATCTCTCTGATTAAGAATATAATGGAAACTTGATAGATTTCTAATGTGCTAATTTCAATTTTAGTTGGAGATGATTGTGTCAATAGATTCATCACCAGTCCTCCTCATGCAGAATATTTCTCAAATTTAGTGACCTTTTTTAGGAAGCAGTGCATTAACTTGAATGAGTTGGTCTTTGAGACAAAGAGGTAAAAATCTGGAATGACACCTTTTTTTTTTTTAAAAAAAGGAATTAATATAATATTGCACAGAAGATCACACTGCTTTAAATCTCTGTTTGGTTTCTTTGACAGAAGCACTGAGCTCTCAACCTCTACAATTCTTGCTGCTATAGACGAAATTGAAGACAACCTATACTATATTAGTGATATTATTTCTGCAGGAATTCCTGACGTGGGAAGGTTAATAACTGATAACATTTTGCGGCACTTGATATTTCCTTTACTTCTTCCATCTTTGATGATAGAGGTGGTTAACGTATTGACATTTTCTTACTATCTCCTTATCCTTTAATGACTTTCTTTCTAAATCATGCTGTTATCAACATTGTGAACTATCATATATATATATATATATACACACTTCAAGGGCCTACTAAAAAACTAATCCAAGAAAGAGAGTCACAAAGACTAGCTGTACAAGGGCTCCAATCCAAAAGATTAAAACCTAGCTAATAGTTACAACTTGCAAAACCCTTCAACAATGTCACATTAAGCCACTCTTGATCTTTCCACCGCTAATAATTCTGTTATTCTGCTTGATCATCCTAATGCTCCAAAAGATTGCAAAATAGGTAGCGGTCAACAGAAACTGCCCCTTAACTCCAAAGGGAGGGAACATAAGGATGTAATGAATGAAGGAAGCACAATCTCTGCTTCGAGGGAGAGAAACCCCAATTCGCTTTAGTATGATTTCACTGCAAAGAAGCAAACCAGCATTTCTAAAGGATATGATCAAGTTCCTTGGTCATGTGCCTACCGAGGATGCACCAATGCGGTCCCACCAAAAAAGATGATGTAGAATATGTGGTCCGTTGTGTTAACCTTTCCAAGTAAATATGCCACACAAAAAATGGATCTTGGAAATTTCACCTTTGAAGGGACCTAAGAGAAGAGAGGGATCACTCAAGAGAAGGAACATAGATTTACAAGAACACAACCCCGCACCAAACATAGATGTTATGACCACTTTGATAAGTAAATTCCCACTCTTATTCCCACTCCAAGAAATTATGGAATTAAAATAATAAACAAAGTTTTTTAACAAATTATTTATTAAGGGCTAGTTATAGCAATCTCATCCGCTACTTCAACTATGGAAATATTCACTTCTGAAGCTTCAAATGGTTCTTCTTCCTCAATCGAATCAGCTTGTAACACATGAAATAACGATTGAACCAAGTCTATCCAATTTTGTAGATAAAGAATGAATGCTTGTTGAATCTTCTCGGTCTTGGATCGTGTAATAGGTCCAGTTGGAACATTTGGAGCACTGTGATCCTTATCATCTTCTCCCTCTTCAAAAGAATTCGTCCTTGAATCAGGAAAATTATCACCTACGTCAAAAGGACTCAAGTCAGTAACATTGAAAGTAGAATGTACTGAAAATTCTCCTGGAAGATCAATTTTATAGGCATTGTTATTAATTCTTTCAAGAACTTGGTAAGGACAATCCCCTCTTGGATGTAACTTTGTCTTCCTTTAAGATGAAAATCGCTCCTTGCGAAAATGTATCTAAACCCAGTCACTAGGTTGAAAAATGATTTCCTTTTGTCCTTTGTTTATTCTTGAAGCAACTTTGAAATTTTGTTTCTGAATTCTCTCCTTCACCACTTTGTGCAATGTTTTGATCAAATATGCTTTATTTGTGGCTGCTTCACTCACAAAAGTATTAGAAGGAATAGGAAGCAAATCAAGAGACGTAAGTGAATTAAATCCATAAACAACTTCAAAAGGAGAACAATGAGTGGTACTATGAATTGCTCTATTATATGCACTCTACAAATGGTAAACATTCGTCCCAAGACTTAATATTCTTAGAAATAATAGCCCTAAGCAACGCTACTAATGTTCAATTAACCTCCTCAGTTTGCCTATCAGTCTTGAGGATGAGATGTAGTTGAAAACAACAACTTGGTACCCAATTTACCCCACAGTACTTTCCAAATGTTCCAACTCGACCTATTACACAATCAAAGATCGAAAAGATTAAAAAAACATTCATTCTTTATCTACAAAATTGGATAGACTTGGTTCAATCGTTATTTCATGTGTTACAAGCTGATTCGATTGAGGAAGGACCGCTTGAAGCTTTGGAAGTGAATATTTTCACGCTTGAAGTAGCGGATGAGATTGCTATAACTAGCACTTAATGGATGATTTGTTAGAAAACTTTATTTATTATTTTAATTCCATAATTTCTTGGAGTGGTAACAAGGGTGACAATTTACTTGTCAAAGTGGTCATACATCTATTTTTTGGAGATTTAAAGGAGAGTGGGAGTAACTCACAAATCATGTCCACTAACTTCCTTAGTGGGCATTTGAAGAGTTGGATATTTCTTTTGTGGATAGACTATAAATACCCACAAAATACTAGGTAAAAGTTAGATTTTTGGATGAATGAAATTTAGCTCTCAAATTGACATTTTCACCCTTAGAAATTAGAAATTTGAGCATCATTCTTGCAATTTCTAAGTTTCATGCAATTCTTGTGGTAGATTACATATGAGCTATTCAAACAAGTCTTGATCAAGTTCGATGGTGGAGTGACTCAATTTAGAACAAGGTTCCAAATCTTACTTTTAAATCTTTGATTTTAAGAGGTAATCTAATTCTAGCCTTATCTCTTGGTTGATCCGAATTTTGTATAAGGAAGTGTTAATTTCTTTGATTCAAGGGTTCTTGCTCCAACAAAAGCTTGGATGGTTGGGCTAAGGATGAGTTAGTTATTAAACCTGATGTAGGCAATGCTTTTTATATCTCCCAAAATTCTTAGTGGTTAGGCCTTCAAGGTACCTTTTTTGGCCTATCTGCCTCATAAGTGGATTGTTCCTTTTTCGATAGATTGCAGTAGTTTTAAGTTCACACATCTCTATTATTTGGGATTAAAAAATCTTTTTACATTATAGCATTTTTGTTATTTGACCAGTTGTCGTTTAAACATCCAGGGAATTCAAATTGGAGCTGTCACTTCTCTATATTTACTTTGTTGCATTTTGCGCATAGTTAAAATAAAAGATCTGGCAAACACCATCTCTGCTGCCTTTTTTTGTCCATTGGATTCTTTCTCCCCACATTGTGAAGGCAGACTGATTGGAAATATGAATTGGTTATGTTGTGCAAATAGAAGCCAGTCATCAGGAAGTGATAGCATTGTAAGGCAGCCCTTGGATACCGAGTCTTTAAGAAAAGAAGTATTATATTCTTCTGCTCCTAAAACTGAGTTAGAAGGTGCGTCTACGAAGAATGGTTGTCGAGGCTCCCGCTTGGATTTGAGGTAACGTTTTAGCCAATTAGAGCTAGCTTAAAGTTCTCCTTAAATGATTAATCAAGAGCAAATAAACTCACAGCATTGGCTTCCTGAACTCTGCAACATATGATATCTGAAATCACAATGTTCTATTTTACTTGTCGAAAGAATTTGGTTGCAAATAATTAGCTGCCAATTTTATTTATCTTTCCTACACTTCTACTGTTTTAGAGTTTTGCATTTTTCTTCTTCTCTTCATCACCTTGTAGGATTTATCGTCTTGCCATGTCTTGAACTCCATGTTCTTTTTAAATATTCTTTTTTCTTGTAGAAAAATATGCAAGCGGTGGCACTAAAATTTAGTTCCTGCATCACAAAGTTTGGATCCCATTTACAGACTGGAGAAGTGTCTGGGCTTGTAACTGACTTCCTTTTTTTTTTTTTTTGTAATTATTATGAACTTGTATAGGCTTTTCTTTTTGTTTTTTCTAACCAGAAATGTTTTTTTTTATTATTATTGTTATCAACACCTCCATCAAACTATTTGTTCTACTTCCAACATTGTTTCTCTCTCTCATTCTTGTTTTTTTTTTTTTTTTTTTTTTTTTTTTTTTTTTTTTTTTTTTTTTTTTTTTTTT
>NW_019272033.1:754387-776515 GCF_002738345.1 Cucurbita maxima | reverse complement strand
TTTTTTTTTTTTTTTTTTTTTTTTTTTTTTTTTTTTTTTTTTTTTTTTTTTTTTTTTTCAATACCAAATGTTTCAAGGCGGAAAAATCAATGTCAAATAAAAAGGAGCCATGCTAAAACAAAAAAGGGCTCCAATCAAGTAAAAGGAAACTTAAAAGATAATTATAAAAAGTCTTAATGATTGAGGCTCAAAGAGAGACATGCAACCTAAAATGAGCTCAAGGGTCCCCTTAAATCTCTTTGACTCGCTAAAACCTTGTTGTTCCTCTCGATCCAAATACCTTACAAAAGTTGATATGGGTGTTTGAATATGAATAAGATGACAGGAGAACTTTTGTGCATACCAGATCCAATCTGAAACTTCCAATTTCTATTTGCTAAAGTGGTTCTTGCAAATGTTAGAAACTCTTGATTCAATAGATTTTCTTTTTCCTTTCCCTTTATTGGGAGGCAGGTTGACTCAGCATAATATATGTACTCACATTAGTCCAAATAATATTTCATGTTTGTCAGCAATGTGTTCCAAAATATCCCAACATGTATGTTTTTGCAGGGAAGCTTTGCTTTCTCATATAACAACTGGGGACGATGTAGAAGTCTTGGGTGCTCTAAGTGTTCTGGCTACACTATTGCAGACAGAAGGTCAGATCAATGCAGTTATTCAACTTCCTTCACTCCGTTATTCTTTTCTTATCATGCATCCCATCTCTGTAGAGCTGGATGAATCAATGCTGGATGCGCTTGGAATCCTTCCTCAAAGAAAACAACATAAGAAATTGTTATTGGTACTCTTCCATGATATACAGGACTCTTTCAATAGATAGCATGTGTTGGTCCTTTTCCATTATGTTCTCGTCAGGCTTAATTTTGTTTTCTTGACTGATATCAACGAACATTATTGAGCACTTCTCAAATGGACAATATGTGAAGAAAAAAAAAAAAGTATGCCTGCCTGGAATTTCCATATTTTAATTTGATCTCTTGATACTTCAGATTTATGTAGCAATTTATTGATTTTTGATTGCTCCATCTATCACACTGAACTTGATTATTGGCATTTTTCTAAATTTATTTTGAAATTATTTGCATCTGAACTTGTGATTTATTTTTTGTAATCTTGGAAGTATAGATATTTGAAGATTTATATCAGTTTATAATCCATTTCCAGTAGATTACAGTATTTGTGTCAACTTCAATGAAGTAAATTTTAAGGCTGTTTGTGGGGTTGAATCCTCAATTACGTTGTTAACATATTGGTCATCTTCAATGGACTCTGTAGTGTTAAATTTTTATTTGTATTTTTATATGCTTTTATGAATAAAGTTCGAAAAATTTGGGTCTGTAACTTTAAATTGAGTTTTATTCTTTCCTGATGCTCTTGCATATGTGGCTCTGTCTTGTCACTGTTTTTACATGTTGCAGTTTACGGCCACATTTGATCATGTTTTCAGAATTTGAGTACTTACTACCTGTTAAGAACCTAAGATTATGCTGTTTTATTTTTGCACCTGCTTTTTGACAAACACGTTCAGACAAGTCTCAAATTATAAATTATATTCAACAGGAAGCCTTAGTTAGTGAGGATTCTGGCGAACAGCAACTCTTTTCTTCAGAAAACGCCTCATCGAAAGGTGGCATCGATGTTGAAATTGATGGTTACCTAAAGAAGCTTAAGGTACTCATTTTGTCTTCCATGCTTCCACTAACCTTCTTACATGCTAATATTAAGAAAGGAATCATATTTCTTCGGCCTCTTATTGCATACAAGAATTGTAATACTGAAAGGCTTTCAAGGGCTACTCTGATAATATTTTAGTTGCATTTCTGAAGTTAAACTCTGGTTTTTTATTATGGCACCTTAGTTTGAGGACAAAAAGGTTTAATTTTATGCTGCTTGATTCTTATTTGATCACTTGCTAACTGTTTTCTGCCTTCCTCTCTAACTATCAGGATTATGGCATTTCATATTTTCTTAAAGTAGGTGCAAGCCCTCGTGCCCTTAGGTTTGAGGTACTTCTCTTTATCTTATGGATATGAATTTCATTTGGATCAGAAACACTTTTCATATATTGTGTGTTAGTGATGATAAAAGTTTCTCACTTATGCTGAAGCGAAAACCAAACAAAAAGAACAGACCGTTAAAGCTACAGTTAATGATAAATTATTCTGTTGTTACATGAATCAAGATGGTTATCTCCTCCTGAAATGATATCATTTTATTCACGTAACAGCGTGAAATCATTCTTGTACTACGAGCGTGGGTGGGTTAATCCATTTTTATTGGCCATGTTCTAGGTGCTAGATGCATTGGTCAGCCTCTTTTATCGTTCAAATATATCTGCAGAAATTTTGTGGGATGGCGGGTGGCTTCTGCGGCAGTTGTTACCTTATAGTGATGCAGAGTTTAACAGTCATCATCTAAAATTGCTGAAAGTAAGTTATATATGGAAGAGGAATGAGAAGTCACATTCTATTTCTGTTATGGATTCCTTGAAGGAAATGCATCATGATTATTACTTGTATCTGTAAAAGAAAATGTTTAGCCTTGTTTTTTCTGATCTTTTTCTCTTTGATATCTAATAGGATTCATACAAGTACTGGGCTACTGAGCTCTTACAGGAAGCTAGAGGAATTTGGTCTGATTTCCTCGTAATAATTCTTTCTGACAAGTGGAAAAAGTGCAAAAGAGGTACTTAATGATGAACGATTAGCTAAGAAGCACAAATACGAATTTGAGACATGGATACAATACAACACGTACTAGAAAGAAATTCAAAATCAATAAATTTATGCATTTATACGCTAAAGTTGAGTGTTAATATATCTCTCTGATATGATATGGAATCACTACAAGGGGGAGTAAGATTCGGATTTCCTTGTTGATTAAATATCTCAAGGCAAGAACATTTGTTTGAGATTCGAATCACTCTACAAGCAAGATTGATCATGTCCAGCTTGAATGATTCTTGTTGATTAAATATCTCAAGAAAAGAACACTTGTTTGAAATTTGAATCACTCCACAGGTAAGATTGATCCTGTCTAGCTTGAATGATTCTACATGCAACCTAAACTGTATAGAATTGCAAAGAAAGTTAGCCGTTGGCTAATGGAAAGCACACATGCTCATTTTACTATATTTTTCAAGTCTCCTTTACAATGGTTAACATACATGGCTTTATATAGCCTCAAAATAAAACCCTTGACCTTACGTGAGGCATTTCAAGAGTTTGTAACATTCATACTTTATGACTATAATTAGCCTAATTAGCCACTATATAAATAAACCTTAAAATACATTAAAGAAACACTATACCTCTAAATTACTCTAAATTATAATCCACCCAAAATTTATAACAATGAAACTATGAAACTTGATTATTCTTCCATGTGACATGAATTGAAACATTTTATTGATAACTTTGACACTATTTTCTTCCCATCATCCTTGAAGTTTATATTACATGATTGATGTCTCGGTTCGTATCACTTTCTCTAAATTATTACTTTTGTCAACCTATATTGATTTTGGATCATTAGTGTCTAGGACATATTTGTTGTGTTTACGAGTGTACGATGTGTCCAACAAGTTTCGGAGTGTCCAAATGTCTGACACATGTCAGATAGGGACACGGTAGCCAAACTGAAGTATTTGTGCTTCTTCGATGATAAATGTATTAAGAGTTTTATGCGTGCTGAACCAATAAACTTTTTTAGCAATTGAAGCCCCATCACCAATGAAAGAACCAAAGTGCATCCTCTTGTATTCTGCAAAGGCTTCTGTCGTAGGTAAGACTGCTGACTAGTTATAAGATTCATAGTTTGTGATTGATTTCCTTAAATTCAACTTCTTGTCCATACAGATGCTGTTCCACCCGAATCATCGCTCGCTGCTGGTCAAAGAATGTCCGAGTTGGTAAAGGTGTCTCTCGTCCCCCTTCCCTCTTCGATTAACTATTTTGTGTGAAGTTTCTTTTAACAATATATTCCCCGCCTTTCATTCAAGGTATTTGTTCTTCTACACCAACTTCAGTCATTTTCCCTTGGCAAGGCTTTGCCAGAACAACCCTTTATGGACCCTCCCTCAGAAGTTTCTGAATGCTCGCGTGCAAAGGTTGCTGGGCTCGATGCATCAGGACCTAAACCGGGTGCCGAGTTGAGACTTGGTTAGTTTTAAACTTTGAATTGCTTACTTTGTTTTTCTTCATTTACACACAAATTTAGATGGTAAAGTTGTGTAGGATTCGAACGTATTTTTAATTCAATCACGTCGGCTGCTGTGAGTTTGTGAATAAACCTCCATAGTTGTTGCTTTCTAGATGGATCTGTACCTTGTAGAATTTCATTTGAGAGAGGCAAAGAGCGCCATTTTTACTTTATTGGAACTTCCATGGGAACTTCCGGATGGATAATTCTTGCTGACGAACTGCCATCAAAACTGAATCGTGGAATTATTCGAGTTGCTGCACCTCTTGCTGGATCAAATGTAAGAGTGAAAGAACTCTCGATTTCGAAAAATTAATCTTTGGCTTATCTTTAATCTTTCCTTGCTTGGATGAGAACAATTTTTTTAGTTCTTATCAGCCTAGAATTGATGAAAAGCATCCAAGATGGCTGCATTTGAGGATTCGTCCATCAACTTTACCCTTTTTGGATCATCCTGCTAAATATGGTACCCTCTTAAACTTAAAGACAGAGCCTTTTGTGGATGGGAGATGGATCCTGGCATTCCAGGACGACGATACTTGCAAATCCGCTTTATCTATGGTTTTGGAGGAGATTAATCTGCAAAGCCTGGAGGTCGAGAGACGACTTAAACCGTTGGTCGACCTCGAAAGAGCTGTAGATTTTTCCGAGATGCATTGTTAAGTTCTACTAAGTAAGTCATTGACTTGTGAGTGAATGTATTAGCTCAGAAATGCAAAGGGAAAAGGGAAAAGGAAAGTAGTTTTAGGATGTGAGAGTTTGTATCATTGTTTGTTTGTATAGTAATAGTAAGTATTCATTCATTTGTTGATCTGTAACCATCGGCTTCTGCTCTCTCCCTCATTGTGTAATCAGTAATAACATGAGTGTATAATTGATTGATTGAACTTTTAAGGTTTTCTCTCGATATTTCATCGCAAAATTCTCTATTTATTTTTGTAGAGATTAAATTTTTTGATGTATTTCTATCGTGGTTTGTAGTTAACCAGCAGTTAGTACACTTACCTCGATGAGCTTACTCCAAAAGTTTGATACTTATATGAGTTATTCGAGCTTAGGTTAACCCTAACAGTTCAAGGGCGAACCACATACTCTTGGCTAGACTACATTGTTAGATAAACATGACTTTTCACAATAGTATGATATTGTCCACTTTAAGCATAAGTTTTCATGGTTTTGCTTGGGCTTCCCAAAATGCCTCATACTAATGGAGATAGTATTTCTTGATTATAGACTTTCATCCAACATACATGTGTGTTTGGGCTAGACCACATATTTGGACCTAAGTCACATGCATCTAGGCTATGGGCTAAGTGAATTGGGTTAGACTGCGTAGGATTGGGGCTCTAGGCAGAGTGTTGAGTGATGGACTAGGTTGAATGTGTGGCTAGCCAGAAATGATTGAACTATGGATTAAATTGGTCTATCGTTTGGCCACTTGTTTTTCAGTGGTTCAATCATGACTTTCTTGTCTTCTCCTCCAGTGAGTTTTTACTGACAACTTTCAATGGTTGAAGTTGCGATGACGAGCTCTTTTCAATGACAATGACAAGCTTTGAAGGCATGATGGTGTGGTGGAATTTTAAGGAAACAGGGAGACGAAAATCTGAAGGTAAATTTGAGAGGATAAAAGAAATATTTATTAACTATTCGAATCGACTGACTTCATGCTATACGACACGATCATGAGACTAAGTCATCCTCAAAGATAGTGAAAGCAAAGAACGAATAATAGATTCATGAACGAACGATGATTTCAAACAACGACAACTCTCGAATCAAGCTTCAATAAAGTGTGAGAAATACTCACCAAATTTCTCACATTTCCCATCAATCGAGTTGAAGAACAAAATTATTGGAGAATCAATTTATTAACATAATTGATATCTTAATCGCAAGTTAAACTCGTATTAACAAATAAATTAAAAAAAAAACAAAAATTAACTTGAAACTTCAAATTTAAAATAGATAAAAAATAAAATGCTCCAAATCTAAACCTTAATAAAAAAAAATAAAAAAAAGTAAGGAATGATTACGAAATTCTTGTTTCACACGTTCAAATAACATTCGTTCATATCATATCATAAATATTTTTGTTAGGTCACAAATCCCATAAAAAAAATAATAATAATAAAAAGAAAAAGGAAAAAAAAAAAAGGAAGAACAATGATGAATGTTTCATTGGGTTCCCTTTATCACAATAAATAGGATAATTAAAAAAATTTCCCACTAAAATTCAATTATAGCTCACCTTTTTATTTTTTCAATTTTTCTATTCTTTTCTTCCAAATCCATTCATCATGAGAGACCAAATGATTGCATCCAACGGCGGATGTGGGGCCTTCACCTTTATTTATTTATTTATTTTATTTTATTAATAATTATACATTTGATTGAGATATGACATTAAAAATTCTCTTAAAAATAAATCATTTCATGTGTTCAAGATTTGGTTTGGTCTATATAATCATACGGAAATCATGCCTTGCACTTCACATGCCCATGCATTCTTGCTATCCCCTATTTTTTTTTTACCCATTTTACCCTTTTCTAATTCTTTAAACAATTTTTTTTAAATTATTTACTAAACTTAACTTACTCGATTGGGTTGAATTTTTTAAAAATCAAAAATCAATTCCGTTTCTTTCTTACAATTTGATCATCCCGAAAATAAGGTTACAACTAAATCTAACCCTACCTAACTTAATTTTTTTTTAACATATTTAACGTTTTATAACTTATGTGAATGATGTGTTAGTGACTTATAAAAACTTGATATTTTAACTTTATAAAATTTTAGTTATTAGGAACTTTTTTTAATATTTAAAGAAAAAACGGCTCCGTGTAACGACCCTAGATTTATGGTGTTCTCTCTTAAGCAGAAATAAACATAAAAAATATCATTGATTGTGAGATCTGACGTCAATTGAAGAGGGGAACGAAACATTCTTATAAGAGTATGAAAACTTCTCCGCAGTAGACGTAATTTAAAAATATTGAGGGGAAACTCGAAAAGGAAAAGTTCAAAAAAGACAATATTTACGGATGCTTGAGCGGTTATAAATGACAATATTTTACGATGATGTTTTTAATATTAATTTTCGCTCAAATAACATATTATGATGATGGTAACCACTTTAAGTTAATAAAAATCTAGGACAGTTACACGACATCCCAACTCAACCTAACCCTCTATTTTTTAATGGTAAACTATAAAGTTCTTACATTTTATCCCAACACAACTTAATCCTCTATTCTTGAGTTATAAACTCTATCAGTATCACTCGAATCACACATCCAACCAAATCCAACTCAACTCAATCCAAGTACGGTTTGATCATTTTGTTAAGTGATGTAAATGTTTGACAACACGTTCGTGGGTAAGTTTCATTACGACGTATTAAGTCCAAATAATTTGAATATGATAAGAAAGAAGAAGAAATGAAGAAAGTGAGAATGGTATTAGGAAAAGTGAGAATGGTATTAGGAAAAGTGAGAATTTTACAGTGACCATTTTCAGGCCATAATAGAAGAAACTGTGATTTTTTTAGGGAGACAAGAACCCATATACCCATTATCATCATCATCATCGTCTTCTTCTTCTTCCTCCAAAACGTGTTTTTGTTCCAAACACAGCCTTATATCTATACCCTTCCCGCCATATCTACCACTTTCCAAGCTCGTTTGAAAAATCTCCTTCACCCATTTTTCAAACGTTCTCTTAGAAAATGAACCAAATCCTTCTATAATCCTCTCTAAAACCCCCTCTTCCACTCTAAATCTACTATCCCATTTCCACTCCTTTCCCTTTTTACACTTCTCTTTGTTGTATGCCTCTCCCATTTCCCCCCTCAATTCCTCTCTTATCTCTGATTCTTGCTTTGATTTTCTGTTCAGGATGAACCGATTCGTGATCGATTCCAGAAACCCATTTGGAATCGTCGTTTCCCGCGTTAGATCGCTCGATGTTGGACTTATCTCTCCATTTGGAACTTCTTCTTCTTCTTCTTCTTCTTCAATCGCTTTGATGTTTAGATCTAGGGTGTTCTTGATGCTTGGTTGATCCCTGAAATCTGTTCTGTTCTTTTGATTCTTGATTTCCAATGCTGCGTTGGTTCTTTGGTTTTTTGATTTGTTTTCGATTTCCCATTCTGCTTTTCGCTTGTGATCTGAATTGCGTTCATCCCTAGCTTCGATCTTTAGCGTCATCTCGATTACGGAAGATGATGATGAAGAAGATGCTCTGTTCTTCATTTTGTCGGAGGAATCGTCTTTTGTTAAAATGAATATCACTTTTTTTATGCTTTCTTCTTTCACTTCTCCCAATTTCCCGCTCTGAAATCCATCTTCGAGGAGTTTCATGAACTGGGAATCCACCATATCCACATCTTCCACAAGAACTACAAGTTCTCTGTTCGATTTCAGTGCCTTTTCCAGTGTTTCAGATCTAGAAATCTCCATATCTTCGCTTTTAGCATTCAAATTCAAGAGAAAATCGACCGACCCAAATACGGATTCTGCAATTGCTACACCCATCTTTCTTTTTCCAATGAAATCATTTCCTTCCATCAAAACCCATTGGATGGATTTCTCATCGTTCTTCGCGGAAATCACTGCTTCTGCTATACAAGGAATCGATTCTAATTGCCATGGCACATTCTCTTGCAGAATCTTCAAAATCTCTCCTCGTTGGCTCTTTCTTTCGCTTTCAATTTCCATGGATTCCGCTGAAGAATCACAAAAAAGAGAATTCCCCAGCTCTAGAGTGATCTTCACTTCCTTGCCCACCATGTGTTTGAGAGAATGCAAGCATGGTTCTCGACTCTGTTCATGTTTTGTTGCAGCATTTCCAAAATCAAACTCGATTGTTGTGCATGATTGTTGCCGTCTGAATCGAGGAACAAAGCTAGAACTCTGCAATGCCTTTGGTGTTTGATGAGCCGTGAATGAAATACTAGAGCTTGATTCATGAAACTTCGGCCACCATGGATATGATGAAGAAGAACATGAGAAACTTTTCCCTGCTAAGCTCTGAACAGAGCCATCTCTGTGAAGGCTGCTACATAATTTGTTCCATTTTCTCTTCAATTCCACCAACTCGTCCTGTAGAAGTTGTGATTGATTCTTAACTTAGTCATACTTTCAAGATGATTTCAGAGGCATATTAAACAATTTACAATACCTTTGAAAGGGATTGGTTGGAGTTATAGTGTTGTAGCCAAGAGGGAACTTGTTTGGAGTGGAAAGATTTCAAGTGTTGGACTTCATTTTCGAAATTTGTAGTGCACTCTGCGCAGCAAGTAAGGTGTTCATGTTCTTCTTTGGCGATGAATGGCTTTGTTTCCATGGGTTGAGAGAAGAAGCTCAGCCTTGAATCATAAGCACTGCGCGCCATAACAGAGTTGTAAAAGTTTAGCAGAGATGAGAGACAGTGAAAGAAAAAGAGAGAGAAAGGATTTGTGTTTAATTTCTCCGAGTAAAACTCTGTGAATCAAAACCATGCGTGGTTGAATCATAACGAAGAAAAGGAGGAAACACAAAGGACAATATCCCATCTGACTTTCCCCCAACATTACTTTTTTCTTTTATGTTTCTGTCCTTATTCTCATCAGATCATGTCTCTACCCACCACCCTAACACAAGTACAAACCCTCAGACTGGAGCTCTCCACCATGCTATGATGATATTGTTCACTTTAAAAATACAAGTTCTCGTGATTTTTCCAAAAGGCCTCGTACCAATAAGGATCTCATGATCCTTTCTTAAATTAACCAATGCGAGACTTCCCTCTGTAAGATCCTACACGGTTGAGGAGGAGAACAAAGCACCCTTTATAAGAGTGTGTAAGTCTCAAAACCCAAAAGGGAGGACAATATTTGCTCGTGGTGAGTTTCAACCATTACACCCTCCCAATAATTCTCAACCGAAACTTCAAAAACATGATGATTATGTAGGTTCCAACCGGATGAATACTTTTGAGTAAATTTTAAACCGAGAAGACAGGCTAGAAAAATGATTCACACATGACTGAAAAATGAACAAACAAAATAGAGTGATAAGAGAGAGAGAGAGAGGAATGGTACCTAGAAGCATGGAGAGACAAGGCAAGAGAAGAAGAGGAAGGAACAGGAAGAACATGAAGATCCCACTGAGTTTCGAGAGGAGGCTGTCTCATTTGACATCTCATGTAATTCTGATAAGTAACCACACCCATAACCCAAATCTTAACCTTATGATTATGATTATCAAAACCCCTTAACAACAATCTCTCAATCTCCCCAACCAACTCATCCACTTCTTTACTATCCCTCTCCACAACCCATTTCAAATCCCCAACATAAACCACAGCTCCTCCTCCCCCACCATTGCCACTATCTTCCCCCAACTTCCTTCTCAATACCTCACATAAGTTGCTTTTATTGTTATGATTCCCAGCCATCAGCATCCCCATGAATGGAAGAAACTCCACAAACTTGACCCCTTTCATCTCCTCTGGCACCTCCCCTGTTTTGAACTTCCTCATAACCCCCAACACAACCCCTTCAGTCCCTCCAATGGAGTCCCCAACCACAACCACATTCCTCCTCTTCCTCATTCCCAAGAAAGCCTCAAACACAAACTTGCTTACATTATCAGTGTTAGAAATGCAAGCAGAAGGAGCAGAAGGGAAGAAGAAGAGTGGGGAGGTTTGAGGAGAGAAGAAAGTGGGGTTAGTGGGGTTAGTGTGATTGGTGTAGTCTTCGATGTTGTTTTTAACGGCAGTGCTAGAGAAACCCGCCTCTCTCATGACGCGGCTGACACTTGGGTCGTCCAGAATTGAGATAACAAGATGCTGGAGCTCCACTTTGATGGCGAGAAGAGGGTGTTGGTGGGTGGGTTGTTGGTGTTGGTGGTCGAGGGAGCCGCGGCGTTGGTGGGCTTGGGCGCGCTTGAGGGCAGCGATGAGGGCGTTGGAGAGGGAAGGGGAGTGGAGGAGAGGAGGGGAAGTAGGGAGGCGGTTGAGGGCGACATTGAAACAGAGCTCGAGGGCTCTGGATTGGAGAGGGTGGGGGTGAGGGGGGTGGGATTTGAGACAGGCGCGGCGGAAGAGGGTGAGCGTGGAGGGGTTGGAGGAGAGGAGAGTGGAGGCTACATGGAGAGGGGTTACATGGGAATGCCCGCGACGGGCGGCTAAGGAAAGGGAATGCTTCAGAACCGAAGCAGCCTCCGGGGTGAGGGTCTGCTGAGAAGCACAAGCTCCTGATCGCATCACTTGCCGGAAACCCACCCCCCCAATAACGCCAACTTCGTGGTGGTGGTGGTGGTGGTGGTGGCGGTGGTGCTCTTTTTCCAAGCAGCCTTCTTGGCTTTAAAAGAGAGAATAGAAGAGAAGAGAGGGTTTTGGGGGTTTGGAAAATCCCACTCCAACCTTCTTTATACTAACTTCATGCTTTGTCTTAGCTCCACCTCTTTGTTTCTTTTTTTCTTTTTATTTTAGCAATGTATCTTAGAACCATACCTATTTGAAATAAAAAATAATTGATGGGTAGGGTATTTTGTCTTCGCATACTTACTTTGAATTTCTATGATTAAGCTACCGAAAAAGAAGGTACGCTTTGTTGGTATTATGCAGTAACCTTAAGTTATTTGAAGCCTTTCTTAATCATTATATTATATCTTTCATGACAACTCTTATTCGAATGTAGTCTTAGTTTATTCGGGCGTCGATTTTGTTTTTAATGGGTAGCAAAGAGTTAAAGGGTTGTATTTTCCAGTAGTTGGTTGGGTTATGTTACATGATTGCAAATAGCACATAGCTAAATTGGTAGGATTTATTTAATTATTAATTTTGAAAATCCAATTAGAATGTAACACTTTGTTTTTTGGGGAGTAGTGAAGGGGGGGAAGCATATTATATAAATAGTAAAATTAATAGCATCACAACATAATCTTTATCTTCCATTATTATGAAAAGCTGCAAACCAAATAAAAAATAAATCATATTAATTAGATCACAAAGAATCAAAACAGTATNAAAAGAGGAAAGTTCTTGGGGGGGGTTGGGAAGTGAGTGACAGTTAAGGAGACAGCAGGGCAAAGGGGTTACAGAAGCAGACAAAAGAACACCTTCGAGTGACGTGGCGGAAAACTCCAAATGAAGACACGGTTTTTTTAATTGACAGTTAATGAAAGAAAACGGAATTTCCGATACCGATACGGTAACTGACTGTGACTGAGAGTGGGTGACAGAATTAGGGGTTAGTACAATCGGTGTTTTCCGCAGAAACGCGTCAACCAACCACGTGTCTGTTATGTAGGTGACAGACAAGGTCCACTACACTTAATTAAACCCATACCCTCCCTCCCACTTGTTCCTTTTTTTTTTTTTTTTTTTTTTTTTTTATTATTTTTCCTTTTTTAAATGTGTGGTCCACTTGTGGTCCCCACAAGTTTTTCATTTTTCTTTTTTTCTTTTTTTCTTTTTTTCTTTTTTTCTTTTTTTTCTTTTTCCTTTCAAATTATTAATATTTATATATATCTTGGTTCAGGCTCATAGATCAGTTTCCCTCCTTTTAACACACCAACCTTGTAATGGGCAGACTTTAAGATGGGGGGATATATATATTTTTAAAATATTTAATTTAATTATCAATGTTTACATAAAACTTTTTAATTTTATCAAATTAATGTGGACGAATTGATCTTATTGGAATGGTGGATGAACTCAAACGAAAATATAAAATTAAATTTTTTTAAAAATTTATATTTTTTTGAATCCAATGAATAATGAAATATAGTTAGGAATAAGTATTTCTAGAAATTTGGAAAAAAAAAAAGAACATTGAATTTTACCAAAAGGAGAGAGTAGAAAGAAAATGAAAAATGAAAAATGAAAAAGAAAAGAAAAGAAAAGAAAAGAAAAGAAAAGAAAAGAAAAGAAAAGAAAAGAAAAGAAAAGAAAAGAAAAGGGGGTAATGTCACGCCAATCCTTGTTGAGGGACAACATTTTATTCTCCAAGTACCCAAAAAGTAAGGCTGTGTCTACTCTCCTACCCACCATTATTATAACCTTTTGTCTTAATCTCATCATTCTCATCCCATTTCCAACTACCCACAAATTACTTTCTTATACTTTCTTTCTAAATTATTTAATACAACTTATCGACTCGATAGACAACTAAGAACACTATGACTATAGTATGATTACTTGAACTATATGTAGAGACATAAGAGTGAATCAAGTTTAAGTATATAGTCAAAATGATCTATAGTATAGAGATAAGACTGAGTACCTTATCTTGGGGACACTATAGATGCGGTCCACTTTTGTATATGATATAAACAATGTGATCACTAAATTGTACATGCGGAGACATGTGAGTGGGGGTGTCCTATGCAATGAGTATTGAATAAGATCGAACCATGAAGAAAATCACTCTCACTTTATAATGTCATTTACTGTTGAGACTGATTTTTTCATTCGATGACCTAGGTAACTCGATCTTAATCCTGAGCTAACCATGATCTCCTGTTTATTCAAAATTATCCTTAGATTTGCATGAGTGAGAGTAGCTCGAGTTCGCCGACTCAATAGGCCTCCCATTTTAGGGGTAAGATTGGGTGAATGGCTGGAGACATAGGGTGCAAGATGGAATTCGCTCCTACCCACTTTTAGGGATAGTAGAGAGGTAGTTTCCTTAAGTACTGACTCTAGGTCTTGAACAAGGGGCCACACCCTCTCATTGGCCTAAGAGGGATTCGGTTTACTGGTTGGACCACAAACCAATTGTTCATTAGAGGATCAGTGGGATATAAGGAACAAGAAGTAACTTTAGTGGCAAAATGGTAAATTGACCCAACTCTAGTTACGAACAAACTGTGAATGATCGACTTACTAATCATGGTTATATCAAATGGACAAAAATATATCTATAGTGAGGGGAGTGCAACTACTAGGCTATAGTGAAGTGTCTTAGTAGTTAACGAATGTTGGTTAACAAGGTTAATGAGTTTAGCCAGTTAATCTCGGATCATTGGAGCCCATGATCTATAGGTCCATTAGGTCCCCTGCTAACTCATATCGGACTAAACCTTAGAATAGTGTGACGAGTGAGTTCGAAGTGTTCGAATTCAAATTAGGAAATAGGCTTACGCTCGCACATGTAGGTCGTGTGTAGGAAAGTACCGCACATCTAAATTGTTCGGACTGTATCTAATCATGATTGCATGTGTTTACTTTCATTGACCCCAATAGTGGGTCACTTAGTATTTCTTAAAGTACAACTATTTGCTACTTTTATATTTCAAGTAAAACCATAAAACTTGCATAGAGAATATTTTCTTTGTACTGTTTTAAGACCCCTAAACATATAAGTCCATGACATTGTTTTATGAAGACATTTTAAATGAATATTTCCGCATAAAAAGTTACGTCATACATATAGTAGTGATCTTAGGTTAGTAGAAAATTAGGGTTGTTAAAATGTAAATGAAGACAAAACATTCTTAATTCTTAGATACACTTCAAGACAAGTAGATAACATGATCATATTACAGAGAATGTAGGAAAATGTTGTGACCAAGAGAGGTGGATTAAGAAATTTCACATCGGTTGGAGATGAGAACGAAGCATTACTTATAACGGTGTGTAAATCTCTCCCTATTAGATGTGTTTTAAAACTGTGAGGTCGACGACGATACGTAACGAACCAAAACAGACAATATATGTTAGTGGTGAGCTTGGTTGTTAGAATTATCTATAAATTTAAACATGTTTGATTATCTATGGTACCAATTTGTTATGATCTAATTTTTTAGAGTTTGAATCTCAACCCTACTAAAAAGACAGAACAAATGTAAATAAAATAAATATAAAATACGAATTTTCTTTGTGCAATTAAACAACACCAAAATTAAATTACAAATCAGAATTAATTATAAATCAAGGTTGTTCAAAGTTTATTATAAAACGGAGACCAAAGACTAACCATTGTGGATTTTGAGAGAAAAGAATTGTTGCGGGTTCCATAATCAAGCCAATTGGAGGCCGTTTCCGGTCCTTAAAGGAGATTTCGAGTCATAGGCGATACGATTTCAAGTTGGTTAACTTACTCAGTGCTGAAAGTGAGTGTCGCACAATCGCTGGTAAACATATCGATCAGGTGCAATTGTGACACATAGCATGAAGGTTGTCGTGCGTGGCTGCACACGTACCCCACTAGATGAGCGTGGGATGGAATTTTTTTTTCATGTTCCGACTCCCATGTGCTTGTTTTATCACACCAATTTTAGTACCAACCTTACATTAACTTGAATTAAGGTCTACTAAAGAAATTTAAGAACAATTTTGAGATTCGAGTTTGGTTTGTTAGATGAAAGAGAACCGTCGAGAGAAAAACTTATGGTAACTTGCTAAGGAGTGGATGTGATGAAAGCCTATAAGTAGACTGCTTACCAAATATTTTATATATCTCTTTACACATTTCTTTTTTAGGTGTTCCGTGACTGTCGGCTGAGATACGAGAGTATTTGGGAGCTTTGCGATAATAGAGGAGGTTGCCCTTGTGCATCAATCCTTTTATGATTTTTTAATAAACTTGAACAACACTAGTTTATAGTATATAAGTGATTTTCAATTTATTTTTAATTGTGTTGTTTATTATTATTATTATTATTTTGAATGAAACAATATTTTACCATATTTTTACTTCTATTTTATTTGCCTTGTCACAATTCGAGATTTGAAACCTACAAAATTCAATCGTGACAATTTACCTCAGGTTTATAATGTTATCAAGTTACTACGATCGAACTATAGAAATTACCTGCTAACCTTTAGTGGTGAATAATCTCTTACGACTAGTCCATATATGTATCTTAATAGGTAAGCTACGGAACTAAATAGTTACACACCCAAGTCAGCTAAACCTAACATAAACATGAATAAACGTTCAAGACTCAACAAGTAGTACTAAATAGCAAAAGCCCATTATTTTAAGTAAATATGGGTCCTACAAGTGGGACTACTTACTCAGTATTTTTATGCTCACCCATACTACTATTTTATTTTCATATGATAGGTGAGTCTCTTTGGAACGTGGACAAGGGAGTTTTAGAGATAAAAGGATACGAGTCTTGAGCTAAATTCTAGTAGGTTTTGTCCATGTTTTTTATTTATATGTTCATTCTTCTTTTTTTACGTGAACAATTTTATTAATATTTGATGTAAAACCCGAGGTAAATTATTAGTTATGATTTTAATGTTTTTAATGGGATCTCAAAATTTTAAATACTTTTTTTTATTTGAGCCATTTAACGAATTTAAACGTCTTCTATAGTATAAACAACTTTATTATAGACAAAACGTTTATTCTTTCTGTTTTAGTAGAGACTCTCGATCATGTATACAATCATACGAGGATTTTTTTTTTTTTTTTAATCTCTTTCTAAGTTTAACATATTTAATATTCGCTAATTTCAAAGTTAAGTGTGTTTTACTTAGAGCAATGTTAAGTTGAGTACCTTAAATTTTTTTTTCTAGAAACCATGTGAGTGAAGACAAAATATGTTGAAAGGTCTATGAAAATAATAGGCTTTCACACATAGAATCGACAAGTAATGTGACCATGTGACAGGAGAATGTCGAGACTATCCATTGCTAAATCTGGATTTCGAATCATGGATCAAAAAAGACAATTTTAAGAACATGCTTTGTTGCCGAACACCCTCTCGTTCCTTTCTATTCAAGTACAACAAACTGCTCTAGAGATAATAAACCAAAGTGTTCTTCCAACTTCTAGAGATTAATTCCCACACAAAAGAGGTCAATTTATCCTAGCTTAACAGACTGTGCATTTCTGATCGAGTAAGGGGTTCAAGTTTCTCACTTACATAAGACACGAGAAACATGTCCGAAGCGAGCTATCCTATGGTATATACACGAATTTCAAATTTATAACTTTATAGAATTTTTTATACAATAATAATATTATTATATTTTATGGAGCCACTGCAACACCACAGTAGTGATTGAGATTAAAGTGGAAGAGAAAAAGAGAGCATTTAAATCTAAAAGCCAATAAAGTTTCCCTTTCAGTCAAAAGATAATAAAATATGTAAAATAATATTGACATATTACATATGTTTATAACCTCACCTTTTTTTTTTATTTATTTTTTAATTTATTATTGTTATTAAAATATTATTATTTATGGATCCAATTCACTCGTCTCAACGCTCTAAAGTAATATACATTTTTTTAGCTTTAGATAGTCTAGAAAAATCGATTAATACTATACAAAATAGTTGACCTTAAAAATATGAATATAAAAATATTATATTTTTTTTAAAATTATTGTTATTACAATAAAAATTAATTAAATAGAAGTAGTTGAATGTTATAATATTTTTAAAATTCATGTTTTATTGACAGAAAAAAAAAAAACATTCATGTTTTTAATGAAAGACTTTGCCTAGAAAAAAAAAAAAGCACCTTTAATATTTTTTTTTTTTTTTTTTGGAATTGTTAAAAAGCTTTTCAAACAAGTAATCAAATACCATGAAATTTTAAAATATTTATTTTGTCGTTAGTCAAAAGACAACTTTAAGACACAATTGAAAAAGTTAATTAGTTATATTTGTTATTTTAGTTATATGACTACAAGGTGTTATATCTAGTTGGATGTTTTTGTACACACATAGACGTCAATTTAATGATGTGGACAATTCATTTACTTTTTTTTTTTAACAATTTTGGTTCATATTTTTTTATATCCTTAATTTTTGAACTCACAAAAAAAAAAAAAAAAAAGATATTTTAAATTAATGATAGAATACTCGTAAGAACGTAGGATTATGAATTTATAACTTACCTTATTTTTTGTTGCATCAGAATAAAAGAATGACATATGAATGAATAGATATAATATCCGAACAAAATGACAAGGTATTTTTTTTATGTGGTTCAGTTCTAAAAATTTCAAAGTTAAGTATGATTTGCTTGGAACAATTTTATGTAGAGTGATCTCTTTGAAGTTTTCCTAAAAGACATGTTATTGAGAACAAAACATATTAAAAGTGTTAGATGAACACGACTCTCACAATAATATGATATTGTCCACTTTGAGCATAAGCTCTCATGGCTTTACTTTGGGTTTCCCCCAAAAGACCTCATGCCATGAGAGTTTATACTCAAAGTGGAATATCATATCATTGTAGAGAGTCGTGTTCATCTAACATGGGATCAGAGCCATGCACTAAACTTAGCCATGTCAATAGAATCCTCAAATGTCGAACAAAGGACTCCAAAAGAAAAAGAAGTCGAGGCTCCTCGAAGACATAAAATGACGAAGACTCCAAAAGAAATAGAATCGAGACTCAACTAATGGGAGACGTACTTTGTTCGAGGGGAGATGTTGGGTGAAAGTCCAACGTCAGCTAATTTAGGGAATGTTTATGGGTTTATAATCAAAGAGTACTCTCTCCATTGGAGTGAGGTTTTTTGGGGAATCACAAAGCAAACCCATTAGAGCTCGTGCTCAAAGTGGACAATATCATATCATTGTGGAGAGTCGTGTTCATCTAACAGAAGAACTCGTGTTCGATCGTGGAGATAATCTTCACTCTAAAAAATGAATGAGTAAATAACCTGATCATATCGTAGGAAAATGTTGAATTATTACATTTTTTTTACCCAATATTTTTAACCCATAAAAATTGAATATGAAATGGTGACGTGGAAGAGGTGTCATTTTGATTGAAAGATAACATATTTACGTCAATCAAACCACCTTTTGCTTCCTCTTTCCTTTACATCTTTCACATGATTGAGAAGAAAGGAAGAGCAAAAAAAAAAAAAAAAAAAAAAAAAAAAAAAATTAAAATAATTTTATTTTCCTTTTCCTTTTTCATTATTTTCATTATGGGTACCCTTAGGCCAAAGAGAATTTGACAAGACAAATGTTTTCAATTATTGCATCTATAATTTTTATCCTAAAAGGATGTTAATTTTTTTTTTTTTTTTTTGGCATAATTGACCATGGTTGGGAGGAAGACACGGGTTGACTAATTAAGTACACTTAATTTTAGAGTTACGGTGGCTGAGACGTAAAAAAAATATATCTTATTAATATAAGTAGTAGATTTAGTTATTTACGTCTTTCTAATATAGAGTATTACACAACAAATTATGTAATTATTTCGTTAAACTGGGAAAAGTTTATACATATAAAAAAAAAAAGAAAATAAGGGGATGAAAGTGATTGGACCATTATTTTGGAAGGGTTTGAATGAAAGGAGAGAAGGGATTCTCTAAGATAACAAGCAAAGAATCCCTTCTCCCTAATATAAACAAATGAAGGGATAGTGTTGTCGTATGGAATTTCAATGATTTGGTGTGCTTTTGATTCAACAAAATTTCAATAAAGAAGGGTGGACAAGTTTTGGCCCACATTATTCCTCATGCTCTAATTTTGGCCTTGGGGTTACTAGTACGTACCATTTTAATCCAAAATTTGCCATTCCGTGGCTTAAATTGAGTAGATGAGATGGCTCATGCTCAAGATTTAGATTAAGATTCGAAATTTGGATTCATCATTTGATGACTCTAGCATTCCCCCCTGTGATATGGTTATGTTACCTACTTTTTGCTACTTAAGAGTGAAAACTATTCCCACATACCAACACGAGTCACTCCAACATGTTTTGTTCTCTCACATGTATCCCAAAATGTTTTTTTAGAATTCCTACGATTGAGCCACCGAAAAGGGAGGTGCACCTTGTTGGTAATATGTAGTAACTTTCATTTTTTAGCCTTTTTTAGTCATTTTATCCTTAGGGTCGTTCTCATTCGAATGTGATATCGGTTCATTCACGTACCCCACTTGATGTCACACTAGAACATATATGAAGCTTATTTAAAGTTAATTTAATAGATAGTATTTTTAGCATGTTTGAGAAATTTAGCGATTCAACATTGTGAGATCTCATACCGGTTGGGGAGGAGAACGGTAGATTGAGGGTCCCACATAGATTGGAGAAGGAAACAAGTGCCACTGAGAACGCTGGGCTCATAAGAAGGGTGAATTATGAGATCCCACATTATTTGAGGAGGAGAACGAAACATTATTTATAAGGGTGTGGAAACCTTTCCCTAGCATAGGCTTATTAAAAAACTTTGAGGGAAATCTGAAAAGGAAAAATATAAAGAGTACAATACCTTCTAACCAGTTTAAGATAATTACCAACATCATGGCTCCATGAACTTCCCATTCAAAAGTGACTTGTTTAGCATATACCATTTTTATTTTTTGTAATGATGATAAATTGATATATGCCTTATTGATCATATGAAAACTATCAAAACCCCATGATCAACCCTTTAGGTATAGCTATTTGAATTTTAATAACATAGTCTATGAGTATCTCGTTTTCGTCAAACAATACGACCCACCTATTCTAGGTTTATACTGCACAACCGACAATGATTTTTCCTCGTTTGTGATTGAAAATCTTTTTTCAAGACACAACGTCAAAATAATAGATATGTAGCTCAGTTCATTCATTTTTTAATATTCTTTTGATCTCACTGATTGAAAATTACGTTAAAGTTATTTAGCAATCGACATTATAGATCTCAGCTTTTCGATTAGAAGTGTGACTCTTTAATAGTTTAATCTCTTGTTTTATCTTAAGTATAAAGGTTCATCATTTAATTTGAGTAACCCAATCTTTATATATACTAATCTTAAATTAGATTCTTAATGATGCAATTAGTGATTAAACAATTGTAAACGTTAACATTAAAAAGAACAAGTTCCATGAAGAAAAAAAACATATTATGGACGGGACAAGAATTTAGAGTCAATGCTACATCATAACCCTAAAGAAGAAATTTAGATCATAACAAAACCAAAATCTATCATTAATAATTTTAAGGAAGAAAGATAATTTGAAGATTTTAATAAAAAAGCTGTCTTTTACCCTATTAACTTCATTGTTTTATATCAAACCTATTCAATGGTTGAATTATGCATGAACAGATAAGGTTCATACTGTCCATGCACGACCACGAGACATGATCTAAATAAGAATTATTCAAAAGAAGAAAATAGAAGAGGGAAAAGGAGGAACAACAAATAATTGCTATCCGACAATTAATGTTTAAGCCTTTCCAAAAGTTAAGGTAATTATATTTGGAGATGAATGATTGAATTTGAAATTTTAAAATAATTAATCTTTCAAGGTGGAGGGAAGCCATTTTTTAGTTCTTTTTTTAGAACATATGTCTAATCATTAATATACTTTACATATAAGTTATACAACAATTTATGTACCATATTAAATGTACACTAATTGGTAAGATTCATAAATAGTACTATTTTGCGGTTGACTTTGACCGATTTTTTTCTAATATTATGATTTGATTTTCTTAGGTTTCTCGAGGCACCCGAGCATTTTCATTATATACCTCTTTGAAACTCACCTTCCAAGGCTCTCAATAAAATGTCTAAGTCTTCCAAAAATTAAAGAGGAAATTAAGAAAATTATGTGCCTATTGAGCTTGGGTGTTACATCTCCTATTACCGAAAGAATCATCTCCCAAATGTCGGTACCGATAAAATCATTCATGTATTTTAGGAAATTTCGTCACGATCCATCGTCAAAAAGGGTAGAAAATTCAACAAAATTGGCCAAACGTTGGTTTAAATAGGGGCCACAAGTAGGGGTGTACTTTGAACCAGAGAATTCGAGAACTTGAACCGACCAAACTTGAATTATAAGGGTATGGTTGGGTTGGGTAAGATAGAATTTTAGATTAGGTTGGGTTAATTTTTTTAGGACCCAATCCCGTTCGGGTTGGGTACGGCTTCATTGTTCAAAGGACCACGTCAACCAACCCAATCTGATTGCATTAAGAAGAAGAAGAAAAAAAAAAAAAAAAAAAAA
>NW_019272033.1:660510-754237 GCF_002738345.1 Cucurbita maxima | reverse complement strand
AAAAAAAAAAAAAAAAAAAAAAAAAAAAAAAAAAAAAAAAAGAATGGGGTGTGAATGACTAGATGAACTATGCTCTTATGCCGAATTAAAGATTTAAAATTTCATCATAAAACATTGTCATAGACTTATTTGTTCCATCTTAAAACAACATAAGGAAATACGGAATAAAATAAATAAAACATTAAAAGTAAAAACATCTTATACTAACCTAAGTCATACTATACGAGTCTATACTCATCATCATACATGAGGAAGTAACCCGATGTTTATATACACACAAAATGCACGAGGTCCCAATAGTTTTCATCTTTAAATCATTTTTATGACACAACCCTATACACGGTTCACATATTACTCTAAATAACATGTATCTATTGACTTTCATACATTCATCATCCATTAACTAGGATGGTGTCTTAGAAAAATAACCATTGTCATGATGCAACATGACATTTAATATGTGCACATTATCTTAATATGGAATAACATTATATTAAGTCATCTCATCATTATACATCTTACATTGCCATGTTATCATACATCATCATTGTCATGTCATCATCATCATATAACATTATCATATAATATAGTCACACTATCATATAATATAAAGCATAAATGATACGTATAAGGGTCACTCAGCACTTGTCGTCATACAGATAAGTCTTTCTACCGAGTCGATAGTAAGGCCACTTATTTGGTTGGCGTTAGCCTACGTTTTATCCCATTTCCGAGATTCGCTTGACTTGTCCCTCGAAATTTGAAACGACCTACACGGATAATAATTGAAGGGCATGCATTGAAACACATTGAATTGAATATAAAAGAAAGATAATATTGTCAAAAAGTTAGAAGAGGGGTAGAGTTACAAAGAAAAATAAATGGTAGGAAATGATATTGAAACGAAAATTAAGTCATAAAATAAAAAGGAGATTGAAAAGAAGTGAGAAATGATACCAAAATTGAAACTCCATAAAGTAAGAGGAGATTGGAAAGAGGTGAGGCTAGGACATAGCCTTTGTGGCTGTTGGAACAATTATTTGATCTTCCATCACATAAATACTACTATTACTAAAGTTTAGCATACATTATAATCAACGAGGGATTGAATCATAATATGTTACATAAATACTTGTTTCTTCTTAGAACTTTGGAGACTTAATTTCAAAAAACATATGCATGTCTCTTGTTATGGATTGATCAAATAACGACTCACGCTCAAGATATAGAATTTGGATTTAGCATGGCTTCAACATTTTTTTTTTGTAACATAGTTACATCATCGTGAAGACTATTCTTCTATGTGAACATGAGTTCTTTCAATATGTTTTATCCTTATTCACATACTTCCTAAAAAGCTTTGCTGAGGTAAATCAATATAAAATTGCTCCAAACATAGCATACTTTTGAAGTTTCTATGATTGAATCACTCTAAAAGGAAAAATAAGTAAAGGATGAAATATCAATAATAAGCATTGCCTAGCGGTAAAATAATACCCTGCCATAATATAGACTGAAGTTCAATTTTTGACGGGTGCATTGAGTGGTCTAGCAATGATTGTGATCTTATACTATGTTTTGAACCAAGACACCAAATAACTTCATAAATTTTGTAATTGAAATTTCTCTTGGTTGAGAGTTTAAGCTACCTGTCTACTTTATGAAAGGAGGATGATGTTGCCTCCCCGTTGAGAATACTTGAATGTTTAGATTATTATATTTGTAATTTAGGTGATGGATAGGAATAGTTCCCCAATATACATGAATGATTATGATAGGTTCGATAGGAATAGCTCCCCAACAAATATACATGAATGATTAAGATACGTTCTCCGTGCATTAAGTGATTGATAGGAATATCTCCCTAGTAAAGCATGCATGAACCAAGCTAAGTATAAGGTGCTAGAGCCGGAGTGGTTTTTGAGTTGATCTACGTTTCCAGAATATCAAGTACCATAAGATCATGAGCAACAATAAAAAGTATAAACCTAAGAGCTCCTAGAGGTTGGAATAGCCCCATGATGTTGGTCTCAAACAACCTAAAAATGAGAGGCAAGATTCGAGCAGTCTAGACACTCTACGAACTTAGTAAACTTTCATGACAATAAAGACTTAAAAAGTCTTATAATTAGTGGGAAGATGTAAATGAAATTTCTAAGGTAATTTGAGTTATTATTGTGTGTGAGGACGAATTAAGGTTGATGCTACAATTCTTAAAACTAAGTCTAAAGGAGGATAAGATGATTAAGATAGAAGTTTTGAACGCCTTAAAGTAATATGTTCATTAAAACAACAACTAGCTTAGCATTACTACTAATGTCTTGCATTCATTCAGAAAAACATGAAATTTTGAGTAAACGTCTTGTACGATGGTAAAGTCTATTATTTTTCCTCTAAACTTGACTAGTAATAAAATTAAAGGAACAATTAATTGAAACACGTAAAAGTCTTGTACCAAAACTCATGTGATACACGAACAACACAATTAATACTCCTAAAATAATTCAGATGAAGTTAACATGAGATTACCATCAAAACAAGCCTTTCCTTCAAAGAAAACAACAAATTTATTAGCAAAATTCAACATCTTAGTGACAAAAACACATGAAGAATTTGAAAAAAGCTCTTAATTTTCATCTTTGATTATACATTAAGGGGATCTTGAGAAGATTTTCTCGACCATAATCATAATTACAAGTCAATACCACCTTGAATTCTCATGAACATGGAAACAAAAACAAACCCAATGCCAACTTTTTGGATGGGTTTAGATCAAAAGCATTTAAAAGTGAAAAAAAAACACAACTTTTTAAGTGGGGGCGATCAAATGTGAGGGAAAAACAAGAAACTTTTTGAACAAAGAAAGAAGATAAAGAAGATCCACCAAATGGAGCCTAGAAATTGGCAGTGTGAAAACCCTAAAAAACGAAATGTGTGTTGGTGAAAGTTGAAGAAAAGTAAGAAAATATTTTGGGGAGCTAAAAAGAAAGCTCATAGCGTGCTTTACTTTATACATTCAGTCCTGTGTTATACATAATATAGCAATGAATCTTTTAGCTTTTTTGTTTGTTTTTTTCTCTTTCTTTTCTATTTTATTTGGTGAAACATTCCATCCCTTTATTGGGAAATTGTGCGCCTTCTACTGTTTGCTTTTCCTTCACCATTTCTCTCAGTTCTTCAGTTTTCTTCTTCACCTTCTTAGGATTGATTTGATGTCACTTGTTTAAACATGTCTGTTGCTTAAATCTGTCCCCCAATAGTTTTTAAAACTTGGTTTTTTTTTGTACAATTTGGCGCCTGTTCTTCCTGAAATTCAACATGCACTATTTTTCTTATAAACTTAAAAGTTTATTTTTTCAATTTGGTTAGTTTAATGATACTTTTTTTGAAAAGACAAGGTATGCTAGAATGTTTTTTTTTTCTTAGTTGTCATTAGAATGGTTTCTCCTAATGTTTAACAACAAATAATTTAGAATAATCAAGGAATACAATTACATTCGAAATAACAGTTGAAGCACACTGCTAGTAGATATTGTCATCTTTAGGGTTTTCCTTTCGAGCTCCCTTCAAGGTTTTTAAAAGTGTATTGCTAGTGAAATGTTTCCATACCCTTCTAGAGAATTCTTTGTCCTCTCCAACCGATGTGAAATCTGACAATTCAACCCTGTTGGGCCAAGTGTTGCTGACACTTGTTTCTCTCTCTAATCGATGTGAGATCTCACAATCCACCTCTCTTTGAGGCCCAATGTTCTCGTTGGTGCACCACCCAGTGTCCACCCTCCTTCATGATCCTTGCTGCACACCGAATGTGTGACTCTGATACTATTTGTAACAACTCAAGTTCACCGCTAGCTGATATTATACTTTTTAGGCTAAAAACTTGTGAATAATTATGTAAGTCAGGCTAAAAAAAAGTATGAAACCGTTATTAGGGATTTTAGTAAAGGAATAATTTTGTTTTTTTTTTCAAGTGGTTGGATTTTATTAGGGATTTTAGGAAATAAATTTCATGGATGGGGTCGAAAAAGTTTCAAATTATACCCATGGTATCAAGAAAAATTTAAATAAAATTGGGTAAAATGAAAATTTTAAATAAAATGGAGGACATAAAAGGAAAAGTCAGTAAAATACCAAATCCCAAAGGGTAGTTTTGTAATTTTGTTTTATTTTTCCGATTTGATAATGGGTATACGACTATTCTAAAAAAGAAAATATAAGAAAGAAAAAAAAAAGAAAAAAAAAGGAAAATAAAGAAGAAATGGGTTTAAGATTTAGGGTTTAGAGTTTACGAGGGAAAAAGTTGAAAAATGAGTTTTCAAACTAAGATTCATCAAGATCGAGTCTTTTTTTGGCTAAGGATCCTTCATGAAAGTTTTTCAATAGACCTTTTTCCATACTAAGCTTTTGAATCACTAAAATCGATTGAGAAATGAGGAAGTTGCTGAAGTACGTTCTATAGGAGTTTTCCGTTGGAGCTCGAAAATAGTAAGTTTCAAGAAAACACTAAGACTTTGAGTATGAATATGATTTTTTAGACTTTAAATTTCAAAATGGGATGAAAAGGGCAAAATGAAAAACAAATTAAAAAACGGTAAAAGTAGATTTTGCACAATTTAAAAAACAAACGAGACTGCAATTAAAATTAATTATAAACTGATGTTGTTCAAAGTTATTTATAAACAAGACTAGGGTTCGGGATACAAATTACAACCGTACAAAATGGCCCAAAAAATCACACAAGGATTGATACCTTAGAATGACCCCTTTTATAATCGTGTAACTCTCAAACACTCTCTACCTCAAACACTTGAGAAAAAAAAAATGTAGAATAGAGTGAGTATAAAAATACTCCATAAACAATCTACTTACAAACTTTGATTCCGTCCAATCCTAATAAGTTAAGATAGACTTTTTTCGGAAGGCCTCAAAGTTCCGAGTAGTTCTCTTGCTTGTCACAATCCCAATCTGAGTCTGGAAGTTGTTCACTAGGTTCTAACACCAAAAATCTACTAGATTGTGTATCTCATCTCTCGGTTAACTAACTTTTCTGTTTTTTTTTACCTAGTCAACTTATATTGCTTCAGTAGTGAATGATCGATATTCTAGATTGAGGCGCTACCTCATAAAATATTATAGGATAGTATGACATCTACGGGTCTTCACATCATTTGTAGAAGGTTAACTGGTAGACCCTTCCACATGGTCATAAAGTCACTCTAAGCATGCGAGAGCAACCCCGTATACTCGTCAGCGCAAAGACCTTGTTTAAAGCGACCCTTGTTCATTTCCACAAGATAAAACACTTGTTCACCTCGACACATTACACTATCCGACCTAAGCCTAACTCGATGATATTGCTTCTGTGCTCCTACCGCTTGGTAGGGTACTAAAAGCTTAGGTCACTAATAGCGCTCTTGGCATATTAGAGAAGATAGAAGGCAGAGGCTCTAGTAACATTGTTCACACTGCTAATGTGCATGTTAAGCTTTCTTAGTCATCTTTGGATGTCGTGGAAGTTTGCTAGGGTTTTAGAGTGTCTAGATAGTTTAAATCTTAAACTCTCATTTCTCAAACATTATGGGCCAACCTCTCGAACAATTCTAGTTTCTGGGAGCATTAGGGTTTAGATCATTCATTGTCGCTCATGATCATGAAGTGCTTGATCTACTCAAAACATTCTAACCTAGGTCAAGGTAAAATTGTCTAAGTTTAAGTGCCCTACTTTAACTCGGTATGTTCATGCATGTTTTAATTAGGAAGAGAATGTTATCAATCACCTATCATAAATATATCATTTTCGAAGTATACATGCAAGCTCAACAAGGAGCTGTCATCCATCTACGGTTTCGCACTCAGATATGTAAACTCAACAAGGAGATAATATCTATCAAATAAGAGTCAAATCGTGCACCTTCATGCGCGAGCAAGGGACTCCTACACATGGATGTCTTGTGTAGTCGCCGAACTAGGCTAGAGTTCGAGCCACAACAACACGGAGAATTTTCTGTGTTTAATCTCGTGGCGACATATGTCGGTTGACTATTTGCGCCTTGATGTCCCATGGCATGCATTTGAGTCCTCTTGAGGGTGAGTTTTTTCGTTTATTTTTGGCAGCGAATGGTGCGTCCACACATGTTGTACTCTCTCTCCTTCATGTGCATGACTTCGAACCCTATCTTTTTGGCTCAGGTTGTGATATTGATGGTTGTTAGAGTGTCTAAGCAATTAAAATATTGAACTCGCATCTCTAGGACACTTTAGACTAGCTCCTCTAGACAATCAGGTTCTATGAGTAATAAGATCTCAACATTGATCGCTACTCACGTTTCGAGACTGTCTCGTCTACTTGAAAACGTCTTGACTTAGATCAATGTAAAACCATATTTTGCAAACCCTTTTTTTTTCTCCTCTTTTTCTACCTTTTCTTCTTTCTTCCTCACTAATTTCTTAAGTATCTACTTGAGAAAAAGAGGCTAAAAAGACCAAAAATATCTTTATGAGGTTGATTTGACTTTTATTTTATTTTTTCACTATGTATTTTTAAATTTTTCTTCGTTTGGAGAATTTTCTAAGCATTTTTTCTTCTATTACGATTTGAAATTCAGTTTCTAAGACCTTCAATAAAATTGGGTCTCGAATATTACAAGAACTAGGTTACTTACTAAATAGGTTTATACTCACCAGATCCTACTTTTCAGTTTTTAGGTAATCGTTGAATTGCTGGTCAAAGTGGTAGATTGTTTGAGACATATGCAATCACAGATGAAGATTATTCCAGAGCATCGATCTTTAAAATATGGGTTTATTATCGAGTTAAATTTGTATCATGTTCCCTCATTTTCGTTTTGTAACAAACTTTGAACACCACAAATTGTTTGAGACATTCGCATTCACAGATGAGAATTATTCTAGAACATCGATTTTTAAAATATGGGTTTATTATCGAGTTAAATTTGTATCACTTTCCCTCATTTTCGCTTTGTAACAAACTTTGAACACCACATGATATGTGATGTTTTTGTTTGTGTTTAAATTGTGCATAATTTTTGTGTCAAACCACATCGAGCTATGATATTGATATTAGCATATATTCATTCTTGGAAATATAAGAATTGAAATTTATTAAAGGCTAAAATATAATTTATAAATGCATAACTATTTTGGGGTTTGTCCAATAATTTTAAACTTTTGCCCACTTGGTGTGTATTAGAATGAATTGAAAAATGCACTTTTTTTTTTTTTTTGGACAAGATGGTTATGGAATAATTATTGTGTGCATCACAAACATATATGAAAAAGGAAACATTTTTCATTTACGTGTCTATCAACTTTCAACCCTCTAATCATTGGCACAAAAACATTTTAAAATAAAACACACTTTTAAATTCATCAAAATTTTTGAGGTTAACTTTAATTGAGTAACCGCCCAAATCCACCCATAGCAAATATTTGGGTTTTCCCTTTCCGGCTTTTCCTCAAAATTTTTTAAAAGGCGTTTGCTAAAAAGAGATTTCCACGCCCTTATAAAAGATGTTTGATTTTCCTTCCCAACTGAAGTGGGATCTCAAATAATCATACTGTCATTCAGATGTGGGATCGATTCATTCATATAGTGATCCTTTATTCGGGCGTTACAAATAATTTCTCTAATAAACTCTATATTTTCAATTTAGCACGGGTGTGATTTTAAAAAGTTCAAATATTCAAAAGCTAAACTAGTAATTTTGGAAGATACCCAATTATATTTGAAGTAATAATCAATAATTGGGTTGTGATGTGATCCACCCGTTGTTGATAGCAGAAAGCATAAGTGGTGCATAATTGAAAGGAAAAGATAGGAGAGAGAAATAGAAAGAGAGAGGAAAAAAAGGCTTTTTGTTACTGAAATCTAAGAAACTGATTAAAGTGAATGATCGAAAAAGCAAAGAAAGTGAAAGAAAAGAGAAAAGAAAGGTACAGAAGTATGCTTCTTTCTTCTCCATTGCATGCAAAACCATGACAATATAACTCATCATTACTCCCACTCTCTTCATCATCTCGAATCCCTAAGAACATCAATCCTTTTTTTTTTCTCTTTTTTACTTTTGTGGGAGTCACCCATTTTCTCTTGTTTTTCGTTCAGTTCGATCATCACATGCTCATAAAGTGAAACATTAACACAACCAACTATTGAAAATAAGTGATTATGGACAAATATGATCTTAACACTAATTTTGGGTCCTTTCAATACTCAGTGTAATATAATGTTTGGGTTTCGTTTATATTCAGTAATCACATCTTTGATTTAGTTACTTATTCGGACTTTCCTCTAGTTTTTAAGACGTTAGGATCTAAGTTTTATAAATATATGAGTTTCTAGGAGGCCCTCTAATTTGAAGTGTTCACTAGTATGTTACGAACCTAATCGTGTTTAGAAATTGCTCTTACTTACATCAAATTCAATTGGAGTCTAGAAGCTATTCACCCATTATGGCGTCTCAGATCTACTCTGGTTTATCTTGAGTTTTGGAGTGAACCAACTTTTCTATTATTTAGACTTAGCTAACTTACAGTACCTTGAACGTGAATTATCGATATTCTGGATTTGGGATGACTCATCATAAATCATCTCATGAAGGACAATATGTCATAATCTCTTTGAATATCATCTATATATAAGGTTATAACAGGTCACCATTCCACAAGACCATAAAGTTAAATTGAATTTTGGGGGAGTGATCCCATGTGTTGGCTAACGATTGAATTTACATGTGTCAGAGAAGGAGTTTATGGAATAACGACCCTGTTTAGAAGGGTCTTGTCCATTTTCACACACGATAGGGACACCAAGTCACATCGACACACTATCTTATATGACTAATTTTGGTGAAGCTTGAGGATATGAATTTATGAATGCCTATCGCTCTACAAGGACATTATTGGGTCCCATCTAAATCATTAAAATAATGCTAATAATGTACGAGAGGAAATACGAAGCAGCCTGCCTCTCGTGATACCATTCACTACTACTATAGGCATGGTAATTTATTTGTCTTTTATGAGTGCCATGAATGTTAACTAGGTTTTCATGTGTCTTCCTAGTTCTAAATCTTGGACTTTCATTTTTAGGGCTTTCTTGACTAGCTCTCGAGACTAATGTACTTTTGGGAGCACAAAGGTTCTATTATTTGATTGTATCTCACAATCCTTGGTCCATTGAACGCATCTTGACCTTGGTCATTATGAAAATGTTCCAACTCTTCTTAGTCTATCTAGGCATGTTCATATAGGGAGATAATTCAATCAATCACCTCAATCTTAGTTATTAAACTTCTATTCTATCAAAGTTCTTTCTCACCAGAAAATCATCTCATATTGCATAAAGTTCTATGTTCTCATTTTAGACAACACATACATCATACATCATGCTCATAATTTATCATAATTTAGTCCTTCAATACCCTAATAATGCATTCTCTAGCTATATTAAGCCATTCATAGTGTCATACTAGCATATCCTAATCATGCAATCTCTAGCTATATATAGATGTGATACGAATTTAGGTAGGATCGAGAGAAGAGAGCTTTTCCATCTCCGACCATATTTAGCTAATAGGGACAAATTTCTCTCCACTCCTTCACCATTTTTACATTTAAACGATGATTCCTCCTTTCGTTTGGGCCAAGACCTGAGTCTCGGCAGTTAAATAGACATTTCTATCCCTAATTGCATTCGTTGTGTGCGACTACCGAATTTATTATGATCGTACAATTAACACATTTGATCTCTTATGAACAATAGTAAAAGATGCATGTGAGTATCCCGTACCAAGAAGGAAAAAAAAGAGAGAATATTTTATCAAAAGATATGTTCATGTAGGGACCCATCGCTACCCATATTTGATTTCGTGTGTTGAATTTTAGGGTTATGGGGATTGGTTCTAGCTATCACAATATATTTTTTGGATCCAATTGTATCAATTATTTCTCTAATTTTGGGAAATTAGCTGCCTTATATTACTATATTTATCACACAATGTATATAAAGAACAATTCAAGGGAAATTACATCAAATTATTCATCTTTTTATGCATTCACTTTAGAGAATTAATCTAACTAAATTGAATAAATTGTGTTTGATTTTTTTTTTATAATTAAATAGTACATTTTTACTATATATTTTGATTAAATAATTACTTTGGATAGGAGTGTTCGTGTGTTTGGTTGGGTCAAGTTTCGACATTTTTTTAGACCAAACCTAATTATTTGGGTCGTATCTTTTTTCAACCAAAACACTTATTAAATAATGAATCTAACCCGACCTAAATAATTTTATAACTCAACCCAAATCGTAGAGATTAAGTTAGGTGGATCGGATTTTTAAATCCCCAACTTTGGAGAGTCAATATAGTGACATAAGAGAATGGAGACAGACATTTTCATTCAAACTACAAACTCAAATTAGTCAACCTTGATGTAGAATTCTTGAACAAATTATGTCCCACTTTTAAATTTTTCTTTTGTACCATCATTCAATCTCTTACAAAATAAACTTCATCATATTCTCTCTCTAATTTTCTCTCTCTTCATGCATATATATATATATATAAACAAATATGCATTATGAGATGATGGGTGGCTTAGATCCCACCAAGCATTTGCATGCATAATATTGGAATCTAAAAACAAAAACTAAAAGGTATGAATTTAGAAGATGAGCAATAATGTTGTTGAAAATAATTTAGCAGAGAGAGAGAGAGAGAGAGAGAGAGAGAGAGAGAGAGAGAGAGAGAGAGAGAGAGAGAGAGAGAGAGAGAGAGAGAGAGAGAGAGAGAGAGAGAGAGAGAGAGAGAGAGAGAGAGAGAGAGAGAGAGAGAGAGAGAGAGAGAGAGAGAGAGAGAGAGAGAGAGAGAGAGAGAGAGAGAGAGAGAGAGAGAGAGAGAGAGAGAGAGAGAGAGAGAGAGAGAGAGAGAGAGAGAGAGAGAGAGAGAGAGAGAGAGAGAGAGAGAGAGAGAGAGAGAGAGAGAGAGAGAGAGAGAGAGAGAGAGAGAGAGAGAGAGAGAGAGAGAGAGAGAGAGAGAGAGAGAGAGAGAGAGAGAGAGAGAGAGAGAGAGAGAGAGAGAGAGAGAGAGAGAGAGAGAGAGAGAGAGAGAGAGAGAGAGAGAGAGAGAGAGAGAGAGAGAGAGAGAGAGAGAGAGAGAGAGAGAGAGAGAGAGAGAGAGAGAGAGAGAGAGAGAGAGAGAGAGAGAGAGAGAGAGAGAGAGAGAGAGAGAGAGAGAGAGAGAGAGAGAGAGAGAGAGAGAGAGAGAGAGAGAGAGAGAGAGAGAGAGAGAGAGAGAGAGAGAGAGAGAGAGAGAGAGAGAGAGAGAGAGAGAGAGAGAGAGAGAGAGAGAGAGAGAGAGAGAGAGAGAGAGAGAGAGAGAGAGAGAGAGAGAGAGAGAGAGAGAGAGAGAGAGAGAGAGAGAGAGAGAGAGAGAGAGAGAGAGAGAGAGAGAGAGAGAGAGAGAGAGAGAGAGAGAGAGAGAGAGAGAGAGAGAGGGAGAGAGAGAGAGAGAGAGAGAGAGAGAGAGAGAGAGAGAGCGTGTATAATGGGCCAAAGTTCTCAGAAATATTGTCGGACTCTCCTATTAACACAAACCCCATCACCCTGCACTCCTTCTTTGTCTCTCACTGCTTTACTGTCTGGACATACCACCAGAGACCTCATCATCCATCCACAAAACTTGCCGACACAGGGCACCCAATATTTCAGTTTGCTTGCCTCTCTCTTAACATGCTATCACTCATATTCCAAACATACTCCTACATACTCCTATGTCAATCAATTTGAAAGGAACCAAAAAATTTGGAGGTCATTTTTGAATGAGAGCGATCTTAAAGATATGATGAATACGAAAAATTTAAAACAATTGAAAGTTACTCTATATACCAATAAGGTGCACTCCAAAATCAATCGTGGTGTTTTACTTTGAGAATTCATACGTTGGGTGACTTCTTGATTTTTTTTCTAGGAAACATTGAGGATAGAGAAAGTACTTGTGTTGGTTTGTGGGGATAGTTTTCACTCCGAAGTAAGGAGTAAGTAAAGGGACCATGTCACATGAGAATATTAAGGTCATTAGATGCCAAATTTGAATTCCGAATCCTAATTCAAATCTTAGACATGGGTGGTTAAGATGGTTATTTTAAAATAAATATCATTCCATTCAAGTTAATAAATGATCTAAATAAGGAAGAAAATCAAAATTTATAAGATATTATACCTAAACTAGAAGAAGTCTTTCTCAACCATGCAACCGTGATTGAATATGGGCAAATCTTTCTCTTTGATAGGGATCTCAAGGCTCCCCTAACATAGTAGGTATATATATTCACGCTAAACCTAGAATTTTCTATAACCTTCTAAGATTAATGGAAAGTGTGAGATTTCACATCGATTGGAGGGGGAAGGAGTGCCAGCGATAGACTTCAGTTGTTACAAATGGTATTAGAGCCAGACACCGGGCGGTGTGGCAGCGAGGACATTGACCCGAAAGAAGAGTAGATTGTGAGATCCCACGTCGATTAGAGAAAGGAATATGTGCCGGTTAAGCCCACAGAAAATCATGGGACCATAATCAAGACGTATAAGATGTTTGGTGATGTGGTTGGTGCTGTTGGGTTACAAATAGACCCATCAATGGAGGATGTTGAATTGTGAAGGCCAAAAGAGGGGGTGTGTGGTTTTGAGCTGTGAGAAAACAGTGTATTTTTTAGGGTTTGAAATTGACATGACAATGGGAATTGCTGAGCTTAACGTGCTTTGTTTCTCAGCTGCTCTGTGTTGTTGTCGTGCAAAATGTATTGTCCAATTGTCTCAATTTGTCCACTTTTTTTGAAGAAACCCAAATTTTTTACTTCACCAAATTAGAAATGTTAGACTTCAAACTATATGGTTGGGATTTTCTTAGGATTCTTTTTGTATTGTGTTTCTTAGTTTCTAGTTTTTCATTTCATTTTTTTTAATTAAAAAAAAAAAAAAAAAAGACAGTCTGTTTCTGTTCTTTCTTTCTGGTTTTTTTTTATTACTTTTTTAACTATTAATAATAAAGAAAAGAAATATATTGTGATGTCCCACCTTCGTTGTTGGGGAGGAGAACAAAACACCCTTATAAAGGGTGGGAAACCTTCCCCTAGTAGACGTGTTTTAAAGCCTCGAGGGAAAACCTAAAAGGGAAAACCGAAAGAGAACAATATCGGCTAGAGGTAGGTCTGAATCGTTAAATATATTTTTCTTGTTTTGTATTTGAGACAATGGAGAGTAAATATTCCGTTACCCTCTCTAATCGATGTGTGATCTCACAAACCTATAAATCTCATGATTTTAAAACGCATCTGCTAGGGAGAGATTTCCACACTCTTATAAGAAATGTTTTGTTGAACTCTCTATGAATCTCACAACCCAACTCCCTGGGGGGTCTAGCGTCCTCGTTGGCACACTGCTTAGTGTTCGACTCGGATACCATTCGAAACAGCTTAAGTCGACCGCTAATATATATTATCCTCTTTGACTCGTTACATATTGTCATCAGTCTAGCCGTCTTAAAACACGTCTGCTAGAAAAAAATTTCCACACTCGAATGTTTAATTCTCCTCTTCAACCGACGTGAGATCTCACAATATCAAACCCACATTTAAACAAAAATATTAACATTGACGTGTCGAAACCGAGGAGTAAAAATAGCATTCAAATTTCTAATCTTCGGATTAAATACATTTTAAGGTCCACCAAGTTGTTGTCTCTCTTCTAAGGTTCTCCCTATGATATTTCCAAAACAGAAGCAACCTAGAGAATGGCACATTCGCGTCATCTCAATCACAGAGCTAATAAATTTGGCAAAAGGAATTTGGGTGAGCTGCAAACAAGGATATTAAAAGATCTGAAGGAGTATCTAAGCAATCTGTAAAAGTGATGACAAACCTCACATCAATCTCTCAATCAACCCCATCATCATTACTTCTCCCATAAACCCTAAATTATTGTACTTTCAACTCAAATTTTTGCTTACAAAAACCCACAAAAGAGCTGCAAAATTAAGAAAACACTTTTCCCAAAACAAGCAACCTTTGAGAATATCCATTCTTTTTTCTTATCATTAATTTACGAAGTTTATGTTAATGTGGGTTTGAAAATTAGGAAGAGGAATTGTTAGAAGGCTGTAATGTAAAGATTCCAAAAGAATATATTCACATCATTGTAAGGTCAGAAAGTGTAGGTAATATAACAAAATTATTGACCTTTGGGTGAAGGGATACCCTATAATGTTTTCAGACAGAGAGGGGGAAAAAAAACAGGGCACCTACCCTTAATTGCTTGGGCTATAGCTCCATTGGGGAGACAATGACTCAGATTTCAGGGCTGTTAACAGTGCTCAACTTGGTATGTCGTTTTGTGTCTTCTTTATTCTTTTGTATATACCAACTTTATTCAATACAAATAGCTCAATTATTATTATGTTGAAAAATTATAATATTGGGTAAAAAAAAAATAGAGATTTCATAATTGATTCGTTTATGAAATAGAAATTTAATTTAAACCATTTTTTTGTTTGGAGTTTTAGAGGTATAAAAATTGAAGAAGCCAATGTAACAACCTAATTCGTATTAATATTGTCTGCTTTTACCTGTTACGAATCACCAGCCTTGCAGTTTTAAAATGAGTTTACTAGAGACGGTTTTTACACTCTTATAAGAAATGTTTTGTTCCTCTCTTCAATCAATATGGTATCTCACACAACGTCCTCGCTAGCACACCGCTTAGTGTCTAACTCTGATACCATTTGTAACAATTCAAGCCCACCACTAGTAGTTATTGTCCACTTTGGCCAATCACGTATTGTCGTCAGTCTCACAGTTTTAAAATGCGTCTACTAAGGAGAAGTTTCCACATTCTAATAAAAAATACTTTGTTTCCTCTCCGATCTCCGATCAACCTTGAGTCGTCATGGTTAAATAGAAAATTGGGTTGCTAAGAAGTTTTGGAGCAAAATAGGAAGAGGGTTATGGGCCCAAACATTTGGGTGTTCCTTTATACAATATGTTAGTGGTTTGGAAGTGAGTAATACTGTTGGAAATTCTTGTGATATATATGCCAAACAAGAAAAGAAGAGGAAAGGAGGTTTTATGTCGTGAATAATGAAGCCAGTTTTTCTTATTTTGTGTCATCTTTGTCGATCAAAAGGTTCTTCAATACCAAACAGTACGGTTTGTTTTTCCCCAAATGAGGGAGGGACCGTGACATGAGTAGTTTTAGAATTTTATGATATGGTTCTTCGACACCAAATAATATGGTTCTTTTCCCCAGATTGGGAGGACCAACCAACATGAGTGGATTCAGAAATTTGTCTATTAACCAGTCCAGCTCCACGTAAGGGTAATTTCTATTTGGCTTCCAATTCTTGAATTTTAGAATTTAAATTCACATTTGAAATAGATATTGTCAAATTAGGATGATTGAATGAGTCCAACTAGCTAATAAATCATATGTTTTGTCTCATTTTGTCTTACTTATACTCATCTTAGATGTGACCCAACTTAGAAATGCTTAAATAAAACACATTTTTTAGTCATTCTATCCTCATGATTACTCTCATTCGAATGTGATCTAGGTTTATTCATATACTCCTATTTTACTCAAGTGTCACAAAAGTCGTTCTAATTTAGGGAGTAACTCTATGTGCTAGTTAGTTACTATGTTTTTCTACGTGGTACCACGCCCCCTCTCATAATGGGTATTTAGAGTACAATGGCCTTGTTAGGAGTATCCTAAGGGCAATCGTTCGCCTCGACGTGCTACACTATCTTGTCTAAGCCTGTCTCAATGGTATTTATACTCTTAATGCTAGGTGCTACTAACACTAAGGGCAAACTTGAGAAGATAGCATGTGAAGAATCTGGTGAAATAATTATACTACTAATGGCCTGATTGGCTACTTTAATCATTGGATGTTGTAAAGCTTTACTAGGCTCTAAATCATTCTTGGATGTTGTAGAGGTTTATTAGACTCTTAAAGTCATCTTAAAGTCATCTAACCAGTTTAAATCTCATATCATTTTCTGGACACTGGAGACTAGCTTCTTGGGCTAACTTAATCTCTAGGTGCACTCAAATCTAGACCTCTGATCTCCGCTCAAGATCATAAGGTACTTGATCCACTAGAAATGTACTAAACTAGGTGAACGTGTAAGCTGCTCTAGCTCTAGTACCTTTATATTAACTTGGTTCACTCATTAATGTTTTGTTTGGGAGATACTCACTTAATGCAGACTTTTGACTCTAGGGTAGTATATTTTGGTTCTTCGAGTCTTCTTTAGTCTGGTAGCACGAAGATCTAGACTCTTTGATCGTCACTCATATTCGTAAAGTGCTCAATCTACTAGAGGCATCCTAACCCAAGTCATCGTATAGTCGACTTAACTCTAGCACCCTAGTCCTAGTTCAGTGCTGATAAACACGCTCTACAGGAAGAATACCATGCATTCATACAAGGTTAATGAGAAGATAACATCCATCAGTTGCCCGGAGCACATTTCACAATATTCCATACTCTATTCTAACACAACAAAAAATATTAAAGTCCACAAGAATCTTAAATTCTAATCATAAGAGCATTTCCGTAATTTTCTAAGACATACATGATATTCTCATCCAAAAATGCGCTTTCAAAGTCCTAAACATGCATATTCTAACTACCTAAGGTAAGATATGTTTGCATACTAGCACGTCCTACCGATCCTTAGTGTAAAGGCCCAAGGCCCAATGCTAAAAAAATAAAAACGTAGAATTCAACCGCATATAGCCAAACCCACAGCCAGCTACCCACCTCACAGAGCACGAAGTCCCAGACGAGCCAGTCGTTCACAAACCCTAGTCGTCGTCTTTTCTTCCTCTTTATCATCTTCTTCTTCGTTAAACCGCCACCGCTGCCACTGGAACTATTGTTTGGAGGAGTAAACGACGAGTTTTCATTTGACCTTTTCTTTGAGTCCAATCTTGATCTTGAATGGACCATACACCTAGTTTACCTCTAAATGTCCATATAGTAAACGAGATACAATGTGCCAACCAGTGAAGTTACAACGTTGTTTCCTTTCTGGATAATTGGAAGTGGACCCAACCTCTACGTTGTAAGAAGGTGAGAAATAAAACCTTATGAATTGTGGGAATCATTGTATCGTGTCAAGTTGGGTTGGCTAAACTTGAGTGTTTAAATGTAGGAACGATCTAAGCCAGAGTTGGACCAATATCTCTAGGGTGATTAGAAGGGAAGCTATCGAGATAAGGGACCTTTCTATTGAAACTTAAATGTTTTATTTTTCCTAAAAGGGTTGAATATATTTGCTATTGCATAGTTGTGTGTTGTGTGACATAATGTATGTTGAGTATAGAAATAAATGTTTTGAGACTTATTGCATGCATAATTGTGTTTGATGATTGAGAATATATTTGATGTGAGTTGTGTGACATGATGCATGTTTGCTCACGAAAATAAATGTTTTGGAACCTAATGCATGCATATAATATTTGATAATTAAGGAAGTTGTGGTAAGAGTTACACATTGTATGAATCGAGTAATCAACCACTAATAGTCGCTCTACTAGGTGAGTCAGTAATGAGGCAAGTCGAGAATTTTGATAGACTTTTCCTCATTTACTTAAATTATGGTAGAGGAGACCTAGTTTATGGGAACTAGGGAGTCAAACCGAGTTAAATTTTGGTTTTGAGCTTTTTATCTTTTTGAATAAATTATTTAGTTTGCATATGTTTTAAAACTTTCTTTTTGAAATTAATTTTTTTTGCATAATTTTTATTTATTTTAAAACGGTTAAATTGCTTTTCTTTGTAATGGCTCTGATAGCTATGTGTACAAAAAAGTTAGGTAGTTACAATTATGAGTATTACTTAAAAGTCCAAATGACTACTTACATGTATAACACATGCCTTTTCGAGCTAGTTTCTTTTGTGTTAGGAGCTCCAATTTATTTTGAAATTTTTCTAATAGATCCTAAGTCAAGTCTTAATAAAGTCAGTATCGAAATTGGAACAAAAAACGCACATACAAAGGTTGAATGGGCAAAAAATCACACCTCATGCGCGCAACCTAGCACAAATGCACTCTATTAGGACTCGCAATGCTATTCTGCGACTTATCCTCACTCTTGAGTAAGGCACTCAACTAAAATTTGGGTCAGTGTAGGCACTCAACAAAGTTTTAGAAATCATTTAGAAGCAACAACCACACCTTTGATATTATATAATCTCGATGATAAGAGAAAGTTATAGAAATCGTTTACTAATCGGTTAATAAGAAAATAATGTTATAGGCTAAAAGCAATTAACCAACAACCATAACTTTAATAGTATATAACCTGAAAGAATTTTTCACCTTTTCCTCATAGTACTTGTGCGCTATCGGTCATGGGTCAAAAAAAGAGAAAGATCAGAACATAGAATAGATCGGATAACAATATTGACTACCTATTTCAATTGTTGTCCATGTTACCGAAAATGTATCGGGGCTCAAGTAATTCACAGAAGCGACATGATCTTGAAAGCAACATTTTCAAGTATTAGTAGCGAGAAATTCTGTCAATCGGAGAAAGTTTTTGGTGACAATATCGGGAGATAGTTAAAATCTTAATTGTTCATACTAATTAGTCATTCTCGATTCCACGCAAATGGCAATTTGTAACTGGGGCAAATCGTCTCCTAAATATCAACATAATTTAGAAACACACACAATACAATTCATAAGTGTTCATACTGTCCATTTCTCCATATTGTGAAGAAAAAGCATCTTTAAAGAGGTTTTTTTTTCTTTCTTTCTCTTGCGTATTGCAATAACTTTGAGGCCAAAAGGGGTTTTAGAAAGTTGAGCATTAAATAATTAAGAGTGAAAAAGTGTGTATGCACACTTCACTTCACTTCTCTATTACAGTCAAAAAGCTTTCCCTTTCCACCTTTTACTTCTTTTATAGCTCACTTTATTCAATTTTTTTTTAGAAAAAATAAATTCTTTAAGTCTAAATCATTGGATTGAGGAAACGAATCAGCTAAAGCTTTGTTTTTCTTGGAGAATCCCAGGTTGTTTTTTTAATGCTGTCTTTATTAGTTAATTAAACTTAACAACTCAAGATCAATAAAGAGATTTTTTGTAGCCTTTTTGCTTGTAAAGATGTACAAGTTTGTTTTATATGGTTTAATTTTTTAATCCATTTTTATTTTGAGACGTTTTATGTGATACCCAAATAAAGAAAGGGCATATGAATGAATAGTGATTACGTCTAAATATTGAGGATATGATTAAAAGAACTAAAAGTTACTGCTTATATCAACAAAGTGCACTTTCATTTTCGATAACTTAATCATAGTAACTCCAAAGTTAATCGTGTTTTACTTTGAAAAATTGTATGTTGAGTGACCTCTTAAAATTTTTCCTAGGAAGTATGTGAGTGTGGACAAAATATGTTGAAAGAACTCGTGTTGGTTTGTATAGATAATATTCACTCTTAGAAGCGAGAAGAGTAAATAACGTGATCATTTAGTAACAAAATATCAGGTTCATTAGATGTCGAATCCAGATTTTGAATCCTTATCGAATATATCTTATGTGAACTAAAATAAAATTTATAATTTTAATGTAATAAGAAAAATAATTATAAATGAAAAGGAGAAAGAAAGGTAATTTTTAATTTCTAGAGAGAAAAGGAGAGAATTAGAGTGACATAAGGAATAGAAGGGAATGTGGGAAAACGCCAAAAGCAAACAACACTCACTGCTCCCTTTACCCTTTACACTTTATTGATTTGAAGAACAAAAATTCTTTGATGTCAAATCTCATCTCCCTTTCTCATCTTATGGATTTGATTTGGATTTGAATGTAAACGCATGCTCTACCAACCACACAAAATCTATTAAATTTTAGTCGTTAAGTAATCGAGAATGTATTTGGTAACGGTTTATTATTCATTTTTATCGGTATCTGATGGTTCAAGCATTCTCCCAGCATTCTCCCTCAACATGATTACGTTCAACATGTTCTGTTCTCACTCATGTGCTTCCTAGAAAAATTTATAAGAAATTACCCAATATAGAACTGCTCTAAACAAAATATGTGTAACTCTAGAGTTCATATGATTGAGTTATTGAAAAAAAAATGCACCTTATCAGTAAAAGTATAACTTTTTCATCTCATTCTCATTAAGATGTGGTCTCGATTTATTCATATATCCTATCAAACTAGATACTAGAACATCATCTGGGTCGTAAATATTTTATTATAATATTTAGTTGAGAAACAATATGTAAACTATTTGAGAGAATCTTAATACAATCAACATAGCAATTAAGAGACTATTTTCTTTCTTTGAAAATCGTGGTTTGAATGTGGCAGCCACTTCACATGCATATGTCTAAGTGTACTCTTTTCTCTCTCTTTCATGGATGGTGTTGGTGGGTCAGCTTTTTGAAGCTCCATTTCTCTCTCTCCCAACATGGATTCCCTTTGTTAGAGCAAAACCCATCACTTGTCTCAAGAGATCGTACTAGATTCTATGTTTCACCAACTTTTCTCTCTCTTAATTCCAATATTCTGTAAGAGAGAGAAAATATATTATCCTTTTGGGTTAGGGCTTTTGAAATGCCCCACTCCCACTCTTATCATCATCATTGCCGAGCTCAGGTGGTGGGGAATAGAGCATTGCCCTAATGCCTTCCCATTGTTATTGCCTTCGCTTCCTTTTACTTCGTTTATTATATTCAAAAAAGAAGGGAAAACAATGGTAGGGTTTAAGTTGAAGGGAATGTTTTTCTTCTTTGCTTTTCTTTTTCTTTCTGCCTCCACTTATCTTTTATTTGACCACTTTTGTTTGTGAATATTTTGAGTATATTATTCGTCCACAACTCATTTATCTCTGAACGATGTGGATTCATACCTACCTACTATAGAAAAAGATATTTGTAATAGTTAACTTAAAATATGCTCCAACTTCTAAAAAGAATGGTTTTTCTTTCTTTTTTTTGTTCAGCAATGTAGAGAGTAGAGCTCGACACTCGAGTTGGACTCCATTATTAAAGGGAGGTTCTTTGGCTTACTAAGTTACAACAATTGCTCCGTTTCATCCCATTTGAGCGATTCGAAGCCAGTTGGATAATATACTTTCTGACAACTCCAACTCGACTTCTTGATTGATCTGGATTGGGTTTGATATGCTAAGTCCCTTTTTCTATTATCTTTGACTCTTTGGGAGTCGTTTTGGACACTTTTGAAGGTGTTAGAAGTTAGTATAGCTATTGTTTAGCCAATTTTCAGGGTAGAATTCTAAGTTATGATGGTAGGACTCCAAGGGTAGAGTTAGATTTTAAGGAGTAGCTTTAAGCTAACATTAAGAGAGTGTAGCAATTTGAGCTTAGGCCAACTAGGTAAGTGGCTCTACTATTGACATGGTTGGATGAACTCAATGAAGTATGAACAACACGTACTATGTGAGTGGCTTACTCAGTGGCCCCTCCATGTGCCTTATTTTATGATTGTCATGACATGTATTATGTTATGTAATGCTATGACTTATATTACTCTATGTTATGCCATGACTATGTGATGATGTATTATGACTTATGTTACGCTATAACATGTCATGCACACCATGTTAGCATGATTGTTTCAAGACTGTAAAATGTGGTTTTGGCAAGTATATATTCAAAAAAAAATTAGGAAAGAATGAATGTATGATCTACATATTATATGATTAAAAAATTTGGGGTCTCATGCATTTTTGTATGTCACGTGCATTAGGATACTTCTCTGTTGTGATGAGTACAAATAAGTACATTACGATATTATGTATGTCATAATATCATGTGGGTTCCTTTTCCTCAATGGCTCCCAGAACGCTGAAGGACAAACTTAGGGATACGTGGGGTGGGTCATGTGTAGAAAAGTAGAACACATTCAATTTTTAGCCTGGACGGAAGAGAAGAGTTCAAGACTGAAATTATTTTATAAAAAGATATGTCCATCCATAATTACTTAGAAAATTTCTTTAAATGCTCCAATCACTTGCTACCCTTACTTTTTCAAGTAAAGGTAAGTTGTCTAGGTACAATTGACAATTTCGAAGTGATGGTCATGAGACCAAAGCTAAAGTAGCTGCATTCATGTTAATTTTCTTTCACATCTCTTACGTTAAATCAGGTCGAATACTTCTATTATTTTTTAAATCTGTGTACGTTCTATTACATTGCTTTAATGATTTTATTATGAACATGTAAGTTCATTTCATCATGAAACATTTTAAACGAATTTTTCATGGAATTTTCTTATGGAATTCTGGATAATTGATGCTATCTAGCTTCCACATTTTATTTTTAGCTTCCACACTCGAATTATTATCATTATTTTTTTTCAATGCGCACTGCCAAGGAAGAACGTGATTCTTCTCTGTGCCGATGAGTGATCCAAAAGTTGCAGGGTCTCAAAATTTGTTTGTCGCCTGAGGGTGTGACCTCCACTTAATAACTTTGGCATCATGGGTGGATTGAATAAGAGTGAAGAATTTGCAACTTGTAGTGCCTATTGCTTTCTTCTGACAACCCTCTTCCATCCTCTAGAATGTTATTGATTCATGATGCTTTGAACTTATAACATTCTAGCCGGGACTTTATAACTTATAGTGGCTGTTGGTTCTTTCTGACCAACTTTTTTTTCTCTTGAATTAAATCAAGATGCTAAGGATTCAATCAATTTAGAGTATTGTTCATGGAGGGAAACTAATGACCAAAGCAACCACTTTAAGTTCATATTAGAATATGTTTGATTAGTGAGGTCGAGTTGGGATTGCAACGCTAAACGAAAAAACGTAAAGATTGGTGTTGTGTTGACATTCCAATTTTCTATAGTTATTGATATTATTACTATAGAAATTTGTATTAGAACTACTGTTGGTTATTAAAATTTGTAATAGCTCAAGTCTTAGTTGTCTTTTTTGAATTTTGTGTGGAGGATTTTTTTCAAGGTTTTAAAATGTGTCTAATAGGGAGAAATTTCGTTCCGCTCTCCAATCGTGGGATCTCACAATCCATCTTTTTTGGAGGCCAATTTTCTCGCTGGCATATCGACGGGTGATTGACACGATACCATTTGTAATAGTCCAAGCCACCGCTAACAAATACAAATTTAGCTTTTCTTTCAAGGACTTCTCAGGGTAGTTAAAATTTGTATGGTTTTTAGTGCAACATTACGATGAACCATGAAAACCCTTGAAGAGTAGTGCTCCATGTTGAGCGCATAAATGCTTGGCCCAAACATTTATGAAGCAAGTGCCCAGGGCCCATGAGTCCATCTTTATGAATAAGTTGGACCTGGTTGTACGACCAAATTACAAGGGTACGTAATACAATATTGTTGTGTTTATTTCAATGACACCAATAGATGAGGGCAACTGAGCAGATGGTTAAATGAAAAGTTTTCGGCAATGGTTTCATAAGTTTTAAAGTTTGAAAGGGAAAGCTCATCTCAATGGTTGTTGTGAAAACCCAATTGTCAGTTGTTCGAATAAACCGATAACGTGACCTAGACGAATGGAAGCATCAAAGTAGAAGACTAGATGTAATTTTCAAGGTCAAAACATAGTCTCTAACTCAATAACAAGCTTGAATAAAGGGTTGAGTCGATCTCGAAAGGTATCCTTTTTAAGAATAATGGCTTGAGATAAAAGAAAATGTTTGTTGGTCTTACTTGGCTGAAGTGAGAGCACATATCTAAAGGAGAGTTCCATGTAGCTATGAACAGAGGTGATCTATGGTTATGTTTTTTTTTATATGTTTTAATAGGATTTTGGCAATCCAATCCAACCCAACTTTGTATTTTTAGATTGTATTTACCATTCATTATTATTTGATGCAATATTAGATAAAAGATATTAAAAATTCACGAACAAACTCAAATCAATCTATAATCATTAAAAAAAAGTCATCACCAACAAGCGAACATTGTAACATTTTAATCTAGTTCAACATTATTACATAACTAAAGTCCGACACTTTCTAAGTTATTGGTTTAGAAAGGCTAATCCTAGTTTAACCTTTATTTCAAAATAACCTTTGTTCATTTAAATTTTTTAAAAACAAACTCAAACTTAGAATTTGTAATTTTTTAAAATTCAATTATTGGAACATTTTCTTGCTTTTGATGCTACTCTGTATTGATCCAAGATACTACTCACGAGCTGGTTAGTAACAGGTTCCGGTCACTCTTTCGATGCCATGCTATTATGGTGGCACGGAAACCACTAAATAGGAGCGGTTTGAATCTCATTACTGGCATGTAGAATATAAATGCATCCAAACACATAATTTAGGAGTATTTTTTTTTATAAAGCAGAGAATGTATGAGCTTTCATTGTATCGTGCCCCAAGAAAATGACTCGTATAGTTGCTTGGTTGTGGTCGATTCTTTTACCCACCACTACGTTTGTGAGTGGGTTTCCTACATGACCTAAAAATGAGGTTGCGAGGTACATTCCCTTTTCTTATAGTATTTATACTTTGAGCTTTACTCATGTTTGGACAATAGAAGAACTTAGACAAAACCCAGCTAGGCAAAGACATGTCAAAGCTAACTTATACTTGGATACTTGGATACTTGGTTAGCATTAACTCATCTTTCCAAACGAGAAAATTAAAGCAAAAGTGATGCTAAAGAGAAAGAACAAAGCATTGATGATGTAAAGTTTATCAAATAGCTTTCGATGCCTAATTTAGACAAAAATGATTTTAAACACTTTATGCCTTGTTGCTTGGCATTTGTCTAGCCAATCAGCTGGATTTGGTTTCTTAGGGGAACTTTTTCTTTTAACGACTATAAATTTTCAATTTGGAACTCCGATTTAAAGAATTATTGAATATAAAATAAGTTAGAAGTATGAAGTCATACGAATGTGGTACGAAGTAAATTAGAGATTCAAATGTTGAATAAATAAAACACAGGGAGAAAAAAAAGTTGAGTATTAAATATATTCGATAAGTATTAAAACGAATGACTCATTCAACATACGACTTATCACATGCCTTGTACGTCCTTATTAGTACCGAAAAAAAAAAAAATTTGAGTATTAAATATTTTCAATCGAGTTAGATATGAACTTGCAACATCTACTTGGGAGACCTAAAATAAAAATTTAACGACTCTATTTTTTCTACTTTAATAAAGTCGTTACTATATACATGATATGGTTAAGTGAGAGAATATTTATTAAAAATATTTCATTAATGATGTCATGGACTTAAACGTTCGTAATAAAATCTTTAAAACAATATAACGAAAAATAGTTAATATGAAATTTTAAATAAAATAAGAAAAGAATAAAACAATGTCTTGGTCTAACCTAAGGGCTACAAACAATATGAATGCATCTACCCTATCTTTAGTCTCATTCTTGTCATCGCTAGGTTGTGATCCATGCAAAGGCACCTTACCTTCGCCTGAAAGTTGAGAGTAGCATGTAGTTTGAGTTTTTTTTTTTTTTTTTTTTTTTTGAAGAACTACTTCGTAAGTAACCCACTGTTGGGGTTAGGAAATACAATCACATACAATCATGTTTGGACCTATCGTTTCATTAAACATCATAACATGACCTTAGTGTTTACTTCGAGTACAAGCATAATTAGATGTATAGTATTTCTCTACACAGTGTGTATAGTATTTTTCTACACACAGTTCATATATGCACACATGGACTCTCAAGCGAGCTCGTATATATACCCCATAGACCTAACTTTTGACTAGCATGCACTCACATTACTGATACACCATGGAGGGAAAGGAGCGTGCATAGTATTGTGGTATACACAATATTGTATCATAACATTATAGCGTATGCATCCGTACTAATCGTGGTAGGGAATGATCTTGATGCATGTGAAAATATAATATGCATAAAATCCCCATAGTTCAAAATCATGGCATGTATCTGAGATGCAAGCTATATCTTTGTCCATTTCATACCTAACATAATTATTTTATGTCATCTCATAGTGTAGTATAAAACATGGCATAACACTTTCGTAATATAGCACAAATTTTAATGTATAAAATGTCAACCTGATATCTAAAATATGACATATCTCATAATTACAACATAACATATCAAATTTTATAGCATAACATACTCACATTACAACTTTAATAGACGTACATCAATTACAAGGAACGACACGTGTAGGGATCACAAAGTACACATCATCCATGCTTCAAACAATTTATCCAACCAAACAAGTAGTAAAGCCACTAACTTGAATAGCTTAAGTCGGAGTCGCTATTCTTTGCTATATAGCCAAATTGAATACTTATACAATAATGTTAATTGAAAGAGTGGTGTAAATTTATTTTATTTAAAGGTCTTTAGGATGGGAATTTCAAAATTGTAAACCGCTCATCCAATGAGTTTTTTATCACATTTATTGATGGAAATATTAATATTGTAAAATAATAAGAACATATGTAATGTCACCATAACTTTCTTACCATGTTTATTTAAATGTATACAATATTATGTCTAGTGGTACTGTTATTCGTGCATTATTAGGTTGAATCTAAGATAATCTTGTACTATGCTTACGAGCGATGAGGTCCCCAACAAAAAATAACCCTTGTAAGCTTGGCGTAGATTTATTCATGTTTGTTGGCACCATGTTGTTGTCATTAACATGTGTGACTTTTACCGCCGTCATAAACATAGCATTACTAGAAAGTTTCTATCGACCATTCATAATAGTGCCTCGACCTCATCAAAAATAATGAACATTTTTATACATAAACTTATTTATTGAAATTAAAGGAAAGCCAGAATGTATTATTTCCATTGATACATTAACTCGAAGGCATTGCGAGATCCAAAATACAAGTAAATACCTTGGTCTCGACATGCCCAAGTGCAGGTATGATGAACACATTGAAAATTAAGCCAATTCCATTTGGCTGTCCAAAAAACATTCCCACTGACTTGTCCATATTTGCTGCTAAAATGGCACCAAAACAACGTAGAAATCCAAAAATTTTCTCTAAAGCTCCAGTTGTAATTATCTCCAGTGCGTAGTACATGCTCGCCTAGATCGTCATCTTTTGACTTGCAATTAACAGTTAGAGTTGAAGCAGTCATCTCATTTAAAATAATCACTTTATATCGGACAAACGGTAATTGTAGTTTAGATTCTGCAAAACAAAACCTCATCATATTGTTCAATGTCAATGCAACCAACACGATTAAACAAAAAGTGCTTAGAAACTTCATTTTCTTCTCGAAGATTGCTCACCTTTTTTTTACAATTATATTTGGATTCTATCTCTTATATATATATAGCGAAACTGTGAGGCCGTAAGTAGTTATATTTTAACCAAATGTGGTGTAATTTTGGTTATTATAGCCTATCTTCCCTAACAAGATATAAAAATGAGTTCATCTAAACTTTTTTAATTTTCTCCCACTCTTGAGCAGTTAGCTTTTCTAACAACTAATTTCTTATTTTATTAGTTCATTTTTATGTAAACTTTAAAGCTCAACCCTTCATTAATTATGTATTAATACTTGGGTGGTATTTTTTTTAGAATTTTAAAATACAAGATTAAAAAGTAATTTTTTAATATTAATTAAGATAAAATATTAAAATTTTATTTGAAATTTTAAAGCTTAAATAAAAGAATAAAAATATTTAAAAATAGAGTTTTTTTTTTTTTTTTTTATCTTATAGTCATATTTTTTTAGGACAAAAAAAAGTATAAAAATGATTAACAAAAAAAAAAAATATATATATATATTTTTGGTAGCACATACGGAATATACATGTGAGAGAAGACGCTATATGTATGGCACAAAATCCATCACATTTGGTAGCATCTGATGGTGTTAATATAACACATGCGGAGCAATTTGGATCTTAGGCACTCTTTGAACATCAATTAGAGTAAATAACTATCATGTTCACAAGTATTAAAACTCAATGTAACGATCTTAAATTTTACCTATTTAATCTAAGGTCATTACTATATCTTGGAATGCGGAATATACATTAAATGGGTCTTGTTCATAAATGCGACTTACACTCGCTTTTTATTACCTCGTGAAAGAGAAAATTATTACAAGGGAAAAAGAAACGAACATTATTGAAATAAAGGAAAGGAAACCAAAACCGAAATGAATGTTTTAATTCTACCCTATGGTTTATTATGCAAATACAACTCAACCTATACTAACCTATTCTAGTGATGCAAACTGAATTCAACCTAGACTATGAAATAGAAAAATAACTACCCTATGCATGTGCCACGGTTCTAAGGTGTACGATTTCGCCGTCGTTTTCACATGGGAGCCTTGCCCTTATCTGCAAAAGTAAAGTAGCACGAGGCTTGAGTATTTCTAGAATACTCAGTAAGTGACCCCCTATCGGGGTTATGCAACAATCACATGTAATGAAATGATGGGACCTATCGTTTCGTTTCGTTTCGTTCCATTTCGTTTTCCCTACGGTGCAGTCCTAACGGATAATCGTGGACGTGTACCATATACTCTACACACAGCCCATACGTACGAGTATGGGCTCGCCAGCTAGTTCGTACACCACTGGGCCATTATCCTTATTCGGTGGTCATACTCTAGGAGCCCCTTATGATGGGACCCGTTAAAACTAGAACCGTCACGGCAGTACTATGCAATGCATAACGGTCGTTGTCCTACCATTGGATGTACGCGTCCGTACCCTCGTGATGGGATGAGGGTATCCCCCCAGATGCATGAACACACATAATGCATGAAGTCCCCCTATTTCTACATTTATCTTTAATGACCATAACCCCCCTGTCACGTTCCATGCTTCATGTCATTCTCATTTTCAATTCACATTTCACACACATTTCTATCGGGGTTATGATTCCAGATAGTTTACCGTGTTTCATGTTATACAATTCATGTTGTTCACATTTACATATTCCATACAAACATGTCATAATCATTCAAGGACCACATATCCTCACATGCATAATATATCACATCAAGCTAAGCAGCATACATAGCATACATTTACGTTCACATGATTTCATACTTAAGCACATTAAACTAGCATACAATTTAATGACACGTGCAAATCTACGGGCACGTGCCAACATACAGCAAATAATGCGTAACCTACGACGGGTGAGCCACTTACTTGGTAGGCCTTAGCCGAAGTACTCCCTAGAATATAACGTAAGCTCTTAGCTCCTCGTGAACGTTCTACGTTTCCGTGGTGGTTGGTTCCTATTGGTTCATTCGTCACTTTCGTTAATATTTCACAAATATAATTAATTCCCAACTTGAATTTGTGAAATGCTACCTTAAAATGTTCTATTTTACCTTAAACAGGGTCGAAACTAAGTCCGGGAGGGGAGCCGCGCTGCAGACATGCCACGTGGCACAATTAGAGAGTGACACGTGTGCAGGGGTCTCGGGTCGAGGCGCAGGTTTTCTGATCACTCGCGGGTGTCAGGCTGTACGCAGGTGACGGGCCGTTCGTGGGTGATGGGCCGTTCGCGGGTGTCGAGCCGTTCGCGGGTGAAGGAAAAATGTAGGTGGGCTGGGCTTATGAGTTTTGGGTTGACCTAAGGGGACTGGGTTCGGTTCAGGTTACGAGATCTGGGCCTCGGGCCGGACTTCGTCCTCTTCGCCCGATTGCCTACATGTTTTTTCAGCGACCTTTCTCTCTCCTCGATAACGTCGTCTCGACGTCCTTTTTCCCTCCTTTTTTCTCCGTTCCCGAGTCTCTTCTTCACCTTAACCCCGTTTTTGGTAGAGATTTCGTTTGTAAGGGCCTCACACTTCTGGGTCTGGAGAAGTTCGAAAGTCGAACATTTCGTCTTCCTTGCCGACGGTGTTCAACGTAAAGGATTTGTCTAAATCTACTCCTGATGGGTGTAAAAGGTTCTGGGATTGCTTTTGTGGGGTAAAATGGGGTTTTGACGTCAATCTTGTATGGTTCGGCTTCTCCGGAGTTTCGTCGGGGTTTTCTATTCCTTCTCGTTTTTTTTTTCACTGTTTTCATTCTTTGCAGGTCGTTTCGAGGTGGCTAAAGGTCAGGGTCGAGTTCTGTGGCATCCCAGCCTTCGGCCACCCTTTGTGGGTCGTGTACGAGTGAAAACTCTGGCGTCGCCGGAGTTTTCGGCTCTGCCGATGACCCCCATTTTTTTTCTTTGTTTTCGGTTCCGTTACATTACTTATCCCTAAAAAGAACTTTCGTCCTCGAAAGTCTCGAACTCGTGGATCAACTCGGGATATTTTTCCTTTATTTTCTCCTCTCGTTCCCACGTAGCTTCCTCGATTTGGTGGTTACGCCACAATACCTTAACGAATTCTATGTTTCTGTTATGCAAGGCTTTCACTTCTCGGGCTAGGATTCTAATCGATTTCTTCTGATAACTTAAATCTTCCTCGATTTCGAGAGGTTTGTAGTCTATTACATGCGTAGGGTCTGCAATATATTTCCTTAACATGGACACATGAAATAAATCGTGTACGCTTGAAAATGAAGGTGGTAAAGCTAGTTTGTAAGCTACCGAACCTACTCTTTCTAAAATTTCGAACAGTCCAATGAATCGGGGGCTTAGCTTACCCTTGCATCTGAATCTTAGAATGCCTTTCATGGGCGCTACTTTTAGGAACACTGGGCCCCCCTCCTCGAACTCTAAATTTCTACGCCTAACGTCGGCGTAGCTGTTTTACCTACTCTGTGCAGTACGCATCCTTACTCTAATTTTCTGTACCGCCTCATTGGTGATGCTGACCAGCTCGGGTCCTACAAGTTCTTGTTCTCCTACTTCATCACAACACAATGGGGATTTACATCGTTTTCCATACAACGCTTCAAAGGGTGCCATCCCGATGGTTGCTAGGAAGCTGTTGTTGTAAGAGAATTTCATTAAGTGCAGTTTAGTGTCCCAACTCCTTGTGAAATCCATAACGCATGCCTGAAGCATGTCTTCCAGGATTTGGTTTAATCGTTCCGTTTGGCCATCCGTTTGTGGGTGGAAGGCAGTACTAAAGTCGAGGCGGGTACCCATCGCTTTTTGGAGTCCGTGCCAAAAGGCCAACGTAAAATGCAGGTCCCAATCTGACACAATTGACACCGGTACTCCATGCAACCTCACAATTTCTTTAACATACAGTTGGGCCCAATTGTCTACTGTATATGCTACCTTACCCGGCAGGAAGTGGGTCGACTTTGTCAAACGATCCACGACCAACCAGATTACCGTATAGCCCTTTAATGTTTTGGGTAGGCCTACTATGAAATCCATGACAATGTTTTCCCATTTCCATTCCGGTATACTTAGAGGTTGTAGTAGCCCGGCGGTTTTCTACCTAGGGGCTTTTACTTGTTGTCACACCAGACACTTACTCACGTACTCCGCGATATCCTTTTTCATACTTCACCACCAGAAGTGTTGTTTCAAGCCTTGATACATCTTTGTTCCACTTGGATGTATTGAGAAGGGTGAGTTATGTGCCTTAGTTAGGATTTCCACATTGTGAGTCTATGATCCTTTGACTGAGCATGGGACGCACTGTTAGTCGGGCTATTTGGGCTGCCTCTTCTTCGGTTACTACCGCTATGTCAGCCCATTCGAAATCAGTTCGTACTCGTGGCTCCCTGATGATGAGGGCCGACGAGTGTACTGCTTTTCGACTCAGTGCATCAGCAACTACTTTGCTTTTCTAGGGTGGTACTGGATGTCTATGTTGTAATCTTTTACTAGCTCTAACCATCTACGTTGCCTCATGTTCAATTCGTTGCCTCATGTTCAATTCTTTTTGTGTGAACAAATATTTTAGGCTTTTGTGGTCCGTATAGATTTGGGTCTTTTCACCATACAGGTAGTGTCGCCAAATTTTTAACGCGAACACCATTGCTGCCAGCTCTAAATCATGTGTAGGATAGATTTTCTCATAATCCTTTAATTGGCGTGATGCATATGCAACAACCTTGCCATGTTGCATCAGTACACAACCTAACCCCTTTTTGGATGCATCACTGTAAATCACGTATCCCACAGAACTCTCTAAAATTGTGAGCACTAGGGCGGATACTAGTTTTTGTTTTAGCTCTTGAAAGTTGGCCTTACAAGTATCGTCCCAAACGAAAGGTACACCTTTCTTTTGTCAATTGGGTGAGAGGCATGACTATTCTAGCGAAGTCTTAGACAAACCTTCGATAGTAACCTGCCAATCCCAAGAAACTTCGTATCTCGGTGGCCGTTGTTGGGCGTTTCCACTTCGTGACAGCTTCTATCTTATTGGGATCTACAAAGATTCCATCTTTAGACACTATGTTCCCCAAAAATGAAACATGTCGTAGCCAAAATTCGCATTTGGAGAATTTGGCATACAACTTGTTCTCGCTAGAATAGCTAAGACTTTGTGAAGGTGCTCTTGGGGTTCTAGGTTCGTTTTTGAGTATATCAAGATGTCGTCTATGAACACGATCACAAACGAGTCTAAGCACTCTTTAAATACTCGGTTCATTAGTTCCATAAATACCGTTGGGGCACTGGTGAGACCAAAAGACATCACCACAAACTCGTAGTGGCCATGTTTGGTTCGAAAGGCTATTTTCGGATGTCTTCATTTGATGATATCCCGATCGAAGATCTATTTTAGAAAACACTGTCGCCCGTCGCAGTTTGTCAAATAGGTCCTCGATACGGGGTAACGGGTATTTGTTCTTTACCGTCCTCTTGTTTAATTCTCTATAATCAATGCATCAACGCATTGAGCCGTCTTTCTTTTTGACAAACAACACTGGCGCACCCCAAGTGGACACGCTAGGTCGAATGAAACCTTTATCTAATTGGTTGAAGCATGAGACAAAGAACGAACTGAACTCCGGAACCGGAACCTGATTGAACAAGGAAAGACGATTTCATTTCCAAATCTCAAGTCAAGGCAAAAATGAAAGAAGAACCTCAAAGCCAATGGGATAGAATTCCTTTAGTCTCGCAGTTATGATTTAAGTTCTTTTAGTTCTACTGGTGTCATGCAGTACAGGGCCTTAGAGATGGGTCCCATTCCTGGTTCCAATTCTATTTCAAAGTCCACCTCTCGCGATGGAGGGATTCCCGGGGGGTCCTCCGGGAAGACATCCATAAATTCGTTTACTAGGGTACTGTATCTATGAGTTTTTCCTTTCTTTTTGTGTTTACTGCATAGGCTAGAAACGCCCACCCCCTTGTTGTACCAGGCATCTCGTTTTTATCATCGATATTATTTTTGAGGTGGTACCTGTGGAGGTCCCTTTAAACTTAAAGGTAAGTCCGTTGGGAGGTGTGAATATCACATCTTTCTTATGGCAGTCTATACTAAAGTTTTTGGCTAGCCAGCCCATTCCTAGTATGACGTCAAATCCGTCATATCTACTACTTTTAAATATACGTGAATGGTTTGTCCAGCTATTACCACTTGTCCGTCTTTTACTCTATTTTTCGTAACTAGGTCTTACATTCTAACAAAGCTTATGATTTACTTATAACATTCCCTACATTCTACCATATAATTGAGATAAACAAAACATAAATATCATAATGTAAAGACATGCATTACATCACAACACATTTTCATACAGTATCATGTCATGCATCATTTAAACCCAACCACATTAACTATATCGCAAGGATCATACATCCCTCATACTACATAAGGTATACCTGGCAACGACAGGGCACCGGTAATTGGACCGTGGAACATGTCAAGCCTACATCGTAGGCTAGTCTACAAGATCTATAACCTAGGGATCTGATACCAATTGTAATGACCCTAAATTTTACCTATTTAATCTAAGGTCATTACTATATCTTGGAATGCGAAATATACATTAAATGGGCCCTGTTCATAAATGCGACTTACACTCGCCTTTTATTACCTCGTGAAATAGAAAATTATTACAAGGGAAAAAGAAACGAACATTATTGAAATAAAGGAAAGGAAACCAAAACCGAAATGAATGTTTTAATTCTACCCTATGGTTTATTATGCAAATACAACTCAACCTATACTAACCTATTCTAGTGATGCAAACCGAATTCAACCTAGACTATGAAATAGAAAAATAACTACCCTATGCATGTGCCACGGTCCTGAGGTGTACGATGTCGCCGTCGTTTTCACATGGGTGCCTTGCCCTTATCTGCAAAAGTAAAGTAACATGAGCTTTAAGTATTTCTAGAATACTCAGTAAGTGACCCCCTATCGGGGTTATGCAACAATCACATGCAATGAAATGATGGGACCTATCTAACGGGTAATCGTGGACGTGTAGCATATACTCTACACACAACCCATAAGTGCGAGTATGGGCTCGCCAGCTAGTTCGCACACCGTTGGGCAACTATCCTTATCCGGTGGGCATACTCTAGGAGCCCCTTATGCCGGGACCCGTTAAAACTAGAACCGTCACGACAGCGCTATACAATGCATAACGATCGTTGTCCTGCCATTGGATGTACGCGTCCGTACCCTCGTGATGGGATGGGGGTATCCCCCAGATGCATGAACACACATAATGCATGAAGTCCCCCTATTTCTACATTTATCTTTAATTACCATAACCCCCTATCACGTTCCATGCTTCATGTCATTCTCATTTTCAATTCACATTTCACACACATTTCTATTGGGGTTATGATTCCAGATAGTGTCCGTGTTTCATGTTATACAATTCATGCGGTTCACATTTACATATTCCATACAAACATGTCATAATCATTCAAGGACCACATATCGTCACATGCATAATATATCACATCAAACTAAGCAGCATACATACCATACATTTACGTTCACATTATTTCATACTTAAGCACATTAAACTAGCATACAATTTAATGACACGTGCAAATCTACGGGCATGTGCCAACATACAGCAAATAACGCGTAACCTATGACGGGTGAGCCCCTTACTTGGTAGGCCTTAGCCGAAGTACTCCCTAGAATATAACGTAAGCTCCTAGCTCCTCGTGAACGTTCTACGCTTTTATTGATGGTTGGTTCCTATTGGTTCATTCGTCACTTTCATTAGTATTTCACAAATATAATTAATTCCCAACTTGAATTTTTGAAATACAACCTAAGTCCGGGAGGGTCGGAACGGTGAAAAACGAGCTGGAAATAGGTTTCCCGAGCTGAATAAGCCACCGGAGTCGAGAAGCCGCCGTCGAGCCGATTGAGCCGTCGGAGCCGAGGGGAGCCGCACTGCAGACGTGCCATGTGGCACAATCAGAGAGTGAAGCGTGTCTCGGGATCTCGAGTCGAGGCGTGAGTTTTTGGATTGCTTGCGGGTCTCGGGTCGTACGTAGGTGACGAGACGTTTGCGAGTGATGGGCCGTTCGCGGGTGACAGGCCGTTCGCGGGTGAAGGAAAAATGAAGGTGGGCTGGGCTCATGAGTTTTGGGTTGACCTAAGGGGACTGGGTTCGGTTCGAGTTATGGGATTCGGGCCTCGGGTCGGATTTCGTCCTCTTCACACGATTGCCTGCACGTTTTTCTGCCGACCTTTCTCTCTCCTCGATAACGTCTTCTCGACGTCCTTTTTCCCTCCTTTTTTCTCCGTTCCCGAGTCTCTTCTTCACCCTAACCCCGTTTTTGGTACAGATTTCGTTTGTAAGGGCCTCACACTCTCGGATTTGGAGAAGTTTGGTAGTCGGATGTTCCGTCCTTGCCGACGGTGTTCAACGTAAAGGATTCGTCTAAATCTACTCCTGATGGGTGTAAAAGGTTTTGGGATTACTTTTGTGGGGTAAAATGGAGGTTTTGACGTCGATCTCGTATGGTTTGGCTTCGCAGGAGTTTCGTCGGGGTTTTCTGTTCCTTCTCGATTTTTTCACTATCTTTGTTCTTTGCAGGTCGTTTCAGGGTGGCTGAAGGTCGAGGTCGAGTTCTGTGGCATCCCAGCCTTGGGCCGCTCTTTGTGGGTCGTATGCTAACGAAAACTCCGGCTCTGTCGACGACCCCCATTTTTTCTTTTTTCCGGTTCCGTTACACTCAAGGTCTTTGAGTACTAACATTTTGTAGTTCAAATTCCTTTTTCCTCATGAATCGATTTTGAACCACCACTAGTGTCTTCTCCACTATTCTCCGGCCTTAGAGCGGGATTGTGGAATCCGGTGAGTGACTAAACTTGGGAGGGATTTAGTTTATATGAAAAGAGAGTTTGTGAGAGGTTTTTTCTCAAGGTTTTTTCAAGTAAGAAATTCCATGTAGCTTGATTACTCTATTTATAGAGTTATGTTTGCATGTTAATGCAGATTTGAGATCACCAAATTTTGACACTCAAAATTCCATTCAAATGTTTTGGATTATGTGGCAAACATGCCATGCAAGTTTGAGTTCACCATATTTTGACACTCAAAATTCTACTCAAATTTGTGGGGTTTATTTGGCAAGCATCCAAGTTTAGTTAAACCAAATTTTGACACCTCAAAATTTCAGTAACTCAGACATGGATTTTTACATTGAGTGAAGTCAACATTTTGGCTTTCTTCATTTTAATTCAACAATTAATTTGAATAATTAATTTTAAATTAAAGTAATTTTAAATGATTAATTAAACTATTTAATTAATATTTAATACTAATTCAAATGTCAATCTTAATCAATTCCAACACATATTTGATTAAAATATTTAAATCTTATTTAAATATCTCAAATTTTCTCTTTTTGTTTAACTCTAAATAAAACAAAAAATGCGGTTAAATATATCGTATATATGTAGCGCATATTTCCTAATTTGAATTCGAACATTTCGAACTCACTCGTCAAATTGTTCTATGGTTTAGTCCGATATGAGCTAGCAAAGGAACCTAATGAACCTATAGATCATGGGCTCCAATGATCCAAGATTAACTAGTTAAACTCATCAACCTTGTTAACTAATACTCGTTAACTACTAGAACACTCCACTATAGCTTAGTAGTTGCACTCCCCTCACTATAGATATATTTATGTTCATTTGATTTAACCACGATTAGTAAGTCGATTCTTCACAGGTTGATCATAACTAGAGCTGGGTCAATGAACCGTTTTACCCCTGAAGTTACTTATTGTTCCTTATGTTCCACTGATCCTCTAATGAACAATTGGTTAGTGGTCCAACCAGTAAACCGAATCCCTCTCAGGCCAATGAGAGGGTAGGGCCCCTTGTTCAAGACCTAAAGTCAGTACTTAAGGGAACTACCTCTCTTCTATTCCTAAGAGTGGGTAGGAGCGAAGTCCATCTTGCACCCCACATCTCCAGCCATTCACCCAGTCTTACCCTTGAAATGAGAGGCCTATTGAGTCGGCGAATTCGAGCCACTCTCACCCATGCAAATCTAAGGATAATTCCGAATAAACAGTAGTTCATGGTTAGCTCAGGATTAAGATCGAGTTACCTAGGTCATTGAATGAAAAGAAAATCAGTCTCAACAGTAAACAACATTATAAAGTGAGAGTGATTTTCTTCATGATCCGATCTTATGCAATACTCATTGCATAGGGCGCCCCCACTCACATGTCTCCGCATGTACAATTTAGTGATCACATTGTTTATATCATATACAAAAGTGGGCCACATCCATAATGTCCCCGGCCTTATCCCTGTACTATAGATCATTTGAACTATATACTTGAACTTGATCCACTCATATGTCTCTACATATAGTTCAAGTAATCATATTATAGTTAGAGTGTTCTTAGTTTATTGGATTTAGATTAATAATCGTAAAATTCACTTTATTCAATAACAATCTTTACTGAATAAACAACAATAATAACTTTATTGAAAATAGAATATGTTTTTGTTTACAAACTATGAGTTTTAAGACATAAAACCCAACAGCATCATGTTAGATTCATCACGATACGTAGCTTTTGTTGACATTGTATGCATTGTATCGATGAAGGTCTCTATTGACATATTCATGAGAGAGTTTCGGTAGAAAGTAACCCTATATATTATTGTAATTAAACTTTAATAATGGAAAGAAAGTACAAATTATCACTATCAAGTAAGAAAGAAGAAATTTGGAAGGATGAGAGTTCTTTATAACGTGTGCATTTTGATGTCAGTATCACTATTATGTTTTTTTTATAAATATGAGATGAACATTTGATCTTAAAATAAACAACAGAGTGTTTTTATTTATAACTTGGGATTGACAAGATAATGTAATGAAAAATGAATTACATCATTTACCAAAACCATGTGGCCTGCAAAAGATTTTCTTTAAAGTTCCAGTTGTAATTGCCTCCATCGTTGATGACGTTGATGACATGCTCGTCTAAATCATTATCTTTCGACTTGCAGTGAACTACTAGAATTGAATCCGCCATCGAATTTAAAATGGTCTCTTACCAATTGGATAGTACATGTTGCATCTTAGATGCTGACAGTGTAACTTGCACCTTAGATGCTGCTAAACACGACTTGATCATATTGTTTGGTTTCAAAGCAATCAATATGATTGAACATAGAATGCTAAGAGACTTAACCATGGTGCAATTGAAAAAGTTGTGTAAATTTATTTTATTTAAAGGTCTTTATGACCGCATGTAATGATCCTAAATTTCTACATACTCATAATCGCTACTAATGTCTCATGCTCATCATCTATTTGGAAACATAACTCTTAAAAAAAACATCATCTATAGTATAAATGTCAAAAACATTTAAAATATGCTCTCGAAAACGTGTTTAAATACGAAATACTGAAATTTAAAGAAATTAAAAAAAATATAAAATAATTTAAAACAATGAAATCCAAACAACTCATTCTAACTCGAGACTAGAAATTAAATTGAATACTTATACTGTTGTGTAAAATTATTTTATTTAAAGGTCTTCATATGAGAATTTCTAAATGGTAAACCGCTCATTCATGGAGTTATTTTCTATTTATTGATGGAAAATTTGAAATTGTAAACAAATTTTTATTTGAATAATAAGAAACAGATGTTACCAAGATGTTACTAACTTTCTTACCTTGTTCATTTAAATGTCTAGTGGATTGTTACTGTGAATGTTTGATTAATCCACCACTTATGAATGGTGTGAAAGTTATCTTATTTATAATCAATCGGCTCCGCCTGCGGCAGCCATGAAGACTGCCCCTGAGGCGTCAAAGCCAGCAGGGGTGGTGGAGAAGAAGATTAGAGGATTCAAAAGCCATTGAAAAGAAAAGATCGGGGTTGTTAAACCGAAAGGGCTCTGATACCATGTGAATGTTTGATTAATCCACCACTTATGAATGGTGTAAAAGTTATCTTATTTATAATCAAATAAATTACAAGGATATGGAAATAGTAATAAATGGAAATAATAATAAATGGAAAGATACCTATGGTAATAAGGCAAATATCTAATATTTGCCTTATAATAAAATATCAAATATAATATATATGGTAAACTATAATTTATTACTAAATATCCTTAACAGTTACTGATGCATTATTAGTTTGAATCTAATATATGATATGACGTTTAGATTAAATTTTGTTGTACCTAAACCTAAAGTTTGAACGACAAAATTTTCAAACCAAGAATTTCATATACTTTGACATGCACGATAATATTGTAATATACTTACGAGTGATGAGGTCCCCAACCAAAAATAAGTCTGGTAAACTTGGCATAGATTTGTTCATGTCTGTTGGCACCATGTTGTTGTCATTAATAATGTGTGACTTTTACCGCCGTCATAAACATAGCATTACAAGATAGTTTCTATCAACCATTCATGATAGTGCCTCGACATCAGGGCTATCTTATCTGAACTAATTGGTTTGAAGATATTGAAGTTTTAAAATTAATGAGCATTGTTATTCATAAACTTATTTATTGAAATTAAATAAAAGTGAGAGTGTATCATTTCCATTGATACATTAACTCGAAGGCATTGTGAGATCCAAAATACAAGTAAATACCTTGGTCTCGACATGCCCAAGTGCACGTATGATGAACACATTGAAAATTAAGCCAATTCCATTTGTCCGTCCAAAAAACATTCCCACTAACTTGACCATATTTGCTGCTAAAATGACACCAAAATAATGTAGAAATCCAAAAATTTTCTCTAAAGCTCCAGTTGTAATTATCTCCAGTGCGTACTATGTGCTCGCCCAGATCGTCATCTTTTGACTTGCAATGAACCGTTAGAGTTGAAGCAGTCATCTCATTTAAAATAATCACTTTATACCGGACGAACGGTAATTGTAGCTTAGATTCTGCAAAACAAAACCTCATCATATTGTTTGATGTCCAAGCAACCAACACCATTAAACAGAATGTGCTTAGAGACTTCATTTTCTTCTCGAAGATCACTCACCCTTTTCTACAAATGTACTTGGCTTCTATCTCTTATATATATATACATACATATAGCCAAATTAAGGTTGTAAGTAGTTATATTTTAACCACAATTAGTTCAATGTGTGTTCTACATTTTGGTTATTATAGATTATCTTCCATAACATAATGTAAAAGGTATGGTCACCTAAACATACATCATAATTTCAGCACTGGTTTGTTTTTGTTAGCAACTGATTTTGTATTTTATTAGTTCTTTTTAGGTAAATTATTTATGTATTAAAAACATTGATTTAGTTTATTGGTGTTTGTAGGATTATAATGTAAGGAAATGTCTGGGTCTACCTGTGTCCAAATTCAGTTATGATCAACACATTGATCACTAAGCCACCTCTATTGTTCTGGCCAGAAAACATTATTAGTAACCCGCCTATATTTGCTGCTAAAATTTCACCAAAATAATGTGGTTTGCAAAAAATATTTTCTTTAAAGTTCCCGTTGTAATTACCTCTAGAGTTGATGACATGCTCGTCCAAATCGTTACCATTCGACTTGAAGTGAACCATCAGAGATGAATCCGCCACCGTATTCAAAATGGTCTCTTGCCAATTGGACAGTATGGGTTGCATCTTGGATGCTAAGAGTGTAACTTGCACCTTGGATGCTACTAAACACGACTTAATCATATTGTTTGGTTCCAAAGCCATCAATATGATTAAACATAATAGGTTAAGAGACTTTAGGCAAGTACCTATTCAATTAGGCGTATGCCGTTAAACTTTAAACTTAAGTGCAATTGAAAAAGACATTAGAATCAATTTCATGTCTCTCACTTTTACATTAAGGGTGGTGTCAATATTATTCCATTTGAATTACACCGATAACAAAAGACAATTTAATCAATTTCATGTCTCTCATTTTTACTCAGGTCCTGACACAAGGTTAGAATTCTAGCTCTTCTAGAGTGGTATCTCACTGATGGCTCGGGCCCCCCGGAAGGGGGCCTTCTTCGCCCTCCACCTAAGCTCCGCAGGAAAGGGACAGTCTCAGGTAGACAGTTTCTATGGGGCGTAGGCCTCCCAAAAGGTAACGGAGGCGTGCAAAGGTTTCCTCGGGCCAGACAGAGATTGACCCTCGAGTGCAAAGGCAGAAGGGAGTCTTTATTTTCTAGATTTTTTTTTTCTTCAGTTATTTTTTTTTAATGTTCACGGAATCTTTCATTTCCTCCATTAAATTTTTGCTTTTTACTAGGTTTCACTTCTTCTTATTTATTTTAATTATGTTCACCCAATTTTTCTTTTTATCAGTTAAACTACATCTTTGTATTCTCTATTAAATTTTTTTCCTTTTTCATCTATGTATTTATTTGGATAAATTTCCTCTTTTTTCCTTTGCTTCCTCCCTCCTCTATGTATTTATTTTAATGTTGTAATTTTTTTTTTTGTCACGACCCGATTTTCGAGGCTTCGAAAAATCGAATAGTGACTAAAAAGACGAAATTGAATAAAAATAAAAATTTAAAAGAAGATAAAATAGAAGATGAAAATCTAATAATATTTAAATCAGGAAATACAATTATGAAAGAAAAATACAAAAGACTCTAAAAGACAGACAAGGGACTGACGCTCTGGAACGACACTCCTCTGTGACAGTGCAGCTCTCGAACACTTCCTCACCTCGACCGATATCTGAAAAAAAGAAGGGGAAACGGGGTGAGTATAAAAATATACTTAGCAAGCAACCTACTTGTAGGCGGCCCTTAATCGCGTCCAAGTTTAGGAGAGAACCACCAACTATACTCTAGACCTTGGAGTCTCAGTACTCTCAGTATACAGTTTAGGGTGGAAGAACTTAACCTTTGAAGCGATATTCAACGTTTGAGGATGAGGTGTTCCCTCATAACTACATGTACCCCTCGTACAACCCAGCTAGAATTAGTCACTGCATGGTCAACGTCCTTCCACAGGACGAACCCATCATGCAGGTGACCATGACCCACTCGCGTGATCAACATCTTACCATAAGACAAATCCCCATGCAGAGTAGTCGATCTACCACTGAGTAACACTTCCCTAACAAACGTCTCGCCAAGCTCAACAGTACCACACCGGAGTAGGAAGGGAAGAGTAACACCTCCCTAATTGGCGTCTTGCCTAGCTCAACTGTACCACACCGAAGTAGGAAGGGAAGAGTAACATCTCACGAACTGGCGTCTCGTCTAGCTCAACGGTACCACACCAGAGTAGGCAGGGGAGGGTAAGATCTCCCTAACTGGTGTCTCATCTAGCTCAACAGTACCACTGTGGAGTAGGAAGGAAAGTAGAGCATACTCGAACGCTATACTAGATACTGTTGGCTAAGAGGTCATCTCTCTACACCTCGGGGTCCTAATGTGGTTCTCTATATCTCAAGGGTAGTTAAAACTATTGAGTTAGGGGCCCTGGCTTCCAAAGTCACTCAAGCAAGACTCCCAAGTCCATAACAGTTCAGGGTTAAAGGGTCTCTCCCTCTAAGCGTCGCTCACGACACAATAGACCGTAACATCAGGAGGGTCCCCTAACTAAACCCAACTCAATCCCTACAAGAGTTCACCCTAGACATATCACAACACTACAACTTATCAATCATATCATAAGTTCACACAATCATTTAAGAGGAGTTTATGTATGATTAACAACGCATACAATCATAAAGCTCAACGAGGCGGTAACATCCATCAACACCCGGAGTGCAGATACACAAATTCTCCCGTCCGCCAACATAGTATCAACAGATAAAAGCAGTAGTAAGATAGTCCAGCAAGCATACAAACAACGAGTACAAAATCTCACTAGGGCAGCAAGTCCAACAAATATATATTTAATTCCCTAAGTATGGAGGATCATTAGATCTAGCCACCTATGAGTAATTTTCTCCAGCATGTATGCAAAACCAAGCGCACCCTACAAGTATTACTTCCTAAATCCGTATGGTTACTTATTGGAATGAGGCGTGCCCTTCGAAGCTTACTTTTTGGCTAATTAAGAGCTTCAAAACTCTTGAAAGTTTGCTTATAGGTCCTAAATCAAGTTAGACTTAGATCAGTATCAAAACCGAGATGAAAAATAGTCGAACGGAAGTCAAATCGGAATAAAAAGAGTCTCACGCGCTGGTTCACGTGCTGGAGGAATTTCCCACGCGCGCGTACGGACGCCCTGGTTTCCGTCACGTGGCGAGTGCTGACTGGCCCACTAAGAGCCAGGGCGTGCGTTCGAATCTGTATGCACGCGGGTTCCTACGATTTTTCCCACGCTGACGCGTGGCGAACACGGGATGGGTCGGTTGATGGGTTCGGGTCTCGTGCGGGTTCACGGATCTTGTAGCAGGCGTCGGTCTTCAAACCTTACTTGACGCAGTATTTTTTTTGTGATTTTCCTCCGCCATTCCACGCCGGACACGTGTCCCATCTTTCCGGCGACGCGCGGCCCTCTACTTTCCTTACATGCGTCCCTCCACTGTTCGTCTTCTACCTCTCATCTCTGTGATTTTTCAGAAAATCGATTATTTTCTATTTTCTTTGCATTTTCGTATTTCCTTCACGAGATTTGTCGGCCTCATGTCCATCCACATATAGGTATATTTCTTTCTTGTAATTTATTTCTAACCACAGCTATAATAAACTTAGTCCAAAGTTGGCAAGAAACATCAATACTTACATCCTTTGGTGAAAGTGGGAACTCCTATTTCCGATCTAAATCGATCAAGACTTACTTCATGGAATATGATAGCAGACCACTCTAGATTAACATACCTAAATTTCATAATTTAAATCCTCATATTTCTCACAGATCTAAGGAAAATCCGAAAACCAAGTTTCAAGAATTTACTTATGGATTTCCTCCGTTCCATGATGGTTTTGGACGATTCGAGGGTCCATAATGCTTCAGTTCTGTGAAGTATTTGTGAAGAAATCTCCGCCGGAATCGGACTCCTCGTAGCCAGATCGAAAGTGGCTGTTACTTCCAATTCTGTCTACAACCTTCTTCTCTCCATTTTTTTTTTCTTTTCTTTTATTTATCTTTTACTAACCTCCATTTGAGGCTCTTAATGAGGAAGATGGTAGAATGACCAAAATATCCTTCTCGGTTGAATTTGACAATTTTTCATAATTTACCATCATTTTTCATTTTATATATTTTTCCTTGAGTTCTTGAGATATTTCTAAACATTTTTGTCTTCTACCTCGTCTCAAAATTTAATCTCTAATACCCTCAATAAAATCTCATAAGTTCAACTTAAAAGGAAAAAGTTAGATTTTTAAGTTTGTCATCCGGATTCGGGTGTTACATTCTCTTTTTATTTACTCTGTTTTATCATTTTTTCGGTTGAAAATCAAATTTGATTAAAATTGAACCCTTAACTTCATAAAAGATAATGAGCATTTTTATTCATAAACTTATTTATTGAAATTAAATGAAAGTCCGAGTGTATCATTTCCATTGATACATTAACTCGAAGACATTGCGAGATCCAAAATACAAGTAAATACCTTGGTCTCGACATGCCCAAGTGCAGGTATGATGAACACATTGAAAATTAAGCCAATTCCATTTGGCTGTCCAAAAAACATTCCCACTAACTTGTCCATGTTTGCTGCTAAAATGACACCAAAACAACGTAGAAATCCAAAAATTTTCTCTAAAGCTCCAGTTGTAATTATCTCCAGTGCGCAGTATGTGCTCGCCCAGATCGTCATCTTTTGACTTGCAATGAACAGTTAGAGTTGAAGCAGTCATCTCATTTAAAATAATCACTTTATATTGGACGAACGGTAATTGTAGCTTAGATTCTGCAAAACAAAACCTCATCATATTGTTCGATGTCAAAGCAACCAACACGATTAAACATAATGTGCTTAGAGACTCCATTTTCTTCTCCAAGATCACTCACCCTTTTTTACTACAAATGTACTTGGATTCTATCTCTTATATATATACATATATATATATATATATATATATATATATATATATATATATATATATATATACACATATAGGGAAACTGCGGCTCTAAGTAGTTATATTTTAACCGCAATTAGTTCAAGTGTGATGTACCTTTTGATTATTACGGAATATCTTCCATAACAGGATGTAAAAGGGGTCAACTAAACTTTCTGAATTTCTCTGGCGCTCGTTAGCGGTTAGCTTTTGTTAGCAACTGATATTGTATTTTATTAGTTCCTTTTAGGTAAAGTTTAAAGTTCGACCTTTCATTATTTATGTATTAAAAAAATAGATAAAGTATTAAATTTATGAGTGGTATTTTTTAGAAGTTTAAAATGGAAGATTAAAAAGTAATTTTTTTAATATTAATTAAAATAAAATATTAAAAATTTATTTGACATTTTTATAGCTTAAATAAAAAATAGATTTTTTTTTTTATTTTATTTATTCTTTTTTTTTTTTTTTTTATATCATTCTTATGCTTCTTCTTGCCATATTTCTCAAGGACAAAAAGTATAAGAATGATTAACCCAAAAAAAATATATATATCAATGTATCATCCGAAATGAATCCATCCAATTTGGTATCATCATGTTAGAGGCATCTGACATACATAGCTTTTGTTGACATGGTATGCATTGCATCGACGAAGGTCTCTATTGTTGACACATTCATGAGAAAGTTTGGATAGAAAGTAACTTCATATGTTATTGTGATTACACTTTAATAATGGAAAGAAAGTACAAATTATCACTATTAAGCAAGAAAGGAGAAATTTTGAAGGATGAAAGTTCTTTGTAAATTGTGTGCGTTTTACTGTCAGTATCACTATGATGCTTTTTATTTCAATAAATATAAAAGAGATGAACCTTTGACCTTATAGTGTTTTTATTTACAACTTGGGATTGAAGAGATAATGCAAATGAAGAATCGATTACGTCATTTACAATGATACATTAGCTTATTGGTGTTGGTAGGATTGTAACATGCTTACTATGGAAAACATCAACATATTAAGACAAATGTTATGCAATCATCATACTCATCATATTGCCATAAAGTGCATAAAACATATCAAGTACGTCATACATCAAACAATATATATCACGCACATCATCAAGCATCATAACTCATCATCGTATAACATGCTTACTAGGGAAAACATCAACATGTTATGACAAACGTCATGCAATCATCATACTCATCATATTGCCATAAAGTGCATAAAACATATCAAGTACGTCATACATCAAACACATCATCAAGCATCATAACTCATACATCATCGACGTCATACGATGCAGCTCATACATCATCATAACTTATACAATTTCTAGCATATCCTGTAGTAAGACCACTTACTTGATTAGCTTAGGTTCATCTCACCAATTTATACTTGATGAAAGTTTGATTTTGTCCATCGTATTGAAGTCAACCATTGTGAATCCATGACATCAATTTCAAATTAAATTCTCTACATTTTACAATAATCTACGTGTCCGACTTCATGCGAGCATTAGAAATTTGCATTAATAAAATCTTTGAATATTATATATATAAATATATTAAACATCTCATTTTTAACTATTACTAATATTTAAAATATAGTTACTGTTATATGATTTCATATAAATTTGATGGAGTTATTTTCAGTTGGAGTATTGTCTGCTTTCGTTAGGTCTAATATTTCAAAATTCAATTCTTAACCGTGGTAATTCTTATTCTTAGAAACAAAGTTGTGCTTTGAAAATGTTTGCTAAAACCACCAACTAAATGCGGTGAAAGTTCTGTATTTATAATCATTTATAGGAGAGAGAAATATGGTAAATTACAAATAATACGGAAAGAACAATAAAGGAAAGAATAAAAAGGACAAATATAGTAAGCCGTAATGTAAGACAAATATCTACGATCAACTATCCTTAGCACCTCCTGCAAGCTGAGAGTCCGATTTGAACAAACGTGAAACTTGGATCTGAAAAATTCGAAGAGAGGTCGAGAAATACTTTTTGTGAAGATGTCAGGAACTTGGAGATGGGAAGGTACATATTCTGTTCTAAGTTTGCCGACGATAACAAGTTCTCGCAGGAAATGATTATCTAGTACAACATGTTTGGCCCGCTTATGAGAAACCGGATTAGAGCTAAAACAAATAGCACTTTTGTTGTCACATAAGAGTAAGGGCTGCTATGAAATAGAGATCTTGAGGTCATACAAAAGATGCGTAACCCAAAGAAGTTTAGCAGCAGTCGTGGCAAGAGCACGATACTTAGATTCACAGCTGGAGAGTGAGACAATAGGTTGCTTTTTGGCACTCCAAGAAACGAGATTGTCACCAAGATAAATAGAATAGCTAGATATAGAACGACAAGTATCGGAACAACCAGCCCAGTCAGCATCCGAATAAGCGACTAGCGTACTAGGGACAGTGGATGGACGAAAGGTAAGACCAAAGTGGAATGTTCCTTTAACATAGCGAAGAATACGTTTGACAACAAGAATGTGATTTGCAATAGGGGCATGCAAGAATTGACTGACAGAATTGACAGTATAGGCAATATCTGGACACGTGATAGTCAAGTACTAAAGAGCTCCAACAAGAGTAGAATCAGAGAAAGGAAAATCATCAGCAGTCAGGTGTTGAGCAACAACCATGGGAGTGTGGACTGGTTTGCTATCGAGCAACTAAGCACGAGTAAGAATATCTCGAGCATATTTTAACTGACTAATAAAGAGACCATTAGAAGTGGGTGAAGCTTCAAGACCAAGAAAGTAACTGAGAGAACCCAAATCTTTGGTAGCAAACTCAGAATGAAGCTTGCGAGTAAAGCTATCAATAAGAGATGAGTTGTTGATGGTAACAATAATGTCATAAACATAAAGAAGCAAATAGATAAGGCTAGATTGCTGATGAAAGACAAAATGGGACGTGTCAGCTCGACTGCAAGAAAAACCAAGTGTGAGAAGAAATGAGCTAAAACGTTGAAACCAGGCGTAAGAAGCTTGCTTTAAGCCATAGAGGGCTTTCTTTAATAGACAAATATGAGTGGGAAAGCGATGATCAATATACCCAGGAGGTTGTTCCATATGAACACGTTAAATAAGAGTTCCATTGAGAAAAGCATTCTTGGCATCAAGTTGTCGAAGATGTCATTTATTTGTGACTGCAATAGAAAGCACAACACAGACAGTGGTAGCTTTGACAACCGGACTGAAAGTGTTAGTGTGGCCAAGACCAGAAACCTGAGTATAACCTTTGGAAACAAGACGAGCCTTGAAACGCTCGACGGATCCATCAGACAAATATTAATGCGAAACACTCATTTTGAGCCCACGATGTTGGTGTTGGCAAGGCGAGGAACCAAAGTCCAAGTACCATTTTGTTGTAAAGCTCGAATTTCTTCATCCATGGCAGCAACCCAAGCAGGATTCTTAGTCGCAGATATGAATCCTTTTGGCTCGGTGGATGCAAGAAGAGCATAAAGAAGTCCAGATGAGCCCAAAATACCACGATTTACTGGATGACGAGCCTTGAATATACTAGCTTTGGCTCGTGTGATCATAGGATTAGAGCCCAAAGAAGAGGAATCAACAGTAAGTTCAATAGAGGTCGGATCAGAAGTTAAGGGTGGCAAAGTGTAACCTGCACGAGAAGTATCAACCTACACAGACTCATCCACAAGGTCAGAACAAATACCAAGAAATTAGAAATATGAAGAGAGGAAAGAGGTTGGGCCTAGAAGCTAGGGATAGCATGAAAGTGAGTTTCATCAAATTGAGCATGGCGAGTGATATATAGCTTAGTGGTGGCGGGATCAAGACAACATAACCCTTTATGAGTAGGACTCTAACCCAAAAAAGATACAAGGAATGTTGCGGGGAGAAAGCTTGTTAGGCATATAATCATGCAAGTAAGGATAAACACGACAACCAAAGGGATGAAAATTGTCATAATGAGGAGAGTAACCATAGAGAAGTTCAAAGAGTGACTTACCTCCAAGAAGTGGAGTAGGCCGGTTGATAATATAAGGTGCAGTGCTGAAGGCGTCTACCCAAAAAAGAGGAGAAAGATGGGAGTGAAAGAGAAGGGTCAAGCCAGTCTCAGTCACATGACAGTGTTTTCTCTCAGCACGACCATTTTGAGCAGGTGTATATGGACAAGAGAATTGATAGTGGATGCCAAAAGTACGTAAATGAGTTTTGAAACAAGTGCTAGTAAATTCGGTACCTCCATCGCTTTGAAATACGTTGATACGAGAAGAATATTGATTTTCCACACATTTTTTAAATTGAAGAAAAATATCAAAGAAATCAGATTTAAATTTTTTAGGGTAAAGTCAAGTGAATCGAGAATAATCACCCATAAAAATAACATAGTAAAGAAAACCCGAATTTGATTTGACAGGGAAAGACCCCAAAGATCACAATGAATAAGAGCTAACACATGAGACAACCTACGTTCATTGCGGGAATAAGACAATCGACGACTTTTCGCAAGTTGACAAGTACTACATAGTGATGGAGAAGACAATAAAAACGTAAGAGAAAGATGAGATTTTCTATTTGAAAAAGAAATAACAGAACGATTCACATGACTCAGGCGAGCATGTCATAAATCATATGAAACAAGGAAAGATTTGTTTCTAAGGACCGAAATAAAAGCAGAGTTGTCGCACTCCAGCATATATAGCCCTCCATCTCTATTACTAGTTGCCACCACCCTTCCTGTTTGACGATTCTAGATAGTAAGAAGATTATTAGTAAATGAAACGTTGAGAGGAAAATCAGAAGTTAATTTACTGATGGAAAGAAGATTTTAAGTGAGATAAGGAACAACCAATACATGTAATATAAATATTTGGAACAGAAGTAAAAGTAGTTGTAATAGCCCAAAATAATAATAAACAATCAAAAAAATATACGTAATAATAGTAATAATAATAATTCATAAATAAATAATAAAAGGATTACTCAATAATTACTGAATCTTTCATTTTCCTCCGTTAAATTTTCCCCTTCCTTTCTTCTTATTTATTTTAATTATGATCACCATGTATTTATTTTAATTTTGAATTTTGTAAATTTTCTCTGTTATCTTTTGGTTAGGTTGAAAATCAAATTTGATTAAAATTGAACTTTTAATTCCAGAAAAGATAATCAACATTTTTATCCATAAACTTATTTATTGAAATAAAATGAAAGTTCGAGGGTATTATTTCCATGGATACACTGACTCGAAGGCATTGCGAGATCCAAAATACAAGTAAATACCTTGGTCTCGACGTACCCAAGTACAGGTATGACGAACACATTGAAAATTAAGCCAATTCCATTTGTCTGTCCAAAAAACATTCCCACTAACTTGATCATATTTGCTGCTAAAATGGCACCAAAACAGCGTAGAAATCCAAAAATTTTCTCATACAATTTCTAGCATATCCTATAATAAGACCACATACTTGATTAGCGTAGGTTGGTGTCACCCATCTATACTTGATGAAAGTTTGATTTTTTCCATTTTTTCGAAGTCAACCAATGTAAATCTATAACATCAATTTTAAATTTAATTCTCTACATTTTACAATAGCCCATGTATTAGACTTCATACTGGCATTAGAAACTTTGAATGAGTAGAGTGTTTGAATATTATATATATAAATACATTAAACATCTCATCTTCTATTAAAAAAAGTATAGTTACTCTTATAGGGAAAGAATTTGTTTGACCGTACACAAAAATAATTGCCAATATTATTCCGCTGCTTGAATTACACCTATAACAAAAGAAAATTTAATCAATTCTATCTCTCATTTTTACTTCTCTATGTTTCCTCCAATTTTTTTTTTAATAGGGTTAACGATTATCTTTAGTCAGTTCTAATTGATTCTTGAAGTGAGACATGAAGGAGAGACAATAAACCCTAAACCCTAAAAGACTCACTAAATCTTACATTTTCCTCTATTAAATTTTTCCTTCTTCCCTTCACCTATATTTTTCTTTTTTATCTATGTTATTTAGACGAAATTTTGTTGTATCTCTCTAAGAGTGCAAACCTTGAATGACAAATTTTTCAAATGAAGAATTTCATAATCTTTGAAATGAAGAATAACCTCGTACTGTACTTACGAATGATGAGGTCTCCCAACCAAAAATAACCCTCGTAAGCTTGATCTAGATTTATTCATGTCTGTTGGCACCATGATGTTGTCATTGACATGTGTGACTTTTACCGCCGTCATATACATAACATTACCAAAAAGTTTCTATAGACGCATCCATGATAGTAATTTAAAGATTTTGAAAATCAAATTTGATTAGAATTGAACCTTTAACCTCACAAAAGATAAGGACCATTTTTATTCATAAACTTATTTATTGAAGTTAAACCAAAGTCAGAGTGTATCATTTCCATTGATACATTAACTCAAAGGCATTGCGAGATCCAAAATACAAGTAAATACCTTGGTCTCGACATGCCCAAGTGCACGTATGATGAACACATTGAAAATTAAGCCAATTCCATTTGCCGGTCCAAAAAACATTCCCACTAACTTGACCATATTTGCTGCTAAAATCGCACCAAAACAATGTAGAAATCCAAAAATTTTCTCTAAAGCTCCAGTCGTAATTATCTCCAGAGCGTAGTATGTGCTCGCCCAGATCGTCATCTTTTGACTTGCAATGAACCGTTAGAGTTGAAGCAGTCATCTCATTTAAAATAATCACTTTATATCGGACGAACGGTAATTGTAGCTTAGATTCTGCAAAACAAAACCTCATCATATTGTTCGATGTCAAAGCAACCAACACGATTAAACATAATGTGCTTAGAGACTCCATTTTCTTCTCCAAGATCACTCACCCTTTTTTACTACAAATGTACTTGGATTCTATCTCTTATATATACAGATACATATAGGGAAATGAGGCTCTAAGGAGTTATATTTTAACCACAATTAGTTTTTCATAACAGGATGTAAAAGGTTCAGCTAAATTTTCTTAATTTTTTCCAGCACTCTGTCATCAGTTAGCTTTTGTTAGCAACTGATTTTGTATGATTAGTTCCTTTTATGTAAGTTTAAAGTTTGAACTTCATTATTTTTGTATTAAAAAAATTGAATAAGTATTAAATTTATAGGTTGTATTTTTGAGAAGTTTAGAATGCAAGATTAAAAAAGTAATTTTTTTTATATTAATTAAGATAAAATATTAAAATTTTAATTAAAAAATTAATAATTAGATTTTTTTTTATTGTCATATTTTTTTTTTTTAAGGAAAAAAAAGTATAAGAATGATTAAAAAAAAACTATATTTTTGGTAGCACTTATCAACCAATATATCGAGGGAGAGAAAACGCTATATTTATGGCACAAAATCCATCACATTTGGTAGCATCATGTTAGAGGCATGGACATAAGTAGCTTTTGTTGACATTGTATGCATTTCATTGACAAAGGTCTAGACACATTCATGAGAGTTTCGGTAGAAAGTAACCTGATCCGTTATTGTGATTTAATGGAAAAAAAAGTACAAATTAACACTATTAAGTGAGAAAGGAGAAATTTTGAAGGATGAGAGATCTTTGTAACCTATGTGTGTCTTACCGTATCACTATGAAGCTTTGTACTTCAATAAATATGAAAGAGATGAACATTTGACCTTAAAATATATAACGGAGTGTTTTTATTTATAGCTTGGGATTGACGAGAAAATGCAAATGAAGAATAGATTACGTCATTTACAAGGATACATTAGTTTATTAGTGTGGGTAGGATTATAATGAAAGGAAATGTCTAGGTCTACCCTTGTCCAAATGCAATTATGATCGGTCTCGTTGCTCTTGCCAAAAAACATTACTAGTAGCTTGCCCATATTTACTGCTAAAATTGCACCCAAACAATGTGGTTTGCAAATGATTTTCTTTAAAGTTTCCGTTGTAATTGCCTCTAGTGTTGATGACATGCTCGCCCAAATCGTTATCTTTCGACTTGCAGTGAACCACCAAAATTAAATCCGCCATCGAATTCAAAAAGGTATCTTGCCAATTGGACACTACAGGTTGTATCTTGGATGCTGACAATGTAACTTATAACTTGAATGTTGCTAACACGACTTAATCATATGGTTTGGTTCCAATGCAATCAACGTGATTAAACATAATATGTTAACATAAGTTTTTTTTTTTTTTTTTTTCCTTTTGGAGATTTATCACTTTTCATATCCAACTTGTTCCGATTTTGTCTTATATATATAGCTAAATTGAGTACCTATCCGGTAAGGATTTGAGTTTCTGAAATAAAATAAAATCAAATAAAAATAAAAATAAATAATTAAATGTAATCTCCATGGAAATGGAGGGTTTTCCTGCTACACTTTTATTACCTAATAGAAACTTTCTTTTCTACCAGTTTCCTTATCCAAAAATCCTATAATGCAAATGTTTTCATATTATTTTTATATTCCTATGTCCAACCTTTTACATCGCTTGAAAACGATTTTATCTCCAAACTTTCCTCCGAAACGTTGGAGTTTCTCTTCGGAGGAAGAATCGAGTGGAAGTAAGGTATTGATGTCGAGATCATTGTGTCAAAGAAGGTTGACCTTCAGAAATTGGTGTTGAGGACTATATGATGTATATGACTATATGATGCATGCACCATGTTTTATTATGTGATATGACTATATGATATATGAATTATGTCACTGTTTATGCTATGAAACGTAATGGATTATGTTGACTGATGACTATTTATGTTATGTGAAGTTATGAATGATATGTTAGTAATATACGTCATAAAAATATTGATCGATGTCATGGATACACGTAGTATTATCGAGTCATGTTATGAGATGCTAATGCAACTGGAATGTACTTTTATGATATGTAATATTTCATATAATGTAAGTCATCTGAGATGCCATGTAATTAGCGATTCTTATATAATGCCATGTTAGATATGTTAAGGGACCTCATGCATATATGTATGTCACGTGTGTCGAAATTCTTACCCTTTATGTTACGAAAGAATGAACGATATTTATGTTCGCCATGATATCATGCGGGCCTTTTCTATTTTGTGGTGTCTGCGACGTGTAGTACATTGTGCCCGACAAAGCCAGGCCCAGGGGTACGTATATGAGCCTGCCTGGTGGGTCCATGTACGCGTACATGGGCCATGTGTGAAGGAGTACCACACATCCAACCCTACTCGGAATAGAAAAGCGCCCAAGGCCATGTAAAGTTTATTAAAAGTTAGGTCCCGCTCATATGTTGCATGTGTTTGCATTTCTAACCCCAATAGTGGGGTGACTTATTGAGTATTTCATAAAATACTCAAGTCACGTGTTACCTACATTTTTCAGGTAAAGGCAAGGCGTCAATGTACGGTTGACGGCAGAGCTAAAGACACAATGGAAGTTGGAGATGGGATACTTTTAGGAGTTTACGTTTATTTAACTGTTTTAAGTTATACATTGAGTATTGTTTTATTTAGATTTATTTTGAATTCAGTTATTCAAGGTTTATTTTCGGAGATAGATTCGTTTTGGATTTATGAATGTTTATGAAATAGTCTGTTGTGTTTTTCCAAGGTTATTTATGATGAGCTTCCGCGTAATGAATTATGCATGCATAAGGTGACATCACTAATTAGGTTTAGAAAATTAAGAGCATTACATATACAATTACTTGTATGCAATTAACCTTTAAACCGAGATACAATTGAAAAGGTTGTGTAAATTTATTTTATTTAAAGGTCTTTATGACCACAAATCATCTAATTATTTATCGAAATTGTAAAATTGTAAAACCCTCATAAGTAACCGATCCTCTTCTTATGGATCAGATTTTCAATATTGTAAACGAGTATTTATTTACTATGAATAGAATAATATGAACACACTAACCAAATGTAATGTAACCATAACTTCCTTAACGTCTCACTTATACGCTATCAGTTTGAATCTAAGATATTATGTCATTTAGATGAAATTTTGTTGTATCTCTCTATGAGTGGAAAGTTTGAATGAAAATTTTTCAAAGAACTTCATAAACTTTGAAATGAAGAATAACCCCGTACTGTACTTACTAATGATGAGGTCCCCCAACCAAAAATAACTATCGTAATTTTGATGTGGATTTGTTCAGGTCTGTTGGCGTCATGTTTGAGTCATTGACATGTGTGACTTTTACCAACGCCATATATATATATAGCATTTCAAAAAAAAATCCTATTGATGCATCCATGATCGTGTCTCCACCTAAGAGTTATCCTATCCCAATTAATTAGTTAGAAGACATTATTCGAATTTTAAAATTTTGAGGTCCAAATTTTATTATAATTGGACCTTTAACCTCATAATAATAGAACATTTTTATTCATAAAATTATTCTTCAAAATTGAATGAAACTCAGAATATACATCATTTCCACTGATGCACTACTTTAAAGGCATTGAGAGATCCAAGATACAAGTGAATACCTTGGTCACCATCTGCCCAAGTGCAATTATGATGAACGCATTGATCACTAAACAAGTTCCCTTTCTTTGGCCAAAAAACATCACGAGTAACTTGTCCATATTTGCTACTAAAATGGCACCAAAACATCGTAGAACGCCAAAAGTTATCTTTGAAACTCTAATTATAATTATCTCTGGTACGGAGTACATGTTCACCGAGATCATCATCCTTTGACTTGCAATGAACCGTTAGAGTTGAAGCAGTCATAAAATTTAACATATTCACTTGTCATTGGGTGAATGATAATTGTTGCTTAGATTCTCCCATGCAAAACTTTTTCATATGGTTATTAAACATAAAATGCTTAGAGACAAGTTTATTTTGAAATAGGCTTGAACCCTTGTTAATTTGTGATGAAGCTTGTTTAAACTTACAAATTTAACTCCAACGGCCTTTGAGTAATAAAAAAAGTAATATCATCTCAATGAACAACTAAGAACAAATGTGAATGTTTGATTAATCCACCACACCTAAATGGTGTGAAAGTTATCTTATTTATAATCAAATAAATTACAAGGATATAGAAATAGTAATAAATATTAGATATTTGCCTTATAATAAAATATCAAATATATATGGTAAACTATAATTTATTACTAAATATCCTTAACACCCCACCGCAAGCTAAGCGTCGGATTTAAACGAACGTGAAGCTTGAATCTGAAAAATTCAAAGAGGTTGAGAAACACTTTTCATGAAGATGCTAACAACCCGGTTCTTGGCCATCAAAAATTACAGAGCGATCGCCGCTCAGCGGCGATACTGCCTTGATTTTGGCGAGAATATGTCTAACCCATGAAGAGGGATTGTCGCTTAGCGACGATGCTGCCTTGGCTCTGATGAGAATATTTCTAACCCCAAGAAGTAGAAGGGGAAACCTAGAGCAAGGGACAAAGACAATGCTGAAGCCGGAAGAGTCGCCACATTGGGCGAAGGAGCCAATTTTGGCCAGAAGGGCAGTCGGAAGAGTCGCCTCATCGGGCGAAGAAGCCAATTTTGGCAGGAAGGGCGGCGGCAACTTGGTTGGCGAATAGGCCAATGCCGCACCCAAATTCCGAAGGTAAATCTCTGCAAAAGGTTGATAGGTTTAGGTTAGGGTTTATGTGAAGGATGAAGGTTGATTGGGAAGAAAATGAGAGAGACTATATTGGCCAAGGGGAAAACCGATTGGGTTGGAAAAGGTGAGGTTGTATGTACAGAGTATGACGAAAGGTGATTTGGAGGTCAATAGGGTGGAGCCGAAGAGTAATCAATCGGCTCCGACTACGGCAGTCATAAAGACTGCCCCTGCGGCGTCAAAACCAGCAGGGGTGGTGGAGAAGAAGATTAGAGGATTCAAAAGCCATTGAAAAGAAAGGATCGGGGTTGTTAAACCAAGAGGGCTCTAATACCATGTGAATGTTTGATTAATCCACCACACCTAAATGGTGTGAAAGTTATCTTATTTATAATCAAATAAATTACAGGGATATGGAAATAGTAATAAATGGAAATAACAATAAATGGAAAGATACCTATGATAATAAGGCAAATGGATATGGAAATAGTAATAAATGGAAATAACAATAAATGGAAAGATACCTATGATAATAAGGCAAATATTAGATAAAATAGTAATAAATGGAAATAACAATAAATGGAAAGATACCTATGATAATAAGGCAAATATTAGATATTTGCCTAATAAATGGAAATAACAATAAATGGAAAGATACCTATGATAATAAGGCAAATATTAGATATTTGCCTAATAAATGGAAATAACAATAAATGGAAAGATACCTATGATAATAAGGCAAATATTAGATATTTGCCTTATAATAAAATATCAAATATATATGGTAAACTATAATTTATTACTAAATATCCTTAACAACAAAGAACATGACTTGTAACGGATCAGAAAAAAAACTTCCGCGATTGTCGGCGAGACCAAAAACTCCAACAAACGCCGGAATTTTCATTCCCACACGACCCACGAGCCTCGCCCAACTTTGGGGGTCACCACAACAACAGACCTCGACCCTTAGCCAAACCGCCTGCAAGGAGGAAAACGAAAAATGTGAGAGTGAGGAAGAAACTGACAACGCTCTGATGAAGCCAAACCATACGAAATCGACTTCGAACCCTCTGATCTTCACCACAAAAACAATCCTAGTAACACATCAGGGATAGATTTTGATGTTGCTTACACGTCGTACACGGTCGGGTAAGAGAGACAAAACGTCAGATTTTCGAACCCTCTCAAATCCGAGAGTGTTAGGCCTTTACGAACCAAACAAACACCATAAACAGGATTAAGGGGAGGAGGAGACTCGGAAACGGAGGAAAAAGGACATCGGAACGACGTTACAGAGGAGAGAGAGAGATAACCGGAAAATTTCGAATAATCGGGTGAAGAAGACGAAGTCCGATCCGAGGGTTGGACCCCTGCGACCTGAACCGAGTCCAACCCACTCCAGTCCAAACCTCGGTCGACGACACCCCTCCGGCCCAGTCGCCTCAACCCAATCCAGGAAGTCCAATTACGGCCTAACCCATCAGCCGCGACCTGGGACCAAAAACCCAACTAACCCGAGACCCGAAAGCCCAATCCAATACCCGATGCCCAATCCAATACCTGCAATCGTTTCCTTTCAGTCCAGGCTCGGTCCACCACTCGCGGTCAGTCCATACCCGCGACTGCAACCTGAAAACCTGCGATCGACCCGACGACCCACTCCTCGGCCCAACTTCGGGTAGCACACGTGGCCGCTCCTGGTATCGCCACGTGGCAAATTCTGGTGCAAAACTCCCCTCGGCTCCAATGGCTTAGTTGGCTCCGGTGGCTTATTTGGCTCATGAACCCTATTTCTGACCTGTTTGGCATCTTTCCAACCCTCCCAAACTTGATTTCGACCCTGTTTAAGGTAAAATATATCAAGGCCGTATTTCACAAATTCAAGTTGGAAATTAATTGTGTTTGTTAAATACTAACGAAGGTGTCGAATGATCCAATAGGAACTAACCACCAATGGAAGCGTAGGACGTATACGAGGAGCTAGGAGTTTATGTTTATATTGTAGGGAGTACTTCGGCTAAGGCCTACCAAGTAAGTGGTTCACCCGTCGTGAGTTACGCGTTGTATGTTGTATGTTGGCAAGTGCTCGTGGATTCACACGTGTCATTAAATTGTATGCTAGACTGTTATACTCAATTAAGTATGCTTGTGAAATGTGAATGTATGTTGTTTAGTATGATGTGATGTGCTATGCTTATAACGTGTATGATGTGTCTGGATGATTCTGACATGAATGGTACTATAATTTGAATGTAAACAGCATGTAATGTATGACATAAAATCACGATAAATTGCGTGAAAGGTAACCCCGTTAGGATTTATGTATGATATGTAGACTGAAAAATGAGGAATGACATGTTAAGCATGAAAGATGATAGCGGGGTTATATTCATTAATAATAAAAGTATAAATATTGGGGACCTCATGCATTATGTGTGCTCATGCATTGGGGGATACCCCTATTCCATCATGAGGGTACAGACGCGTACACCCAATGGCAGGTGTACGTTCGTTATGTTTTGCATAGCGTTGTCATGACGGTTACTAGTTCTAACGGGTGTCCGACCTAAGGAGGTCCTAGAGTATGCTCACTCGACAACGAAAGTGGTTCAGCGATGTGCAAACTAACTGGTGAGCCCATACTCGCATGTATGGGTTGTGTGTATAGTATATGGTACAAGTCCAAATTACCCATTAGGACAGCACCGAAGGAAGATAGATTGAAAGATAGGTCTCATCATCTCATTTGCATGTGATTGTTGCATAACCCCAATAGGGGGTCACTTACTAAGTATTCTAGAAATACTCAAGCCTCGTGCTATCACATTTCAGATAAAGACAAGGCACCTATGTGAGACCGACGACAGCATCGCACATCCCGGGAGCGTGGCACATGCATAGGATAGTTGTTTTCCATTCGTAGTATAGGTTAGTTAAATTTCATTTGCATTCATAGTATAGGTTAGTATATGTTGACTTCCCGTTTGCATCATTAGTATAGATTAAATTGTAATCGCTATTAATAAATTATTTATTTTAAATGGGTTTTCCAAATAGTGCAATTATCATTTAAAAGAAATAAAAAAAAAATAATAGCAGTTATATTGTACATTTAAATAAACAATATTATGAACATTATATATGGGGAATAAAATGAGGCCTTTTTCCAATTATATGAGACGGCTCCCCTATTTGTCTATATATATATATGCATATCTCCCACTGGAACGATCTAGTAAGATCCTCACGAAAGTATGAACGGCGAGGATGTAGCAACCTCAATCCTTATCTAGATGGGATCATGAGGGTCCCATCCCAGCCGTAGAAACAAGGTGCCATCCTTCTCTATAAATATATTATTCCACCTGAGCAAGTCGGCACTGAAATATTTTAATTTTATCTCGCCGGCCGGGAAATGTTGTTCTGCAAGGAGGACAAAGAGCTGGGTCGTCGGCAGGCCATGGGGAGGTGCCCGTTGTGCGGCGGCAAAGTTGAGGCAGTGGACGTGGAGAGGAAATGGAGGCTCTGTTTAGCTCCACTCTGTTTCAAAATCAAGAGGAAATATTACTGTGTTATGTGTGGTCGTCGTTTGGAATTGTATTATTGATCTTATAGATTGAATGAGTTATAGGTGACAAAAGGGTTTCTGGGTTTCTATATATTTTTTTCTTTTTCTTTTTGTCCATTGAGTTTGATTGCTTATGGATGTTTTGAGAGAGTGAGGAGGATCATTGAGGATTATTAAGAATCTGATAAACGTCATCTTCATTCCAGTCCTTGATTTTAACAAAGGTAATAGCTATTTTATCGATTTCGTACGTTTATTTTTTCATTTTGATTAGAACTTAAATTAGAAAAGGATCTACCTTTAATTTAAATCTAAAATATTCGTATATTTATGGCTTTAATTGAGTGTGATTAATTTTAATTGAGTTATACTCAAGTTAACATTTGAAACGGTGGTAACAGTTTAGGCATTCAACGATATAAATTTTTTATTATTTCATACCGACAATATAATATAAGTGATGTTGAAGATAAGTATATTTATATACATTTATTTATTGTGGTAGTGATGTATTTCACATGGTATTGATATGGTCTTTGTCACATCTCGAGTTATATATTATTCTTTTCTCTGTGTGAATATTATTTTATTATTCGATTTTGGTTTCCTTATCTGTCATTCCTAACAAAACGTCCATTATTATAATTCTTTTCTAAAATAGAATTATTGGGAAGCTTTTCCTAACTTTTCTTAATTTCATTAATTTAATATTTATGTGAGGGGATGAATATTCTTTTTAGTTTAACATTAATTATTTTTCTTTCATAAATAGGTAATATATATTTAGTATATATAATAACGGACGAGTTAGTATCGAAGACAAATAAATATTTAACCGCTTTAAAGATATAAAATAAATATTTTGAAATTTAGGAACGAAAAGTTGAATGTTCTATAAAAATGTCGAGACTTAACTATCTCATGCCTAGAATACGAAATTTGGATTCGGTACCTGATAGCTTCAATATCTTAGCGACATGGTTACATTAAGATTGAACCACAAAAAGAGATATGCATCTAATTTATACCAACAGTAACTTTCCGTTCTTTTTACTCAAGATCACTCCTATTTAGACGTGATTTTGATTCATTCATGTATCCACATTTACTCACGTACCCCATTTTATAACATAAGAATTTCATGATTGTGAATGGCTATATTCTGATATGTTCATCAGTACTATTAAAATTGTTAAAATCAATTTTATTATATTCAAAATCACTCTTAAATATATATTTAGTCCTTCAAAATCAATTTAATATTTAATTTTACATTTTCAAATGTCATTTTTCATACTATTAAAATAAATTTTTAATGGGATCATTTTAAGCCAAAGTAATTTTAATGGGTAAGATCTCAAGTTGATTGGAGAGAAAAATGAAACACTCTTTATAAATGTATAGAAACTTCTCTCTAATATACACGTTTTAAAATCGTGAACCTGACGCCGATACGTAATAGGTCAAAATGGACAATATCTACTAGCGATGAGCTTGGACTATGTCACAAACGATGTAAGGCAATGTTCGAAGTAGGGCTAATGTTAAGAATATTTAGTAATGAATTATAGTTTACCATATATATTATATTTGATATTTTATTATAAGACAAATATCTAATATTTGCCTTATTACCAGAGTTATCTCTCCATTTATTATTGTTATTTTCATTTATTATTATTTTCATATCCTTGTAATTTATTTGATTATAAATAAGATAACTTTCACACTATTTAGATGTGGTGGATTAATCAAACATTCTTATGGTATCAGAGCCCTCTCGGTTTAACAACCCCGATTCTTTCTTTTCAATGGCTTTTGAATCCTTTAATCTTCTTCTCCACCACCCCTGCTGGCTTTGATGCCGCAGGAGCAGTCTTCATGGTTGCCGTAGGCGGAGCGGATTGATTACTCTTCGACTCCACCCTATTGACCTCCAAATCACCTTTCGTCATATTCTGTACATACAACCTCACCTTTTCCAACCAAATCGGTTTTCCCCTTAGCCAATATAGTCTCTCTCATTTTCTTCCCAATCAACCCTTCATCCTTCACAGAAACCCTAATCTCAGGATCCTCATCAGTGTTCTCTTCCGAAATATATGGAATCTAGACAAGCCCATCAACATTTTGCAGAGATTTACCTTCAGAATCTAGGTGCTGCACTGGCCTCTTCGCCAACCAAGTTGTTGTCGCCCTTCCTGATAAAATTGGCTCCTTCTCCCAATGTGACGACTCTTACGACTGCATTTCTCGCCAATTCGCCCAATGTGGCGACTCTTCCGGTTTCAACATTGTCTTTGTCCCTTGCTCTAGGTTTCCCCTTCTACTTCTTGGGGTTAGACATATTCTCACCAGAGCCAAGGCAGCATCGTCGCTAAGCGACAATCCCTCTTCATGGGTTATACATATTCTCACCGAAGCCAAGGTAGAATCGCCGCTGAGCGGCAATCCCTCAGCAATTTTCGATGGCCAAGAAAGTGTTTCTCTACACCTCCTCTAAACCAGGTCGTTGATATCTTCACGAAAAGTGTTTCTCAACCTCTTTGAATTTTTCAGATTCAAGCTTCACGTTCATTTAAATCCGACACTTAGCTTGCGGTGAGGTGTTAAGAATATTTAGTAATAAATAATAGTTTACCATATATATTATATTTAATATTTTATTATAAGGTAAATATCTAATATTTGCCTTATTATCCGAGTTATCTTTCCATTTATTGTTATTTCTATGTATTATTATTTAAATATCTTTTAATTTATTTGATTATAAATAAGATAATTTTTCACACCAATTAGGTGGGTAGATTAATCAAACATTCTTAACTAAATTCTCTTCTTCATAGATGCATTTTAAAATCTTGAGGCTATCGATAATACTCAACCGATGAAAGTAGACAAAACAATGTTCGTGATCGCCATCTAATGACAACGATGGGGTTGAGCTGCTCCAGCTACGTCTTTCCAATAAGGGTTGGATTATTTTTGTGGAGATATTGAATGAGTTTGGTTTAAATTCATCTTGAGAAGCATTGTTAAAGCAGCGATGGGACCGCAGTGGCCTGACGTCACTCATCGTTAAAGCTTCAGACTGTCATGTGAGATCCGTCAGAAACACAAAGGCATGGTGGTGGCTGATTTCATGCTGCTTAATGCCATATATGATTAAAGTGACACGTGTTGGATGGAAATTAAAGTGATACCAATGAAATTTTTAACAGGACTTTAGAGGATAGAACGGAGGCATAAATGTGGTTCGAGTTGATTGAGACAATTTTTTAATTGTTGAACTATACAGATGAGTAAAAAGTGTCGTGTGCATCATTCATGCGGTATATGATGTAGAGTTATGATGGGAATCACTAGGATGATCCTTAGCCCTAATGGAGGAGTGGTCACATGGCAAGAATTCAGAGAGACATTCTGGATAGAGTACTACCGGCTGCCTGACTCCAAAAACAACAAGACTTCACCCAGCTAATATAAAATAGACCCTTTGTCACTACCTATGGAGTTCACGAGACCGAAGCAGTTTGTCCCGAAATTAGTTAATATAGAAATAAAGTTGGCACAGAGATTCATCCAAGCCTAGATGAGAGGATTTGTGGTACGATTGAGGTCATAACCCCTATCACCTATGTTGCCACTCAAGAGAAGCTAAGGCTATGGATGGGAATAAAGTAGGAGAACTTTGAGGATCGCTAATACTGACAGCCATAGTGAGATAGAAGCGGCGATATGGCCAAATCGACCCACATCGTCAACCGCTAGTGCGCCCACAACAACAGACGAACAGACACCATAGAAACTTAGACATGGATAGCAACCAGGTCGAAAGACGCTTAGGAAACAAGAGGCCCCTTTGCAGCAAGTGCCATAGGAAGGATTGTGGATGGTGTATTGCCTAGACTAGAGATCATGCTTCTAAGTGCAACCAAGAGGGCTACATAGCTATGAATTGCCCAAGATTGTTGAAAGGGTAACGCAATCCAATTCTTATGGGTTTGGTTGCATAGTCCAAATGGTTGAACACTTCTGATATATTAAGAGAGATGATTTTTAAAAAAAACATTTTAATTTAATAGAATATTACGTATGCATCTAGTGGGTTCATTATATCACAAAAGTTTGACTTACCTCTTAAACTATAAGAACCTCATATATTTATACATGTCATGTGGATCGAGATATTTCTCTGTCATGATTAGTACAAACATGTATCTTAAGATATTGATGTTGTCATGGTATTGCATGGGTGAGCTCTAGTCGAACGAGCGAGACCCAAATGAAAATATGGATTAATATAGAAGTTATTGGATCAATGTTTATAGATAAGGTGAGAATCATGAAGTAAAGTAAAGTAATGGTAAAAATATAGTGTTTTGGGAAGCGTGGTGGGTGAGGTGGGAGTTGAGAGAGAGGAGAGGCATGTTCCATAAAGGCTGCGAGGGGCGGCAGAGTGAGTTTGTTTGGTTAGGTGATGATAGGTGGTGGTGCCATGAAATGCTGCCACATGATATGGACCATATTAACACACTGTGCCAGAGTTACGCCACCTGCCTTTTCAACTCACCCTCATTCTTATCTTCTCACAACAAAATCAACCATTTATCTCTCACTCACTCATCCATCCTTATAAGATATTGGGAAATATCTAACAAAATAATGTCCGGAAAATCTTAGGGATAATGTAATAATCGAATCTCGAGTCTTCATTCATTTCGCAAGATCATCAATGACTCGTTGAAATTATTGTAAATCTAACCGTTCACATATTTGAGTTGGTGTGACGATAAGTCCAATGAGACATTCCAATGGGAAGATCTAAATATGGTCCGTCAATTCATTTTAAAATATTGATCCATATCAAATTTAATTGAATACTTGGATCGGTCAAACTAAGTTACTCAAACTTTGATTTTGAATCGAATTTAAATCGAGTCTAAACTGAACTTGGATCGACGTTTATGCTTTGGGCCCGTTGTTGATGCTGATAAGAGAATAAATTTAGTATCATCACTCTCCTAAATAGAGATGCTTATAGAGTAGAGTGAGAGTAAGGATGGGGAAGTCTTCCTCGTATCCATCCCCGCCACCTATTTCATTCACTATTCCTACGAAATTTCTTATTTATATTTGTCGGATCAGAGTCGGGCTATTTTTTTATTATTTTTTAAAAATAGTTAAAGTTTTCCTTTTTCAATATAATCTTTATTAAAAAAATCTTATTAAATCAATATATTTGATATAATATTTTACCAATTTCTTTAATATTACAACATATTTAATAATTAAAAAAAAAACTATAACATAATTTAGTTTCCAAAACTAACTAATTTACTTTTTTTTTTATTTTTTATATAGGGCCAAAATGTATTGAAAATATATTTATTTATTAAGCGGGACCTATCGGTCTTTACTTGCAACTTTAGTCGAGGTTTTTCTATCACTATAGTTTACTACTCCTCAGTGCTATAGAAAAAAAGGGGTTGAGTCGAAGCACCATAAGCTACAATCTCTCCATCAACCACCTCGGTTCGAGGGTTTTTTCCTTCAAGTCAGGTCCACTCATGTACCAAGTTTGTTTGTTCATATAGGCAGTGTAATTTGGAGATCTTTTGTTTGCTCCGAAAGGTAGCCAGAACCAGCCTGTTTTTCGGATGAAGAATTGGATAGAGTCCAAGATCAAGAATATAATCTCGTCCCTAACCTCATGTGCTTAATGAAAAAAACATTCCCCACTTCGGTTCGGAAGACCCCGACCCCCAAGTACTCATTGGGACAAACAGGCCCTTAAGGTTTAGAGGTGGGTTTGGGTTCTAAAGCCCACTCCACTCCACATTGGCCCATGGTTCATGATGTACTGATTTAAAAATTTAGGAAAATTAGGATGAATTCAACCCAAAGCTTTTTAAAATTAAAATTGAAACGATTAATTTATTAATATTTTAAATTAAAAGATTATTAAATTACTAATATTTCAATTAAAAACAAACTCAAACTATATTAATTTAATATATCGTTATCAATAAAATTCATTGATAATATATTTTAATCAATCAATAATTGAGCTACAAAAGTCCATCAAATATATCATGGAAATGATTCATTCTCATGTCTCATCTCTTTGTACAAAATAAGAAATTACACACATTTTCAATCCTACACTAGGATGTGAAAAAATTCATTCGATTCTATATTTTTAGATCTCATATCGGTTAGAGACAGAAACGAAATATTCGTTATAAGAGTGTGGAAACCTCTCCCTACTAAATACGTTTTAAAACCGTGAGTTGACAATGATATATAGCGGGTCAAACCGGACAATATCTGCTAGCGGTGGGCTTGGGTTGTTACAAATGGTATCAGAGCTAGACATCAAACTGTGTGTTAACGAGGATGCTGGGTCCCCAAAAGGGGTGAATTGTTAGATTTCATATTGGTTGGAGAGGGGAACGAAATATTCCTTATAAGGATTTGGAAACCTATGGTATTAGAGCTAGACATCGGGCGATGTGCTAGTGTCGTTGTTAGATCTCATATTGATGGAGAGATGAACATTTCTTATAAGAATGTAGAAATCTCTTCCTAGTAGACGCGTTTTAAAACTGTAAGGCTGACGACGATATTTAATGAACCATTATCGGTTGGAGAGGGGAACATTGCTTATAAGAGTGTGAAAACCACGACAATATCTACTAACGGTGGGCGTGAACCGTTACATATGTAATAATCTCTTTTTAACTCTCGATACTAAGTCAATGGTAATCAAAACAATAAGTTAGGGGATCATTACTCGTTTTTGTTTCGGTGGAAAACAAGATAATTGAAGGTAGGTATCAAAAGAAATGCATGGAGTTCCACAATTAGGGTTTGAGTAGAATAAACGCAAAGCCTTGGAAACTACCGAACTAATGGAAGACAATGTCATGTGGTGGTTTGATACCACACAGCTGTTTTGATCCAATTTTGGTGTGTGGGGAACATACTTTTTTTTCTTAGAAATGGCACTCATGGACACAAATTATCGAGAAAGTTCTTTATACTTTTAGCTCAATCCGTCTAAATAATTTTCTGTTATGTCGGGATGCTAATATAATCTCATACCGAAAATTTTGGTATAGAAGAATATACTATCAATAATCGATGAGACATGTGTTGTCCCGATCATTTATAATCTACCTGTAATAATTATGTCTGGTTTTGATAATATTTTTGTTGTTATTATTATTATTATTATTTTGTTTTTTTTTTTTTTTCATGATGAAGAATAATGATCACCTTACAAGGAAGAACATTGACTAGACTAAAATAAAGTTATGGGTAAATATAAATAATATATTGTATGGAAAATTTTCTGATCCAAATATTTTGAAAGGAAATAAATACTTCATGTGTTAATCCCAATAGAGAAAATTACTACAACACGTGAGAGCATTAAATGAAAAAATAAATTTGATTTTAGTATATGAAAGAAATATTTAGATAATGTTTCTCGATTTTTCTTTTAAATTTTTAATTTGTAAAATTTTATCGAGAGTTGTAGAGGCTGAATTTCAAATGATCGGGAAGACAAAAATTTGAAATCTAGAAAAAAAATTAAACTTAGTGAAGGAACTAAGTTCAATTGAATCGTATAGAAAAAGATATGATACTCGAAAGAAATTAAAAAGTGTAATAAAGGCATGAAACGACTCTGATATTGATACGCAAATGTCTGGCTTCGAAAACAAGCTCTCAAAATGAACAAGTGTACATGCAACGACTTTACAAAAATTCATTGAAAAACCAAAGAGAGTAGGAAGCGGTCGTTCTTGGTTTTTCAATCGAGCTTATGAGAAGGAGTGAATTCCATCTCGTAACATTATGTTCCCAATTCCTTATTTGCAAGTCTCCAATATGGTAGACATATTGAATCGACTACAAATAGATGATCAGACTAAACGCCTAAACAAAAATTCGAAAAACACATTGTGTGATTATGTGCTAGATGTCATAGATAGTTGAGACATTCACTTGTATCTCGTAGAGTTCACTTACAATGATAATTACGACGATTGATATAACACCTTTTAAGCTCTTCAAAAAGAAAAAGGTACAAATCCCTTGTGTGCCGGGATGAAGTTTGAGTGTGCAAGAGTTATGTTGATATAAGACACATATATTTGAAGTTTGAAGTAGACAATAAAACATTTTGAAGATAGTTCCCATGAAGACTATTTTGAGATTTGGACGCAAACGAAAGTTTATACCGTACCTCACTCGGTCATTGAATAAAACTGTGGCAATTAATTTCTCGTATGCATGAATTATTGTCCCACCATGGTCACTATGAGTTGGCCATATTTTGATTCAATATGATTTTGATTTTGACCACATTAAATGGTCTTTAGTTTTTGGCGATTTATCACAAACTAGATGGTCAGAGTCTTTATCATCCCGTTAGGTCAAGCTAAATGACGATATTGTCCACTTTGATCGTGTTTTCTCAAAAAAAAAACTTCGTACCATTAGAGAAAGTATTCCTTATATACCTATGATTTTACTCTTAGTTAGACAATGGCAGACTCCAACAATCCTCCCCTCGAACCAAATACTCCATTGAGCCTCCTCTAATGACTCCTCTTCTCTCGAGCCCTGAAACAAATTACACTATTAAGTATCTCCTTAAACAGTTATATCTATGTGTCTAGTATTATTTGGACGAATTGGACGACTCATCTGTTTAGGTACGAGCGTTTTTTAAGTTAGGAGGGGAGGTAGAAGGTGGTAGAAGAAGGGATAGAAATGGGTGATCGATGATGCGTTGGGGCTGACAAGGAAGGTACTGATGTCCGGTCAGTGGTGACAAATTGTGATCCAAATTCGTCCATCTTCGATGCTTTCTTCGTTGAAATTTCTTAGCAACTTCCTTTGTACCTTAAATGAGTTGAAAGGTGAGAGCTCATTATATTTTTTTGTTTTCTCGTTTTTGAAAACTCTTAATAAATTCAACCAACCATATTTAAAGGATGAATATAAAATATTTACAATGTCAGTGTTTTGAAATTTATTATAAAGCCGACCGAGAATGAGATACAAAAGTAGAGCACAACAACTCCTAACACATAGAAGTGACGTCTGACGACAACTCGTCTTTATGACTGCACAGTGTCATATAAAGAAAGTAGGTTGTGACACTCACATCGAGATAAGCAAAGCGGTGACCATCAAGAGACGCCCATTCGGCCATACGAGGGCTAATATAGAAGAATGTTATGATGCAATCGAAGAGGGTGGTACATCATCCAACACACGTGTGTATTGAAGAGGAAACAAGGCATAAGTAAGATAAGGACAATGAGTAGATATGAGTGTAAAAGATGGACTTGTTGAAGGTTAGAGTGGGACCTCCAGGCTTAACCTTGAAAATCAGGGTTTCAGAGAAAATTTGGGCATGGGATTCTCGTGTCAACTTTGTACATATGAAATATGAATGTTCTGTTAGATAAATCTCAATTTAGGTTGAGAATTCCTATTTTCTTGTTAAAGCCACCTAATTAAATTGAGTGGAATATACATGTGTGTGAGTTTAAGGGCTTTAGTTTAGTAGCCCGTTCTTTCCATTATTAGGATATAATTGTTATTTAAATATGTCTATTGAGTGAGAATAAAATTATCACGTCTTCACGGTAGAATCTGAAATACTATCTCGCTCTTTGTTTTTCAGTTATTTTCTTCTTCCAACATTTTCTTTCAGCTTTTTTCCTCCGTCAACCATTCCTTCGATTTGCTCAATCAAAACAACATGCTCGTCAAATTTGGTGTCAATTGAACATCGAATGGATGCTCTACGACACCGTACGATTGTTTGCCAAAATGACATCTACTCTAAGAGTATTGAAAATGCCTCAAAATGTACTGTAGTGGGAGACATGATGTCAGCTCTCCACCACTTCTAGGCCCTGTGGCCTAAGCGAGTTATTATGTGACACATGCATGTGTCACAATGAGGGCGAACGTTGTGAGACAAGTGTATCGGGCAACTTTCTTTGAAATTGGTCTTTTAAGGACAGTACTAGGAGGCAGGGGTGTCTCAGCATTGCGCCCTAACCTAAGTGTCAGAGGTTGGATTATGCACTCGCTATCCAGTACGATATCCATGAACAGGAGAGCCAATGCCTCGATTGAATTCAAATGGATGGATGTTTGGGATGTACCGAAATTATACAACACATGGGTTCGTTCTCAATGGCATGACCAAGTACCACATGACTAGAAATGACGTCAAAGTATATAAGACATGTTTAGAAAATTTTATTTTTAAGATTGAACGTTAAAATTGTTCGAGAAAAATATAGTAGAAGAGTGTTTCGACTAAAATGAAGAACAAAATAAAAGATATGATTGAGATTATTATAATTGTAAAAATTGAAATTCATGAATAATATCATTTACAGCTAAATTTTAATTACATAGAAAATTAAATTAATGCAAACCATAAATCATTATCATAATTGAACGCAAATTCTGGAATTCCCATAAAGAAGCAACAGGATAAATATAAAACCATTAACTAAAAGAAGACTTTAGCTTCGGAAATTTCCATGAAATTACAAACCCAACAACTATGGAAATGTGTGGATTAAATTTTTAAAAAAATTAAAAGTAGAAAATTCCTTTTTAAAGATAATTCCCTGTCCGATACCGACCCAAGTTTTATATTCATAAATTTATACACGTGTAATCATGACGAAGATTAATATGAATATGGTGAGACCTAAACTTTAATATTGAACATTTTCAGACTCTTCCGGTCTCATTATGTATACACTACTTTCATGCTGTAAAACTCCGTACATGCATCATTTTTATGCAATCAAAGCATAAAGAAAACGAAGGAAGGTGTAAATATTTCATGACTCTAGTGATTACATATATGCATGACGTTCGATATATGAAAAACTTAAGTTAAAGGGATTCAACATAGAAAATATTTCTTGTATAAGACATTCTAGTAGCGCACACGAGTAGCTATGACGCAATCACGTATCAACCACGACATTATTTCAAGAAACACACAACTGTTCATACAACAATCAATTATCCAATTAAGCCTTAAGGTATTTCGATAATGAAATAACTTACCACAAAATGTTGTTCCCAAACATAACGTATATTTCTCCTTTTTTTTTTATTGATCTCCGATTAAACCCTAAAATATAAGATTAAGATCAATGTGGGTACGAGAGATTTAACCTAAACAATCTCAAATTATTGGAATTTATGTCAAGACAAGAATACTTGTTTGAGTCACTCCACAAAGAAGCTGATTGATCATGTTAAGTTTGAATGATTCTGCATGCAACCTAAACTACAAAGAAATTTAGTCATAGATGGAAGAAAAACACAAAAACCCTTAACCTTTACACGATATTCCAAAAGATATTTTATGACCATAATTATCAAATATATATACTTTATGGCCATAAACAGATACTATGTAATTAAACAAACACCATAAATCTAAATTATCATCCAAGCTTCATTCTTTAATGTGGCATGAATTACAACAATTTGTGATAATTTGAACAATACTTTTTTCTTATCGTCCTTACAGTTTATCGTGTATGATTGATGTCTTGATTTATATTACAATTACTTCTTTTAAGTCGTCCTCAAGTCATAGTTTAAAATAGTGAAATCGTCCATAGAAAAATTCTAAATAATAAATGTTAAAATTGACTAATATAACAAACTTGTATTATAAGTTACTTAGGCTAAAACTTTAAAACAAAGTTTAGGTGGCTTAATCGAGGAAGTATTTGAACTTTTCCTACAAATGTTTGAACACGTCTTCAATTATCTTACCGTCGTCTTCAATTAAAAGGGTTATTGACTTTGAAGTCCACTAGTTTAGAGTCCTATCGAACACTTTAAGTTCATATACCTAATTTCTTATATACATTGGACATAATAAATTTAAGAAAGAAGTAGACGAAAGACTCTGGTACATAAATTAAAGGGTACGTAACTTTAAAATTCATAGACCTTTCATGTCTAGGGCACAAGACACAAACTAAAAGTTTAAGTATCTATAAAACATTGATCGTATGAGTGTGCAATTATACTTTGGATGCTTCGCCAAATGAAAGAAATTATACTCGTTTCTGAACTAGAGTAAGAAGCCTAGTCAAAAGCATAATAGACGCGGACCAGTCCAAACTAAGAAAATTACACAAAGAGTAGAAAAAAAGTGGATGAGGGGTGGTTGTGTATTATATAACCCGAAGGGGACTAGTGAGTTGGGTGTGGAATATCAAAAAGGAAGTTTGGTTGGTGAAATGGATAGCAAAAGGATCAAACTTTGTTGCTGGGTTCTATGATGATATCTGCCTCCACAAGGTAACCATTTCTAACCCCTTCTCCTCACATTAATTCTCCATTTTTCTTTCATTTCTTTCTCTTCTTTCGCTTCTCCGGTTCATCATTTAGGACATAATTGTTCAGAGAGAAATCCCACATCGACTAATTTAATTTAAGGGGTTAACTATGAGTTTATAAGTAAGGAATACTGTCTTCATTAATGAGGCCTTTTAGGAAAATCAAAAGCAAAGTCACGAGAGCTTATGCTCAAAGTGGACAATATCATACTATTTTGAAGGTTTGTAGTTTCTAACATGGTATCAGAGTCATGCTCTTGACTTATCCATGTCAGTAGAATCCTTAAATGTTGAACAAAAAAATTGTGAGCCTCGAAAATGTAGTCAAAAGTACACTAAGTGTCGAACAAAGAGTGTACTTTATTCGAGAACTCCAAAGAAGAAGTCGAGCCTCAATCAAGAGAGAGTTGTTCGAGGGCTGCATAGGCAGTGCGTTTTGTTCTAGGGGAGGATTGTTGGGAGAGTACTATCTCTATTGGTACGAGGCCTTTTGGGAAAGCTAAAAGCAAAGCCACAAGAGCTTATGCTTAAAGTGAACAGTATCATGCGATTGCAGAGGTTCATGGTTTCTAATATAACTCAGATCAAAATGGGCTTAGGCAGGAAATTTCCTGGTAATTTCCCAGCAAGACTTTGCGTCTCCTTCACTTTGCGTACTAAAACGACGTCGTAAAGGTTCTAATGTAACCGAACAAAAATAGATATCAAATTAATTAGACACAAAATTTAAAATTTAAAATTTTCAAAACAATTTTCGTGTATTAGGAGACCTAATTATTTTCATTAAAATCATATTGTATTAATTTTAGGAGACCCAATAATTATTTGAGTAAAAAATTCAAAAGATGAAGAATTGAAATTATTTAAAGTAATAAAAGATTTTCATGTCAATTATCACAATCATGCGTAAAAGAAATTGTTTTGTAGTAAATAAGTTGAAAAATAATATATTGTATTTAAACATGCTATTAGGATGACATCATAAAAATATTAAATTGCTTTAAAATATCTTATTTTATTTCAAATCTAAAGAAATCTCTGTAATTTTAATTATTCATCAAGGTTTTAAAAAAAATAAAATACAGCAATTTATAATTAAATTTTGTGACCCAAAAAAGTATTAAATATTCAAATAATTAAAGCATATAAATGATTGTGATTTTATCATCAATGAAAATTTAAAAACTGTCATTATTGCAATATAATGCAATAAAAAAACAAAAACATTACTAAAGGTGCCCTAAATTTTTATTTTTAAAAAATTAGGATTTAATTATTAAATATTTATATTTTTAAAAAATAGAAAACAACCAGACAACCTTATGTTAGGTTAAAACAACTACCCAACAACACGTTATTTAAAAAAATAAATATATATATATATTTATATATATAATCCATTTTTCACTATTATATTAAAAACATTTTTGTTTCAATTTTTGCATTGTTTTTCAATATGGTTGGTTGGGAGTTGGGAGTTGATGCCAATATTTAATATTTACTATGTCATTAATTTATCAATTAAAAATTAGACGTAGGGTCGAAATATGTAATCTTCTTAGATCTTTTAAAGAAAAAATGTGCTACTTTTCTAAAAAATTAAATTAAATAGTCGAGCTTTTAGATCCACTCTTCTAATAATTTTAGAATGTTGGAACGTTTGGACAGACGTCAAAAAGTTTGATTTTGTTACAGCGGAATAGTCGGAAAGCTTAGGTTTATAAAGCCTAAGCTTCCATATCTTGACTCATATTTGATTTTAATAGGTATGAATGTTCTAAATCAATAATAATAAATAAAATAATATCTCGGTCTAATTTTAATTTTATAAAAATAAAAAAATAAGAAGAAATTAAAGCATGCCCCCATTACCTTCCTCTAAAGTATATTATAAATATTTTATTTTCTAACCTCATGAAATGCACCATATTTGATTTGATCTTATCTTTTAAATATATTTTCTAAAAATAAAATTGATTATAACATAAATATCAACTTATTATTATTATTATTATTATTGGGGTTTTATTGATATTAAATTTTCATTAATTAATAAATAGCATGCCTATGGTGGAGTGGGGCGGGGCTTATTGAGTAATATTACTAATATTTATTCTATTATTATTGAGATATTTTAAACAAAAGTTAAATCAATAATTTTACCAAAAACTATGACGTGTCATCTTCTTATTAGTTGATTTATTCCATTATTATTCAAAGAATGTTTAATCAAAACTATTAATTATTTTACCATACGTTTTCAAATATGGAATATTATTTAAATTGAATTTGAAAAGTAGAATGCCCTTAAAATTAAAAAAGAATATATTTCCCTTTTTATATACTTTATTCAGAGGAAGAATATATGGACTTTTATATCTAAATTAAAACAAAAATCAAATATAATTAAGAAAAAGAAAAAGAAAAAAAAATCTTTATACGCGTTTTCCTCGAACCTTCCTCAATATTTTACCCTTCCCATAAATAAATAAAATAAAATAAATAGCCGTTGTCATTTACTTTATACGTGTCATATTTGTTCTAAATTTTCGTACCAAAATACTCCATCTGTCCCATTATTTTAATATTTTTTATATCTTATTAAATCATTTCATTTTATTATTAAAAAAATATTAGCTTATTTCCTGGAGCATTTTCAGGTTTTCTTATATATTTATAGACTATTAAAATATAAAATTAAATATTAAAAAAAAAACGGTCAATTAAACCTATTTATTATGATTAAAACCAAAATCTCCAGCGGATATCCATAAATAAAACCACAGTTTTAATTATTATTATTATTTTAACCGCACCGGATTTTGCCGACCTAGGAACCTTCCTTCACGGAACGGGTATGAAACAGATGGGCAAACGAGAGAAAATGAGGATAGTTGGAGGGCTAGTTGTGCAATTACGTAAACATTATGGGTTATATAATACTAACAATAATAATAAAGTTAATAATAACTTCTTTTCTTCTTTTAATAATTTTTTTTAAAGTTATTTATATAATACTAACAATAATAATAAAGTTAATAATAACTTCTTTTCTTCTTTTAATAATTTTTTTTAAAGTTATTTAAAACAATAAATAAAACGGATCCGTCCTCGTGAAGCAATGGCGAGGTGTATTTATCATAATTCATTAGAAACTTAATTTAAAAAATTAAATAATTATAGAAAAAGAGAGAATATTTTTTATTTTACAGCGAAATAAAATTAATATTTGTAGGAACGGCTTTTTTTGGTTAGAGAATTTGTTCTTGTAGGTGGGTGTGGGTCCCATCTTTTTAAGTTCGTTTTCCTTTTCGAAAAACTTTCACTCATTTTGCGTGTTGTTTGGTTGTGTGAAAGGACAGAGGTTGGGTTTCGGGAATACCGACGCCGAGATAACGACGGTGACGGAGAACTGAGGAAGACGACCACCGACCACCGACCACCGCCTTGGTTTAAACGCATCGTTTTGCCAGGTAATCCGATGAAACTCAAAAATAATTATATGTGTTCAAGTAATTTTAATTTTGAAGTGGTGAAATATATATATATATGTTAAATAATGGACCGACAGAGTCGCCGGGATTTTTGGTCGGTTAGGCGGCACAGACCAAGGACCCGGGGGGACAAGACGTCGTGTTTTTTCACTTGGAAACAATCGGAAAATTTTGACTTTTTTTTTTTGGAAAATAAAAACTTGGGTAAATATATTTTTATTTGAAATGAAATCGTACTGTTTCTGAAAAGTTTCAATGCTGCGATCACCTTCCATATTAACGCGACTTTCCACACTATTGACTTTCTTAAAAGTCTTGTATCCATAATAAAAAAAAAATATTATTTAATTATAGACTTATAATCCTTTCCTAAATTAGTTGAACTCTCGCCCCAATAGACAGACTCCCAAAAAATGCTTTACTTTAAACTCCCAAAACACCTCGTCAATAAAGATATATTTCGTTCACTTATAAAGTCAAGGGATCATTCACTCAAAACAATTCAATTCTTTGTAGCGGTATAATATATATATGAATTAGATTATTACTATCAAATTACTAATTATTAAATTTTTTTTTGATAGTTTGAAGTTAATCTTGGAAGGGTAAATTTAAAAAATATATTTATTTTCATGATTATATTTTTAATTATTCATCTTTAAATATTTTTAAAAATATAAATTTTAATAAGTAATTAAAAATAAATGAGTCTTGTTTAGATTAAAAAATTTAAGAAATTTATAAACCAAACAAACAATTGGAATTGGAAAGGGTGAACTGGTCACCTGCTTGCGGCAACAAGAAGTCAGTATAAGGCTCTCTTCTCGAGTTCTTAACAACTTTCCACTTCCTTCACCGTCTAAATCCATTTCCTTCCCTTTCCTTTTTCCGGCAATAAGATTTTGTTTCCGTGATTCTCAGATGAGCTACCAACATTGATTCACTTCCCTCACGGTGCCATCTCTCCTGCGACAGATTTTTTTTTTTTTTTTCTGCTATGAGTTCCTTCAAGCCCTCTCCCTACGCCAGACGGAGTGATGTGGAGTCCGGCAACTGCAATTCCGACGACCCCGAGGAGGACGACTCATCTAATCCTTTTGAGATTCATACCACTAAGCATGCTTCTGTTGACAGACTCCGCCGCTGGAGAGTACGGTTCTTCTTTTCTCCTTACTCATTTTTTCCGTTTTTATCAATATTGCTCAATCTCTACTGTTGGAGTTTTTTGTTGTGGTTGTGTTCAATTTCAATTTATGCTTCCTTTCTGGCCTTTTCTTTTGGTTTTATTTTGGTAGTGTGTGTTTTTGGTTCCTGCTTTACTTCAGGTTAATCTTGGAATTGAGGTTATATGTGTACAGCAATCTAAGATTGTGCTACCTAGTTATCTCATTAGGAGTTGTTTGAGAATTATATCCATGGAAAATTGTTGTTACCTTAGTTTCTGAACTTCATAATTCTAATCATTGGATAAGTGCAGCGGTAGAAATCTACAAATGTAATGGACTAAAGATTCCTATTAACCTTACTAAGCTGCAAAATTCGTATGATTTGTAACCTTGATCGTACTAATTTGGTGGAACCATGTAAATATGCCAGTTGAAAATCAATTAATTGAAATTGGCAGTTGGACTTTAGATAAATATCTGGCGTTTTTTTATAGGGCTTGATAACTTTTTGATTATAAGGGAGAAAAGACTTTTCAAATGTTTGAAATTTTGAACTTCATGAAGGTCTAGAAGAGGAAATCGATATTTTCCCATTCATTTATGTATGTATATATGCTCATAATATGAAATCTGTCTTTCTTGAGAATGCCTTGAAAAATGTGAACCGAAGATGTAAGGGCAATTTTAATACCAGACACCTGAAATGAGTGGTTCTGTTCTCATTTTCAAATGCTTGTGGCGCTGGCTGGGTTAGACCCATGTCTATGCTAGGATTACTTACGATTTGTAGGTATTGACATTTTCATTTGACCATGGTTCTGGCTATGAAGCTTAGAGTTTGTAAGGAAAAAATGTTCACTAATATGAAAATTCTTACGAATTGGAATCAGGAACCTATTGAGTATGTGAACCTCAAATTAAATAGATTTCAACACTTTGGATTGGGTTAGACATGAATTTCCTTAAGCTCAAAACTAGGCAATCCTCAAAGCTCTTGAGGCAAAAAAGACCCAAGAGTTAAATACTCCTTAAGATGATCAATCAACACTTTAGATAGCCTCCAAACTAGACCTTAAACGCCTCCATCTTCCACTATAGAAAAAGACTAAAATATTCCTATTTAATATGTCCAAGGATAACATTGAAAACCAATAAAATTACATCAAAGTTATTGAATAAAATGTGAATAATAGTTGGAGAGGGTGATCATTTGGTACTTTCCTGTGTATGTTCTCTCCTTGGCGCCATGTCTTCCTTTGAGCCCTTTAAAAATAGCACTTAATTATCAATGCATGATTGAGCAAAGGTGTATGATTTTTAAGTAGAGGCTGGTTGTTGAATGAGTAAGATTGTTACTTTTCTAGTGGGTGACTAGATCATGTAGAAATAAACATTACTAGTACGTTATTTGAAGATGTATAAAGAACTTTAATGGCTGACTTTAAAATTATTAAATATTTTTTATACATCTAGGCAAAAATAACTGGAAGAAAAATAATATGAATATTGAGAATGCGATAACGATTTTTTTTGTTAAAAGTAGTTGATGAGGGGAGGGTCTCACTTGTGTAGGTAGGAGGCAGTTTGAAACCTGTGGAACTAGGAGGATTAGGGATTAGGAGCTTGAGATTACATAACGAGGATTTCTAGGTAGAATAGTTGTGGTGATTCTTCATGGAGCCTGATGCATTCTGACATAGGGTTATTATGAGTAGGCATGGCCCACAGCCTTTTGGGTGTGGTGTGGCTGGTAGTTGTGAGGGCGTTAACAAAAGCCTTAGGAAAGTTATATCCTCTAGTTTTTCTTTTTCGTCTAAGATTATTAATTGCCCTGTTGGGAAGGCTCGAAGGTTTAGTTTTGGTAGGTGTTGGTGGGTGATAATTCTCCGTGCGCTTTGTTTCCACGGTTATACTGTTTCTCAAGTAAGAGGTTGTATTTAGTGGCCTTGACTTTTCCTTAGATTCATCTTATTTGATCACCTTGGACTTTCATAGTCCACTCTCTAATAGACAAGTGACGAGATCTTCCTTTTCTTCCAACATACATTCCCAAGGGAAGGGAGAAGGGTTGTTAAAATTTTTACTCTTGATCCTTTTAGGGGCGTCTCTTGCAATTCTTGTTTTCATTTGGTCTGCCGCTCCTCAAGTTTCCTCTGCATTTACTTGCTATGGAAGGTTAAAATCCCAAAGAAGAAGCTTGCTCATGCCATGGATCATGTTCAGACACTTATCCTTCGTGTTATACCTGCAATGATGCATTCTTTATAGGCAGCACAAGAAAGACCCTCATATGCTGTGGGGTTGCCAGTTTGCTCAACCCCTTTGGTGTTGGTGGATGAGATCGTCTAGTTTATGTGGGGCTATGAATAAAGATTGTAGCTTTATTGGGGAGGAGGTGCTTTTGAGTTTTCCTTATTGGAAAAGGGCAAAGTGTTGTAGTATGCTAATTTCCTTGCAAATTTGTGGGGGCGTTTGGCTTAATAGGATCTTTATAGAGATCTATTTGAGGAGGTCATAAGTTTAATGTTTTCTTGTGGAGTTCGATCACTAGCCGTTTTGTTATTGTAAGCTAGGTCTTATTCTTTTAGATTAAGTCAATTTCTCTAGTCAGGGTTCATATCCCATTTTTGGTGGGTTTCTTCCATTTTTTTAATGTCCGGTATATTATTTTACGTCTTTCCATGAAAATGTGGTTTCTTACCTAAAAAAACTTATTTTTGGTTGGGATGCCTAGTTCTGTAATCAATCTCTAAAATGAGCCCTGAAGACTTTAATCTTTCATCATCTCATGCTTCATTCATAATACTGTAACTTATACATTTGTGTGTGTGTATATATTTTAGAGATGTCGTATCCTTTGCTTCAATAAAAATGGCCTCAGTGTTTCTTTTCGTTTACACCCCAGAAGGTTAAGTGCTTTTTGAGCTTAAAACAGTTCTGTAGACATTCTCACTATTATATTCTTGTATTCATGGTTTTGAGTCTCGACATTGACTGTTTATTTCTTAAAATCTAACGGTTTGAATTGTTTACCATCTCCAAGCTGCGCTTGTTTAAATGAGAATCTAACAGTTTAAATTGTTTTACCATGTCTCTTTTATAGCAAGCTGCACTAGTGTTAAATGCTTCTCGTCGATTTCGGTATACCTTAGACTTGAAAAAGGAAGAAGAGAAGAAAGAAGCTTTGAGAAAGATTAGAGCACATGCACAAGCCATACGAGTAAGTATTTATTGAACCTAAGTCTTTTCAATTCTTTTAACGTGTGTTTAATCTCCATTTTTGTTTTCTGGGTTAGGCTGCATATCTCTTTAAAGAGGCTGGGAATCGTCTATCAGGTTTGCTATTTTTCATTTAATTTCATTTCTACGTTACAAATGTGGAAATACATGATATGAGGAACTTGTGAACGGAAGTTCCAGACAATTATTTTGTTCACACAGAGTTTTCAATGTATTTGCGCTGCCTTTTGCTTTCCTCTTCTCTTTTGAGATTTCCATCTATTTAGTAGGAGTGTACTTTGACCTGCCATTGCTAATAGTCCATTTACTGGGTCCAGTTTGAGATGTTCTTTTGATACTGTTGGTCAGTTTCTGACACCTGTCCAATAAGTATCTGTGTCTAGTACATGAAGAATGTAAATAATTTACCCAGAATGTAGTGTATATGAATCAGAATTTGCATTAAAGTTTCTATTTTAATACTTATGATTTCATTTTAACTCGACTCTTTTCTGAATGGATCCAAGTGCTAGAGAAATCTCCAAGAAGCCTTAATGCTATATGTTTCTACCTAAATAATTAATTGACATTGCTGATTTATTTTTTTATTGTGCAATTTATGCCCTGTTGATGTGGAGATTTCTGCTACACTCGTGTTGACCCAGATTGTCTTTTGTGATACTTTATATTTGCACTGAGACAACATCTCTATTCTCTTTTCAATGCTTGTTTTTATTTTTTATGATGATCCTAATTTATTTAATCTTTTTTTACATTGTTTTCAAAAGTAACTTTTGTTTTCTATTTTGTGCATTTTTCTGGAATTCAGTACCTATTTTCTTGTTTTTCTTAAAAATTCTTAGAACTTTTCACTCAAGAGTGTTAGGCTCTGTGCCTTTTGGTTTTTAATGTCTTTCTTTGGTATTTTTCATTTGATAAATAGTTATATGTACTAAGTTCTTTACTTCAGTTTGTAATTATTTTTGTCCAACATCTGATGATGCACTTGTTTTTTATGGCTTTTATGTTGCACGGTTATAAATGGTTTCTGTTTGCTGTTTTGCTCACTGATTGAATGAGGTTTCTTTAGGTCCTAGGCCTACAGCATCTGCAGCTCCAAATGGTGATTTTTCTGTTGGGCAAGATCAACTGGCTGTGTTGGTAAAGGATCGAAATGTTGGCACTCTGGAGCAGTATGGAGGGGTTAGTTTTATTTTATTTTTATTTATTTTATTATTTTTTAAACTTCTTTATCCTTTTGATAACTACCATCATATAATTATTCTATCTAATGGATGAGTTCAATGATTTCATCAGGTTAAAGGGGTAGCAGATATGTTGCAATCAAACTTAGAGAAGGGGATAGTTGGTGATGATTCTGATTTACTGAAACGGAGAAACACATATGGTTCAAACACGTATCCTCAGAAACCGGGAAGGAGTTTTTGGGTAATTCTCAGACTAATAGTTATATTGACGTGTGGAACCAGTTACATTTAAGGCTTTCTTATTTTTTATGTGCTTATCTAATAAAAATTCATAAAAGAAACAGGGTTTGTAGTATATTAGCTAACTACTGATAAGAAATTATTGTATAGAGAAAATTACTACTGATTTGGTTGGTTTAAATGGTCACCTCGGTCTTTAAATTTTAACACTCAACATGTTAAAGGCTTAAACAACTAAGGCCAGGTTTAATAACGATTTCATTTTTAGTTACGTTTCTGAAATTTATGCTTGTTTCCTCCCTATTTTCTTCTTATAGTTTTCACCATTCAGATATAACCATTTTAATTTTGAGTCAAATTGTAAAAAAAAGGAAGTTTTAAAAACTATTTTTTTAGTTTAATATTTGCTTTGGTTTTTGTAAACATTGGTAGAAAGTAGATGACAAAACAAAGAAACTTGTTGGGAAAATGAACGCTCATAAGCTTAATTTTCAAAAACCAAAAACCAAAATCCAAAAATCAAATGGTCAAACAGGGCTTACTTAAACTTGACTTGGTTTTCGAGAACAAAATAAAGAAATCACCGGTAGTGTTTTTATGCTTAATATTCAAAAAAAAAAAAAAAAAAAAAAAAAAAAAAAAAAAAAAAAAAAAAAAAAAAAAAAAAAAAAAAAAAAAAAAAAAAAAAAAAAAAAAAAAAAAAAAAAAAAAAAAAAAAAAAAAAAAAAAAAAAAAAAAAAAAAAAAAAAAAAAAGAAGAAATCAAATGTTATCAAACGGACCTAAGGCTTTTTAGGGGCAATGATAGACCTCCTATTAGATCTCATACACAAGGTGTGAAATTGAGATGAGAGTAAGCATGAGAAAGGGAGGGGAGTAGTTTGAGTTGGAATGTTTACAGAAATAGGGATGGATTTTTGTATTGGGTTTTGGGAAGAAAGTATTATTAGGTAGCTAAATGGTGGTTGTAGCTAAGGATAACAAAACTTGAAATTTTTTGGCTAATTAGTGATTTGAGCGGCTTCTCACCTCCAGAGAGTGAACTAGGCCTTGAAATCCTGGGTCATAGTTTTTGCTATGGGATTTGTAGACTGTGTTCTCTTGGTATATTCGTCTAGGTTTCCATCCTAAAATAGTACCGAATGCTTCATCACTTTGTTGAATCTTGCGAACCATATTTATTAATGCTACTACTGGTGGTTTGTCAGCCATTATCTTTGCTCTGTCTCTGTGTTAGTTGCACAGACATATATTTGTTTCTTCTGTTTGCAGAGGCCAAACTTCATGATGAATATCTTCCTTTTTTTGTTTTCTTGTAGAGGTTTCTCTGGGAAGCTTGGCAAGATCTTACGTTGATCATATTGATGATAGCTGCTGTTGCTTCGTTAGTGCTAGGCATAAAGACTGAGGTGAGATTTCTTTTTCCTCATTGCGCTTGGTGTACATTTTATTGTTGAAAAAACATTTGAACTTTTATTAACGTTTGAAATTTTGGGTTTCTAAACAGGGTATCAAGGAAGGCTGGTATGATGGTGGAAGCATTGCTTTTGCAGTTATTCTTGTCATTGTTGTAACAGGTGCTATACGTTGGGGCTTCTTTTATTGTTCTTATTTACATTCTGTGTCATGCGTATGGTATTCTATTTTCCTTCTGACTCAGTTACGTTATTTTAGATATTTGAGTGAAGTGGTGTTCATGGGTTCGTTCAGCTCATTTTTAGAGTTGAACCAAAAATAGATTGGTTTTTCATTGAAAGAAAGAAAGTTGATCCATAACAATAGATAGCTGACAATCAAGTCAACCAAATTGTCAACCAGAAGAACAGTTCGTTGTTTTGAGGGGTTAATCGACTTAGTTCACAATTAGATGTCACCTAGTGTCCATGCAGCACATAGAGTCCCAAACCCAACTCTCTCCCTTTGAAGGAATGCCAAATAAAAAACCCTGAAAAAAACTTCTCTCTCTCCTCGTTTTGGGATGGAGGAAGTGGCAGCAGCTGATTGGTTATGTCCTATGTCCATTTCCCATGCCTTTTGAGTTTTCCTTTCATTTGAAATTTCTGGCACAGTTGAACTTGTTCTCGATCACATGACATATCCAGTCAGGGCATTGAGGATGAGTTGATGTAGAAGAATCAAGATGGTTTGGTGAAAGGGAGAAAAGAGAGAGCGAATATGAAAGAGTGGGAGGGGAAGAGAAATGAGAGAAAAAGTTGACGTTGCCTTGAGAGATAGAGAGAGAGTTAAAATTCGAATGTAGTTGAGACAACTAGCTCAGTAAAGGTGTGTCAGGCTTGTGGGAAGTTAGGGCTGGTAATGTGTGTCGGACTTTCTTTCCCTAGTTTTTTTTTCTGTGTTTTCTGTTTTTTGGCTTTTTAACATACAAATCAGTCAGTTCAGTTTTATTTTTGGTTTATTAGATAGAAAACTGAACCTAACCGATAATGTCAGTTTTTTGCTATTGATATTTAAAAAACTAAAGCTGAAACCAACAGAACAGACATTGGTTGTCGCTTTTTTTATTCTAGTTTTCATCCCTACAAAATTTGAGTATTAATCTGATCTATTATGAAGCAATGGAAGCAACTATACTTTTATTACTGTCATGAGAAGTTTGCTAAGAAAGAAACTACGATTTCTTTGCAGTTACAGCCGCACAATTTTTCACATATTGTTTTGCACACGTCTTGAAGCCTTAAAACAGCTTTCTAATAATTGCAAAAGAATACATATCTTTTTGTATTAATTTTCTATTTTTGATTTAATATTTTATTCACTCATCTCGTCTACAACTATTTCCAAATCTTTTCACTGACAATTATCTTATCTTTTCTATTTTTGCCTTTTTTCCCAGCTATTAGTGACTATCGGCAATCTCTTCAATTTCAGAATTTGAATAAGGAGAAGAGGAACATACAAGTGGAGGTAAGCATAGTTATTGTTCTAATAATTTTCACCACATGCCTGTAGTGGTCAATTTTTTTTTGAGATATGGTGCCAAAGAAATATCCTATTTAAGGGGGTAGATCTTTTTGGACTTGGAAATGTCTTCATAACTATTTTGTTTCTAGTTATCTCCACCTACTAGGTTTCTTGCTTGTGGTTTTCAAATTTATTTTATCCTAAGTTTATTTAGGTCGTTTCTAGCTGATCTATTTTGGTTGTCATTGCTTGAATAGGTTGAGAAGTCTTATATTGTTGAAATTATAGTGCTACTAACACAATTATTTGGATGTTCTTTATATACAAAATTTGCTTAATATACAAAATTCTGACTCTTCTTTAAGACAAATGATAGTGTTTTGTAAGAAAGAGAAACAATATTTCATTAATGTAATAAAATTTTAAAAACCACGAACTAAAGTGGGTTAAAGAAAAGCTCCTACAATCAGCACATATATTATTTGAAGAATAAATACAGAACAATTTACTAAGCCTGCACCAGGTGCGGCTTTGAATATATGAGGTGGGAGAAATAAGTGAGTTATTTCTTTTTCTTTGTCATCGAAGTGTTTCAAAGCTTCAAATGAACTGAGGCTAGAGGACTTCAACCACCTCAAATTGTGAGCACCAATTTGGGATGAGAGTTTTATTTTCTGAATTCTTTTCATGAGGGTTTATACTTTGCTACTGTTATCTTCCCAAATAAAGATGTTTGCCTTTGGATTCTCAACTTTTCAACTCACTTTCTAATGAGGGTGTAGAGATGAATATTACAGGGATGAGATTTTGCAAGAGAGAGTATTGCCTGTTAGTGCTAGGGGTGTTCACTGGTTGGTTAGGCTTGACTTTAGAGTTCACAGCTAAAACTGAACTCAAAATGAAAAGAAAAAGAAAATGGAGAGCTGATGAGACCAAGAACTTGATGCTTCTGTTAGTTCAGTTCAACTGTGCGCTGACTCATGGAATATGAGGGCAAGGTGGGTCAGTTTGGTGGGCTAAGAGAAAGGCGAGCATTGGGGATGAGTCAGAGATTGATAGTCACGTTGGAAAATTAATGATGTGGGTAGAGGAAGGAAGACACTAGGGTCGACTAACTTAAGGGAGGGGAAATTTAAACCTAGGCAAAGGGTATTAGAAAATTTAAGAAAGAAACTGGAATTCATGAATGGACGTTGGATGCACAAACATAACATGCAGAAAAAAAATCCAGTCGACATCGTTCTTTTTCTTCTATTTAGCTTCTTTCAACCATTTTTTTTTTCTTTTTTTGCCCTTCTCAAGGAGAGTGCCTATCTTGCCATGAACATGTTCGTGGCAGCTAAAACACACAAAAGGCGAGTACCTTGTTGAAAATGCTTGCCTAGGCTACCACTCAGGTGATGGCCATGCTTCTTGCATTGCCTACTGAGTGAAGCACATTATATTTATCGGTTGGCTCAGTTTAGGGTTTGCTTATTATTACTATTATTATTTTTGATATCCAATAGTGTCAGGCCATAAAGCTTAACTTTCACCTGTATATGTTTTGGTTAGGTATCTTTAAAAATTTACTATCTACCAGCTTGATTGTTCTCACGATGTTTGGAGTTTCCTTTATTCTTTCATGGTTAATGAAGATTTGAGTCCCCTCTTGTGCTCTTTAGATTTAATAATTTTCTGAACTTTGTGACATAATTTTGCCTATTAATCTCATAGATCTTAATGTTGATATTCTCTCATTTCTTTTTACAAACTGTCAACTCTTCTGCTTATATGGTTAGCAATTCTAATACCACTATTGTTGGATTGTTATTTTTATTAAATAAATAATTAACACCAGAATTAATAGGTTGTTAGAGGTGGTCGTCGAATTGAGGTCTCAATTTATGACATTGTTGTTGGTGATGTTATACCACTCAATATTGGTGATCAGGTCTGCAGTTCTATTCTTTTCTTTTTTGTATTTTATGGCACTCACATTTCGATGATGAACTGTTATGCTGATAGATCTTCGTTAGGTCCCTGCTGATGGCATCTTAATTTCTGGACACTCACTTGCCATTGATGAATCAAGCATGACTGGAGAGAGCAAGATTGTTAGTCTTTATAAATCTTTGCCTTGTTAGATTAAATGAACCGCTCATAGGTTCTCTTTTCTTCTAAATGAGGAGGGTTGCTTCATTTGTAGGTTCAAAAGCATGGTAAGGAACCTTTTCTGATGTCTGGATGCAAAGTAGCTGATGGTAGTGGCAGCATGCTGGTAAATGTTTCTTTACTTATTTTTGGGTTAGGTCTTTTTCCTTCGAGTTCTTCACGAGTGCAGTTTATCCAATATTATTGTTAGGTTTGTGTGGGTGTGTTCATTTTACGTCTTTCAGTCCTTTGGTCTGAACATTGCTCGAGAGTCATCAATTTGAATCATGTTTACTATTAAGCAGCAAGATATCAGTTTACTTCTTGAAAAATATATTAATTTATTTGGGTTTGAATTTAAATGTTAAGTTTTTCTCAGCCTTTATCTAAGCCTGGATATTATTATTTATTTCTTTGGACGTCTGGCTGATATGATAATCTAGAAATTGCACAACTTAGAAGGATGTTAGTATGTTGGACGTCTGGTTAAAGTTGTTAGTATCATGAACTATATCAACTTTCCCTGGAGTTGGATGAGTAAATGTGAGTCTGCGTACTGTAAGTAGAAATGATCACTTTTTTTTCCCTTTTTTTAAAATGTTTATAAAATATTTATATCAGTCTTTGTACGTGAAAAATGCTCTTGTTATTTGGTTTCACACTCTTTGTTCACCATCGCCATAGCCAACCTATTTGGCACCAATATATGTCATTGATAATATGTTAATACACATACTTGAAGTCATGTTATTAATAATTTGCTATAAGATAAATTATAGTAAGGAACAAAATGATTTTAAGGGCTGAAATAGGTTTAGGGAAAAAAAGTTCAGGATGCGAATTCCTATTGGAGACATGTTAGGGATACGCTTCAGACATCTTTTAGGGATAAAGAAGCTCACTATATAGAAAATAGTGTGGCTGGAAGCCACCTGAGAAACAAAACAGGCATCGCACATGATTCTATTTCTATGTTTGTTTTGTAAATCTTAATGGATATTGGGTTTTGTTGGTTGTTTCCCACCTATTTAATGAATTGTGTTCTCTTTTGATGTTTAAATTTAGATATGAATTTGGTTTTACAATTTAAATATTTATGCACACTTTTTTTAAAAAAAAACTAACATGTTTCCAATGTGTTGTGCCTAATGTCTCTCGAAATACTGCCACATGTTGGTGTAGTAATTCTTTGGTACAAAAATGGCCTTTAATAGGCTGTTTAACATTTGCACAGTTTTATATATATGGGCTTAGTTCTATGGGAATGTTCCATGAATGTGGCTTACACTCCCTTATAAGAGGTGTTGGTTTCCTATTTTGGGAAGGAGAACCTCTTCTGTCTTCTAAACTGGTGCTTTGCATAATGACAATTTTGAGCTTTAAGTTTGTCGAGGCTTTGATCCTAATCCTGGTGCAGATAGTATGGGAATCTGTGTTTTTATTATGTTTGAATATAACATGATAAATTCTTTGTTCATAGTTTAAGATAGCAACATCAGTAACTGGCAACTAGTTAAGTCGAAAATAGAAATTAATTGACAGTAGCTTTATAGCCAAAATAACAATCATGAACGGTAGTGGAAATTGCAGCAAGACACAGTAAAATTTATGAAGCCCAATGCCTAAAGCTAACTACATTATTATTTCAGGTTACAAGTGTTGGAGTTAATACTGAATGGGGTTTGCTTATGGCAAGTATTTCTGAAGACAATGGCGAGGAAACTCCTTTGCAGGTATGATCCTCATTTTTTTTTCCCGGTTATTGACAGTATATCTTCTCCTGTTCCATTTCACAATTGATGAATTTTAATAGGTGCGTTTAAATGGTGTGGCAACTTTAATTGGTATTGTTGGACTCACAGTAGCCCTTGCTGTTTTGATTGTGCTCCTCACAAGGTAAATCAGAGTCTGGCTAATTACGTCTGTCCATTTCTAATGGATAGGAGATTCTTGTTTAACGTTTTTTTGGCTTCCTTTTTTATCAAACAAATTTGAGCAGGTATTTCACTGGTCACACCAAAAATCCAGATGGAAGTCGTCAGTTTATTGCAGGCCAGACAAAAGTTGGCCGTGCCGTAGATGGAGCCATCAAAATTGTCACTATTGCGGTATGTGTAAATTTAAAATGTTTGGAGGATTGACTGAAGGATGATGATGATTACACATCTTAAAAGGATGTGTGAAAGATTTGTACGATGGATGAATGATGTGCATGTCTGCTTGGATGTGTATTTACAGCTTTTATAACACATTTTGCTTTCAATGTTTTTCATGTAGGTGACCATTGTTGTGGTTGCTGTGCCCGAAGGGCTTCCACTAGCTGTTACCTTAACGTGAGTGTACTTTATTTACTAATGACTTTGTGTACTTATTGTTTATGAAAAACATGTCCTTTTACACATTTAATTTCTAAATTTCTGTAAAATCTCCAATCTTGTATGTCTTATGCTTCTCCTATGGTACATTAGTTGTTTTTGTTTCCCTGTGGTTTTCCTGCTTTATTGGTACTGTTGACTCCTTCCTTTTTCAAGCGGACATCCGCCCAGGAAAAAGAAATTGATAGAGGGTACAAAGCCAATACCTACTACCATGGACTTTCTATTCCTAATTTTTGTATAAACTACTTCAATGCAATAGAAAAGAATTTTATAATTGTATTGGAATGCACTAAGCGTTTTGTTTATTTATTTCTTTGAGATTTCATCCTACGATATTTTGACAATTCCTGCAGTCTTGCTTACTCAATGAGAAAGATGATGGCAGACAAGGCATTGGTAAGTTCAGTGGTTTATTCCACGGTCATACTTGAGTGAATTTATAGATATTGCAGATTTATTGATCATATGCTTACATACTTTGATGGGACATAATATAAGGTGCGGAGGCTATCAGCATGTGAGACGATGGGGTCTGCTACGACTATTTGTAGTGATAAGACTGGAACCTTAACTTTAAATCAGGTAAGTTTCATGAATTTTCTTTGATTTTTAAGCTTACCTTTTATTCTGGTGACAACTTGATCCATTGTTTCTAGATTTTGATCTTCAAAATTCTATTTTATATGATGTTAAATTGACAGTGATTTCAAAACTCTCTCTTGCTCTCTCTCTAAAAATTTGTCCATTTCCTTTAGAACTCCTTGGAATCTGGATAATGATGAAATAGAGAAATATTTACGAGTCTTCTAGGAAGAACCAATCTTTCTTTTGCTTTTATTAACCTGGTTGGCCTTTCATGTCTGTTTACCTTGTTGGTCAATTTTGTAGATGACCATTGTTGAGGCTTATGTTGGAGGGAAGAAGATTGATCCGCCAGAGAAGAAGTCAGAGTTGTCTCCCATGATACACTCCATACTTGTTGAAGGCATTGCTCTAAACTCAAATGGTAGTGTATATGTACCTGAGGTATGCTCAAAAAAACCTGTGATTATTTCTTAGATCTATTGAAATTTCCAGAGCCTTGAGTTTTTGTGTTACAATTATCGAAAATAGATTCAAATCCAATTTTGTCATCGTCAAATATGTATAATATGTCTAGCAACCTGTCGTAACCCTAGTTTTTAATTTTCAGAGTGGTGGAGAGGTAGAGGTTACAGGTTCACCTACAGAAAAGGCTATTCTTAATTGGGGTATCAAGGTACTTTTCAATTGAGTTCGTCCTTTTTTTCCTACAGAATTTATTTGAAGCATACAGTATTAACAATAATACTGCGGCTACAGCTGGGAATGAACTTTCAAGCACTTAGATCAGAATCTGCAATTCTTCATGTTTTCCCCTTCAGTTCAGACAAAAAACGTGGTGGTGTTGCAGGTCAACGGGTAATCAGCTATGAATTTTTTCGTGTTTTTGTTTGGTTTGGAATTGTTTCTCTGAATATAATATTTAGAATTGCCTGTAGTGGGTAATTGGAACCTCCACTATATATGTTTCTTTAGAGATCCAGGAATTTAATTTTCTCATGTGGCTCCATAAACCATTTTCTAGACTTGATGATGTGAAGACAGTAAAAATATGGACAGCTTTTACTTTTGGGATTGAGGTTGCTTCTCATTATTCAGTTTGAGATCCATATCAAAACAATTATGTTATTACTTTCCCTGGCACTTGACATTGTTGTATAGTGCTATTGCCTTTTTGGTTCTTGATCAAGTGTTAGATATTTGGAATAATGATACATGAATATACTATACGGTTTTTACAGGATAATCAAGTTCATATACACTGGAAAGGTGCTGCTGAGATAGTCTTGGCATCATGCACACGGTTTATTGAACATGATCACTCTGTCCAACTAGATGAAGATAAGGTCTGACACATTTTCATGTGAATTCAATTCCCTTTTCTTTTTTATAGTTTCATGTATCATAGCTGAATATTAGCTACCTTATCACACATGTTCAATAATTAGTGACCTGCTACCATGTTGAAATGATTTTGATATGCTCAGTTGTACCAATCTTTCTTGTTTTTATTAGCAATTTATGCTGTAGTATTTGGTATTTTTTTGCAGATGAAGTATTTTAAGAGAGCTATTGAGGATATGGCTTCACGTAGTTTACGTTGTGTTGCAATTGCATATAGATCTTTTGAACCTGAGAATGTTCCTGATGGTGAAGAACAATTGAGTAAGTGGGCTCTACCAGAAGATGACCTTGCTTTGTTGGCTATAGTTGGTTTAAAGGTAGGTCTTCGTTACGTCACTTGATTCTGCATCTTCAGTTATAAGATAAAAAGTTGTACAGCTTGAAGGCATGTGAAAAGTTCTGTCTTTCCTTCACATGCTCGTTAATTTGAACTAAAAAGTTTGCTTATACATTCTGTTAGCTTCTGGCAGAATGTCCTTATGGCTGAAGATTGTAGATTTTTTTTAATCACAAAATTTGATAATCTTCCTCATTTTATTATTACTTTTGTGACATTTTTCTGTCTTGAAATATAGCTATTCAGTTACCAAGAGATCAGCATCATGCCTTTGTTATTTGGTTATGATTTTGCATGTAATCTAATGAAACACTAAAAGCAAATATGAATGTGCACGGTTGTTTGTGCTTTTCTTTTGTCCCCAAATTTCCTAAATTTCTAGAATTTAGGCTTACGCATGCTTTTATTATCTTGTGCCCTTTGGATTGTAGGACCCCTGTCGACCAGGAGTAAAGGATGCAGTACGACTTTGTCAAAAGGCTGGTGTTAAGGTATTCTTTTCTGATAAATATTTTGTTTTCATTCTATAGTATTATGAATGATTAATACGTTTGGGCTCAAAACATTAATGTTGAATTTTCTCCCCTCCATACTGGCAGTTATATCAGTTTTATGAAGCTGCATATTTATTATTATTATCTTTTTTTTATTTTTTTTATTTTGCATATATGCACATGCTTAAGATGCTACTGGCAACCTTTTTTTGGTTATTCCTTATTCTTATTGGTTGTTTGTGCCCTTTACTAGCAACTTTTATGGGTTATAAGTTGAAACCTGATGTAGGAAGGTATTATGTGTAAACTTGAGTTGCTGAATGTTGAGGTCTTGGGACTAAAGAACTATGAAAATTTGAAGGCAAATTCGAACATAGCAGAGAACTAGAGTTCTCACCGCAACACCTCAGGGATAACTATGATCTTGGATATGAATTCACTAGCCTTTTAGATAATATCTGTTCGAACTTGTCCACTATTGCCTGGAAGCAAGTTATAACAGCTGTACTCAACCAAGAAATCTAGGACTTACAAATATGCATGAAATTAAGAAATTTAATTCCAATTGAATTTCAGTATATGATGTTTTTATAATTGTTGTTTTCCTTATTTTGTTGAAATCTTCAATTTATTCCTTGATTAATCTCTTTTAGTTGCCTTCTCTTAGATCAATTTTCTCGGCCATTCTCATTTTCTTATATCTTTTACCATATGTCTCTTGTAGAATAAATGTTCTCGTCGTTTCTTTATTACTTTAGGATACTCCACATATATACATTAACTCCCTAAACAGTCTGCACAAGAGTCTCTTTTTATTGGATGTTAACTATTACTCTTGTTTTTTAGTTGGATGTGGACTGTTTATATTCACTAAAAAATATTTCATGCATAGGTGCGCATGGTCACTGGTGATAATGTGCAAACTGCTAGAGCTATTGCGTTGGAATGTGGAATACTTGGTTCAGATTCAGATGCTACTGAACCAAATCTTATTGAAGGAAAAGTATTCCGTGCCTTATCTGATGCCCAAAGAGAAGAGGTCGCTGAGAAAATATCAGTGCGTCTTTTGGATCCCTCCCCCCCCCCCCCCCCCCCCCCCCCCCCCCCCCCCCCCCCCCCCCCCCCCCCCCCCCCCCCCCCCCCCCCCCCCCCCCCCCCCCCCCCCCCCCCCCCCCCCCCCCCCCCCCCCCCCCCCCCCCCCCCCCCCCCCCCCCCCCCCCCC
>NW_019272033.1:659188-660363 GCF_002738345.1 Cucurbita maxima | reverse complement strand
CCCCCCCCCCCCCCCCCCCATATATATGCAAAAAAAGAAGCTAAAAATTTTATTTGTATAACGTGTAATAATTGAGATTGACTTAAATTTTTCTGGTTATTCTAAGGTGATGGGTCGATCCTCTCCCAATGATAAGCTTCTCCTTGTGCAAGCGTTGAGAAAGAGAGGACATGTAGTTGCTGTAACTGGAGATGGTACAAATGATGCTCCTGCATTACACGAGGTTTGCTACTACCTATAAGTCACTACTTTTCAATCATTGTTAAGTAAAGTCAGTGACAGGCATCATTAATAAGAATAGTAGTAATTATTCTAAGTAGATCCCTTGCTGCAGGGTGTGAATAAACATGATACAAACTGCTGGGCCCTGAGAGATATCCGTAGTTTCCTGATAAAACAATTTGATCTTGGAATTTTATCCCTGATATCTGTAGTTTCTGGCTTGCTGTTTTCCATTTTATTCTTCAACGTTTTAAATTCTACTCTTTCTGAGTGTAGGCAGATATTGGTCTTGCAATGGGCATTCAGGGGACAGAAGTTGCCAAAGAAAGCTCAGATATTATTATTTTAGATGACAACTTTGCTTCAGTTGTGAAGGTCAGTCTTGTTATTCAAGCTTCTTTTTTATTTTATTTAACTTTTTGTATTGGAAAATTACCAGCAGTTATCTGTCTCATTGGTGTAACTAATATAGCCTTTGATACATGGTCCGGTGGGGCCGATCATTGTCGGCTGGATGCAGGTTGTACGGTGGGGCCGATCAGTATATGCAAATATTCAGAAATTCATCCAGTTTCAGCTTACGGTTAATGTTGCAGCACTTATTATCAATGTGGTGGCAGCAATATCCTCCGGTGATGTCCCACTAAATGCTGTGCAGGTTTGTGCACTCTTTCTGTTGGGTGCCATCCATCGAGTATCATCATAAATAACGTGTTGATTGACATGTGTCTACACTTTTGACAGCTTTTGTGGGTTAATCTTATTATGGACACTCTTGGAGCATTAGCGTTGGCTACTGAACCACCAACCAATCACCTCATGGACAGGTCACCAGTTGGTAGAAGGTACACTCTCGTTGTAAATTTCTACAGATATTTGCAGAATAATTCAAGTTTGATGATTTTTTTTTTTTTTTTTTTTTTTTTTTTTTTTTTTTTTTTTTTTTTTTTTTT
>NW_019272033.1:621955-658928 GCF_002738345.1 Cucurbita maxima | reverse complement strand
TTTTTTTTTTTTTTTTTTTTTTTTTTTTTTTTTTTTTTTTTTTTTTTTTTTTTTTTTTTTTTTTGGAAGAAGATGCCTTACTTTAATTTAGATAATTGATAAGAAACCTGTGATTCTATGCAATACGGCAGTTTACCAATTTGTTGTATGTTTCAGAGAACCTCTTATAACAAATATCATGTGGAGGAATCTGCTAATACAGGTAATTTCTTGTGGCTTGATTTCTATGCTTTTCAAAATTTCTATTTTTGTATGCCATAGCATCTGAAGAAATTTCGTAATCTATTGTGTATCTTCAGGCATTTTATCAAGTCTCTGTATTGCTTGTCCTCAATTTTCGTGGTCGGAGTTTGCTTCATTTGAACCACTCCAATATAGAAGCTGTCAAAGTGAAGAATACGTTGATTTTCAATGCATTTGTGCTTTGTCAAGTAAGCCCTTTACTAAGTTATAACTAGGCAGATCTTTTATTGGCTGATTTTCTTTCGATTCACAATATATTTATCGCTTATTCCTCCCTTTGTTTTTTGTTTACATTTTGAGATCATTCAAAGATATTTTGGGGCTTGTCTTGTATTCAAAACGTAACCTCTTCATTAAGCGTTCTTATTATGTAAATTTACCGACTTATATCTGCTCCTTGAATTGCAGATTTTCAACGAGTTTAATGCTCGAAAACCTGATGAGAAGAATATATTCAAAGGAGTCACTAAAAATTACCTCTTTATTGGGATCATTGCAATTACTGTTGTGCTCCAGGTGAGTCTGTCGTTCAACTTTGCTATTATATTTGAGATTAGCAACTTCTTCAAGTTAACATTTTAATGTTTTTTTTTTCTTAGGTGATAATAATCGAGTTTCTTGGAAAATTCACATCCACGGTCAGGCTAAATTGGAAATATTGGATTATTTCAATAATCATTGGTGTTATCAGGTACCTTCATGTCTTAAATTTTATGTTATCGTTTGCTATAATAACGACACGCTACAACACCTGCATAAGTATGCACCTAAGCATGGAACACCGAAAAAACCTGAAATTCTGCTCGTTAGCTTTCAATTTGGTTTCTGGCTAAAACAATATTGACCTTTGTTTTGTCTCAGTTGGCCTCTAGCCCTCCTTGGAAAATTTATACCTGTTCCTGAAACGCCCTTCCATGTGCTGATTATCAGAATGTTCCGTAAACGACAACCTAGAGGTGGTTAACTGTAAATTTCACTGGATTTGCACTGCAGCATTGGCTTTTCTTTTTCAAATTATTATAGGATAGCAGTTTTTAGGACCTGAGCAACACTGACCTTGACGCCATGATGGAGAGTATTTTGTGGAAATTGGTTTTTTTGTGCTTCTAAAGAGCAATCGTTCTGAGGGATTGTATAGAGATTCTTCAGAAAGTCGTTTGCTTGACTAACTTGTGGCTAACCCAATACGTGAATGGTGGGTGGCAAGAGAATCATCTCCTGTCGTTGTATTTTATAAGTAACTTTGTGATTTGGGTTTGGTTGTTTATGCTTTGAAGATTGTGTTTGATGTGAAGTACACGGAATGATACTAAAATTATACAGGCATCCTTTGAGATTATCGTCTTGAATTGGCGTTCTTTTTGTTTTCACATTGGTGTGGTTTCATTGAAAATAGTTATTCATATATATTTCTATTCAGATCCAATATGTTGCATCTCTGTTAATACTTCTGATTGTGATTCCCAATGCAATAGACAAAATTGGGAAAAGCGCTCATATGATGACATGGAACCCGTGAAATGGCTAATATAAAATGAATACAAATTGAGCCATGAGTTTGTAGAAATGATCAAACAATACTCCCTACGACTTCGATCCTAAGTATACTTCAGTATCTCTTATTGAATGAAAAGAACATTGACTTCGATCCAAAGTATAATTAAAGGAGGATTGAATCGAAGTCAAATCACCATCTCTTATTGAATGAAAAGAACATTGCGCCATTTGAAAGAATTCTGATAGAGATGAACAAAGAAAGGAGCTTGCAAAACAGAAAAGGTTTGGTCCTTTGAGATTTAGAGCGCTACATGTCATATTGCAAAAAAGAAAAGGGTTGGTCAAGTAAGAATTCTACCAAGACCTTCGAGATTCAAAGCGCCAAAGCGTTAAGCGGCAGCCATTAAGTGAGAATTCTCATCCATCTGATGTCTCACTCACTACCTCATGTGAGAATTACGCAATTGGCCCAATTGGAGTTCTATTCAGATTATGGTCAACTTATCTCATATTGGGGAGAAGCACCCTCGTTTTTTTATCCTCTTTAGGAGAACATTCTTAATCGGCTTATTCTTCCCTGCCATCTAGGGTTAGTAGCTAAAGTCTCTCCGATGGTACGCCAAGGTTAGCATAAATTACGATGTGTCGCCCGAGGCCTCTCAAGCACCTGTAGTCAATCATCTATTTTGGTATTTTATTGAAAAACGGTGATATTGTTCCTTTGTGATTAAGAATTTCAATTTTTGGAAAGTATCATAGCCCTCCAATAAGAAGTGTTTAAACTTTTTCAAATGAATGAGTTGAAAACCTGTTGTTTCTAATAATTGATGTAGTGATTTCTCGATATATTTTGTGTAAACGATATTATGATGAGTGCATTTTTCTCACTTCGCACACATAGTATCATAGTTTAGTATGATTAGATTTGCTGATGATATATCTTGAGATTACTCGGCCATAGATTTATTTGTTGTACTTGTTGAGAATACCCTATGCCAATATGACTAATGGTTTTTATCAGCCAATGCCTGTTCTATTTCTAAAATTTCTTCATTTAGTTCTCAAGAGTTGGCAAAATTATTCACAATTTAATTGTTTTACTAGACAATCTTATCAATTATTACACATCACCTTTTGTAGTTGTACATGGCTAGACAGTGAGGTTTTTGTAAACAGTGTAATCTTTGTTGTATTGTATATTCTATGTTTGGCTAAGTGAGACTGATCGTTGAAATTTGCCGTCAACCCTTCATTCAATTCGGCCTCCCCCTCGTCTCATCATTCATTCCCCTCCCTTTAAGTTTCTTCTTGGTAATCGTTTTGAACGGTCCTTGATGCTCTTCTCTACTCCCTCCCATCCGTCTATTAGGTTTGAGCTTTATACCTCTCTGTATAAGCTTGGATATGTCAACAACAACAAAGCTCATCAACATCTTCCAAGCAATGCCCATTGTCCCACACAATGTGCCCACCAATCAAACATCCATCTGTTTCCCTACTTGATCAACCACCGGTTTAGCTGAACAAAACCAGTTTACTGGCACCCGATTCTCCTAGTACTGGTCGATTTGGTTCAGTCAAACCAATTCGTTCCGCTGGTTCGTCCAAGAACTATATCAAGCCAATTCACCCCTAGTATATTTGTACTATACAATGCTTCTATTGCACACAGATCATATTACTATTACACAAGAAAATGAGAATATGCTTTCCAGTTATTCGTCCATATGAATACTTCTAACAGTAAAACAAAAATGCATTCCACCTTAAGACCATCATCTTAATAGTTGGCTAGGAGACTAATATAGTATACAGCATGGAATAACTTGTGCAAAAGACAGCTTACCATAATTGGAAGCTGAGGAAGTTTCGTCATTTCCAATCCTTCTTACATTTCAATAGCCATCTTCTAAGCCATAACCACCTCTGTTTGGCGCATCCATGCTGTATAGACCAGCTTTTACCAGAGACAACCCTTGAATACGAAACCACAAAGTACTAAACGAAAGAAAAAATAAGAACCATTACACTCGATAATTCTAACGTAGCTCTCACCCAATTATGCTGCAAAACCAGTCTCTCACGGCTCTGTACCACAAGAACCCTAAGAAAAAAACAAGAAAACGGGGGGACCAGGCGCAAACATTCAAATGAAAAGCAAAAAGAAAAGAATTTCATTTAAGCTAGAATTCCATGGGGGCATAAATTTCACGTACTCAACTCAATGCATCAGAATCTTCATTCTTTTTCCATGGTTGAGTTCATGGAAATCAATACGAGAACAAAGCCCGAACTGAAAGGAAGTAATTAAGACAATCATTAAATGACAAAAATTTGTAAGCTTTGGACCTCTGCAACTTCATACCCTCTAACAAAAAACTTCTAAGTACTCTTAGATTTCAATTTCTTCACACGTTTGACAGGCAAGCTTCTTACACCTTTCTTAGCCCTCATTACAACAGCTCTCCTTTTTGCCCTTTTAGCTGTGGCAGGGAATTCCAAGATAGGACCTGGAGGTATTCCTTTCTTAAGTGCACTTCCCCTTGGAGTAACAGAGGGAGGCAGTCTCAAACTTTCAGGTGGTAAGGGATTATGGGGTTTCCATACCAAGTTATTTTTCATGGAAAACCTTACCTTCTTAACACTCTTCTCTCCACTTTTCACAGCCGTATTTCCTTCAGCGTCTACTTCGCTAGGAAGTACTACATCATGTTTCTGCAGCCCATCAACATTCTTTGCTCTCTTTCTTTTCTTGACCGAGCCATTGGTTGATACTACAGGGCTCACAACATTGACTCCAAACTCAGCTTCAGAAGCAACCCTCTCAAATTGCATCTGAAGGTTTGATATCACAGATTCATCCAAGGCTATCATATTTCCATCACTAATCTGTTCATTATTAGAATTCTCACCGTTAGAAGCAACTATATTCTCATTGTCCTTATTCACAGTAGTATTTTCAGAAACAAGATCAGAACTACCGTTTGTGGTCTTCTTTGTTTTCTTCTTGCCACTGCCATCAGTGGCCTTTTTATTCTTCTTTTGCTTTTTAAGTGGCTTGTCAGTGGATTCAGCAGTAAGATCAACATCAAGCATGGAAATTTCTGAAGGAGTGGCCTTTTTATTCTTCTTTTTCTTTTTATGTGCCTTATCAGTGGATTCAGCAGTGATATCAACATCAACAACGGAAATTTCTGAAGGTGCTTCTCCTTCACTGGAAACAGGAACTAAAGTAGGCACTTCATTCACGTCTTGTTCTTGAAGATCTGGAAACGAAATCTCAATCCCCGATGAGATAATATCTTTCTCCAACTTCTGATACTCTTCATGCATGGAAAACAGTACCTTTCTATTCCCTTGACAGCAATCAGGTGAAGAACCCAATTCATAAAATGTAGTTGAGAATAAGTTTGTCAATGAAATTGAACCCAACACAACCATATCATCACCAGAATCAACATCCTCTCCACATTTTCGACGCTCAAGTAATTGCTTCCCCATTTTAAGAATCACATCAAAAAGATTAGACTTAATTTTTCCCAACAACACTTTATCTGACAGCTTAGCCATGGAATAAATGAATGGCTTGAACAGAATATCAATAACATCCTTCTGAAGAGGAAGAAACGGCCTAAGCTCCTCAAGAAACACAGAAGCAATTTGGTAATTAACACCACTCCCATGAAACTTATCATCAGTGAAAAAAACCCTTTCTTCCAAAACTTGAACCGAACGACGACATAGTTCCAAATCCCAGGAATGCTTCTTCAAAAAAGCAAAAAACTGGTGCAAAAATCTACGAATCAAAAGGTAAAACTTATCTAACCTGAGCGCATCAATGCCGGCCCATTCACGACGCATGGTGAGAAGAAAAACAGAGAAGTATTGAACAGCTAGCGGGAGGTCGAGATGGAGAAGCAGGGAAGCGAGACGATTAATAAGCTCAGATTGAACAGGAGCCTTGTCCGCATGCCAAACACAGTAGAACAAACCCTTCCAAAGCTTCTTCATATCGCCATCGGAGAGGCTCGTTTGAGTCGGAAGCCATGTCTTGATGATTACACGGAGGGTCTTGTCTCGAGTCGCCTTGTTGGAGGACGCCAGAAGCTTGACCAAAGAAACAAAATATTGATCTCCTTCAACCACCTCCTCCATTTTTTTTCCACCAAAAAACCTCGCTCATTCGTTTTCAGATCAAGAAAGGATGAAGAAATCAGAAGAAAAAAACCTGAATTAGATTGGAGGGCGAACGGCGGCGGTTGCAGATTTTTGCTCGCCTCTGTATAGCGTTAAGAGAACCCTAGAACGTCATTTGGTGGGTTTGACTCGGAGCCGTTCGTATTCCGAGAAAACAAAGCATCTGTTTCATTACAATCTTTTTTAAGTTTGTGTTTATCTTAATTTAATTTTGAATTTTTTTTATCTTTTAAAATTGTATTATATAAAATTCAAATTTTTATTTAATATATTAATCCGTTTTTTAAAATTAATTAAACTAAAATATAAAATTAAAATTAGAAACTTAACCGACACTTTTAACAAATTTTGAGATGAAATGACATAAATGAATTTATATACAAAATTTGCAATTTAAGCTTAAAAATAAAATAAAATAAAATATTAAATATTTATTAATCCAATTGATTGAATAGGATACTCACCCTTATTCATTCATATGTCTTCACATGAACGATTTGTATCAAATCATTTATAATAATTTCAAAGTTGATCATATGAATATGGTTACGAGGATAAGGCACCCAACATTATCCATATACTATAAACCATTTAGGTTATTACTTGAACACAATCATCTTATACGTCAACCACATAGTGCTCAAGATTACGTTAAAAATTTATTCTTAAAAATTAAATAATTAATTACGAGGTTTTAAGGCATAAATCTCAACATCAACACTCACTTTATAAACCAACTAAAATATAAAAGTAGCATGAATAATTATAAAATATACAATAAGCAACCTACTTATAGGCTCTAATCGAATTCGGTAAGTCGATTTATCATGTGCTAGGTCACTTGCCTTTTTGTTCAACTAACCTTGGGTTCATAACGTCTGATTTGACTCTTTGTTCATACTTTCTCTTTTGAACTCACTTTGCACAATACTCTAATCCCTTAGGGCATGTATAAACCGTCTGGGTCTTGGGCTTGCTTAGGTTAACCCTACGAAAATGTCGTTACCTATGTCACTCTCCCACATGTCAAGTATCTATGAGGTACAACTTTCAACTACTTCCAGCAATCGAAATGCTAAGACATTTATGAGAAACATTGTTCGATATTAGTCAAGTATAAGATATTTGTCGGTGACTCCCTAATAGGCCACATAATGTCATCTGAACTTGCCCCTCATGCTTGTCTAGTTATACCCTCGTGTGGTCGCTCACTCATGTGGATGAGTTTCCCATCTAAAAGATAGATGAGGATGTCTTGATTGTATCCACATGAGGTCTCTCTATGACACACTGTATTTCAAGGCAACTTCGTCCTACAACTTGCAAGGAGTGAGATCCCCATAGCTATTGTCACCATAAAAACTCTTGCCCCTCCTCGGAGCAAGTTCACAATTAGAAGTGAGTTGACGAGCCCCCTAATTGCCCCATATAGTAACCTGTTGAACTACTAAATACGGCCTCCTGATGTCCTAGTCCCCTAGAGACTAAAGGGTATTGCCTCGATCAAGTATTGATCTTATGGTCAAAACTACTCATCGCCTTAATATTCCTTTATAAACCTAATATTGTTTACTAGGCTCGAGGTTTTGGAAGTAACAAGTCCTTCTGGGCAACTAAACTTAAAGATCAAAGAGTAGTTTGTGAAGTTGCACACGTAGCCTAATTAAGCTTTCTATCCAATTCCGAGGAGTTCGTCTACAATAAAAACTAATAGTAGGTTAAAAGTTCTAAATGCAACCTAACATAAATACGTAATTTATAGGCTAAAACATGCATGATTCCATACATAAGTTCACTACATGCTCATGCTATTTCGAGTTAGTCTTACATATGCAAAAAAATTTGAAATGGCTACTTCATGTCATGGAAACCACGCCAGCTCCACTCAATAGTTCATATGAGTAAACAACATCCAAAACGCATCTTCAAATAAGAAAAACAATAGAAGAAGGATGAACAAGAATGTTCTTAAAAATTTCGAAAATGGTGAACAACTCCCTCACTCTGCCTGGGAGACAGACGCAAGAGATACCGTGAATTTGGCTAAATCCGAACTTTGTTCATCTTTTATCCACCACCCATTTGCAGATCACACACTGAAACCTTCCTCACTTTGCTCCTCCAATGGCGTTTTCCTCTCTCCCCAATTATCGCTTCGCCTTCGCCCCCATTTTCTTCCTCCTCTTCCTCTGTTCCTTTATCTTCTTCACCAAACGAAACGCCGACGTTTCCTTCTCTCTCTACCAAGATCTCTCCACCCAAACCCCATTTACCGTCTCTCTTGCTCCTCCTCCTTTAATAGCCGAACCCCAGATTTCTTTTCCCGATTCTGGGTCTGGTTCTTCTGGCATTGAATCCTTAACGAACCCATCTGCTCAAGAAACAGAGTTTTCTAATGATCAAATTGAGGATCGGCTCTCTGTTAATGGCGAAAATGGCTCGGTTTCTGATGGTGATGTTGCTGTTGGTTCTATGAGGGCTGATGATGGTCCGGATTTGTCAGTGGAGGGGCTGAAGCAATGTGATCTTTACATGGGAAGCTGGGTTAAAGACGAGGAACATTATCCGGTTTATCGAGTGGGTTCTTGCCCCTATGTTGATGAGGCTTATGACTGTGGGAATAATGGGAGAAATGATTCTGAGTATACGAAATGGCGATGGAAGCCTTATGGCTGTGATCTTCCGAGGTATGTGCTTCTATAGTTGTTTTTGTAGATGCGTTTGTGTGGATATATCATTCTTTGCCTGCACAATTTGATGTCGAAATGAGGAACGTATGTTCATTATTTTTTGCTGGACATGTTATTTAGAACACATTTGAAGCAGAGAACATAAGATTTCACCTGTTTTTGGATCACAATACGACATAGCTAAGTACTTAATCATTACCAAATGTGCTGCTAGTGGAACAAAATTTCTTTGTCGTTTTCATTCTAATTGTTACTTGTTATTCTTTTTATGAATGGTAGAGAAAGAAAATGAATAATAGTAATAGTAATAAGTGCATTCAGAAAACAAAGCCTACAAAAGGGATCTGAACTACAAAAAGGGGCTTCAACACTGAACCGAATTGAAGGGGCGATTGTAATGAACCTCTAAGTCTTTTTGCAATGATCCTGTAAGGGGGGTTTGCAATCTAGTAAATAAGACTTAGAGGATCATTGCAAAAAGACCTCAACACCGAACCGAAGTCGAAAGAGAAACATAGAATCTAACTAGGGACCAAACATCACTAGAAGATCTCTCCCAACCCCTAAAGATTCTATTATTCCTCTCAAAATAGCACACACCCGAACTTGCCACGAAATGAATCCTTTCTCACGGGAAGACAAATGGTGAAGAAGTTCCTCAATCATCTCTAACTCTGAGAGCTGACAAGTGGAAGTCAAACGTCTAAAAGAACTACTCTAAACAACATCCACAAAATCACATCTCTAGAGAATATAATGGAGATCCTCTATCGCTCTTCTACAAAGAATACAACAAAGTGACTCAACTTAGATAGACCCCTTGCCCATGATCTGATCCATCCATGGTGTTAACTCTTTCGCGCATAACGTGTCACATGAAGGATGTAACCTTCTTGGGAATCTTCACCTTTCGTACAAAGGAAAAAATAGAACTATTCAACAGGGAAAAAATGTAGCCAAACATCAAAAGAAGAAGCTGTAGGAAAAGCCTTTGGATGGAGGAGGAGTCCAGAGGTGAACATTCACATTACTGAGGCTAACGCAAAACTACCTGAGTAAAGACAACATAGCTAGAACATTCATCCCTTCCCTATCGGTCAATTGATGTCGGAACCTCCAACAAGGGAGAGGGAAAGCTCTCATAATGAGAAGATTGAAGCCACCGATGGATTCCTCAAGACGACTGATATAACTAGGGAAGCTTGAAGCATGTGTGTCTATCCTTAAACAGCCTATCCTCCCAAAAGTAAGTATTCCTCCCATCTTCCACAACACACTAAACAAACTAGGAAAGAAAAGGAAGCTCAGCCAAAATAGCCTAGAAGTCCCTCTTAACTCCACCAATGATCCATTTAAAAGGATGAGGACCCTACTTGCCAACTATGATGACATTGCATGGGATTTGAAATGCTCCTCATGCTGCAAAATGAAAGTTTTGGGACAACGTCAGGTGCATCTTCATGTAGCGAATAACTGACTTTGAATGCAACTTTGAGTATATTGTTGCTTCTAAGAAGCTATTCTAATAGAAAGTCCACTATAGAATTGGGAACATATCAGGCACCTTCTCCTTATTCAAAGTGTGAGACATAAAACCTACACCTACAATTTTTTTTTCTTAATTAGCAGCACTATGCTCAATAAGGTGCCTGATTGTGTTCAACCATTCCGGCAACACACATTTTTCTTACTAGCCTCTTTATTTCATTCTATTGGGTCTGTAGGTAATAATATTAATGCCAATATAGAGTTGATATGCCTTCCATTAGAACTCCTGACCACGAGTTGTGGAGGTGGTATTCTCGTTGGAATGTTAAAGTCGTCCATGTATTGGCCGACCAACTCATTAATTCCTTCGTATTCTTCACTACCGAAGTGCATACAACAATACACTTGTCCTAGGGTCTTCGTATAACTCATTAATTCCTTCGTATTCTTTACTACCGAAGTGCATACAACAATACACTTTGTCCTAGGGTCTTCGTATAGCGTCACATGATTCTTTCCTACCTTCAACCTCATGGTAGGGGTCTTGGAGTTTACTTGTATGCTATGTTCCATAGGAGGAAGTTGTCTACAACCTCCAAAGTTAGGTAATGATAATAGCACTCTCTTGCATAGTCCTCTACCTCTGACTGTATTACTTGATTTGCAAAGGATTCCGTACTCACTTTTGTTGTCCTATGACAACCCAAGCTCGTGCCACTCTTGCACTATAAAGTTTTGGGAACCACTACAATCGGTCACAATAGTTTTGAATTCCTCTCTAAGAGTGCATCACCAATTTCACGGTGTGAGAATAGGGAATTCCACTGATTGTGTTCAAGCTTTAGCGTTGAAGAATCTTCTGAGGTGTACACATAAGCTTTACCGATAACCATCACCAATTTGTTGGCTACTTTTGGTGTAGCCCCAAGGAGGGGAAGTTTTTCCCTCCTCGTAGTGTGTGTGGGAGTTTCGTGTGCTTTGGATTGGTTGGATGACTATCTTCCATCCTATATTTTTGTATTTATGTTTGCTTGTCTGATGCTTTATTTCTTACTTAAAAAACAAAAAGAAGCCATTGAGTATTTTACATGTGTACTAAGAAAAGTATCATCTTTTCACTTGTAGCTCAGATTTAATGCAACCGACTTTTTGGTGAGACTGAGAGGGAAAAGATTGATGCTCGTTGGAGATTCTATGAACAGGAACCAGTTTGAGTCGATCCTTTGTCTCCTTCGAGAGGGCCTTCGGGATAAGAAGAGAATGTTTGAAACCCATGGCTATAAAATAACCAAGGGAAGAGGTTACTTTGTCTTCAAGTTTGAGGTAATAAAAAAACGTTCCTGCCATTTAATATAGATTTCTTCTCTTGAATATAACTTCTTTGGCATAATGATCTGTGTTACCAGCATTTAGTTTGGTGAAACGATTCGTTTGTATTTATCAGAACGTTCTCAAGTTCAAATCTGCTTGTCTTTATCTTCAGAGGGGTGGTTGTTGGCACCATAATTAGTAAATATTTCCGCACATGCTTTATTCTCGACCAGTTTTAGTGCTATAAATTACTACCTGTCATTTAGTCTTGCTTTTGTGTCTTGCAAGTATATAACTAATTCCACAAACATTTGGCAGGATTATAACTGTACAGTCGAATTTGTGAGATCACATTTTCTTGTGAGGGAGGGAATTCGTGTAAATGCTCAAGGAAACTCAAATCCGACTCTATCAATTGATCGAATTGACAAGACTTCTGGACGTTGGAAACGTGCTGATATACTCGTGTTCAATACTGGCCACTGGTGGACTCATGGAAAAACTGCTCGTGGGTAAGGAATCAATTTTAATTGCATAAACATTAGCCTGGATGGACTGTACCTTAAATTATCATAGAAACTAGAAAGATGATGTGAGATCTCACGTCGGTTGAAGAGGAGAAGGAAGCATTCTTTATAAGGGTGTGGAAACCTCTCCCTAGCATACGCGTTTTAAAAACCTTGAGAGGAAGCCCGAAAGGGAAATCCTAAAATTACAATATCTACCGACTTTGATTAGTTCTATAATCCTTAAAAATGTTTAAATAACTTTTGAATCTTATTTTAGTCCCTAAACTATCATATTATTATATATTTTAGTACATTTTTCAAGTGTTCAATCTTAGTTTATAGAACTTTGGATTAAACTGATTTCTTGGTGTGGTTTACTGATACAATTAGATGATGCAGGAAAAACTATTATAAAGAAGGTGACGTTCTTTACCCGCAGTTTGATGCTGTCGAGGCTTACAGACGAGCACTCAAGACGTGGGGAAACTGGATCGATAATAATATAAACCCAGCTAAGCAGTTGGTCCTCTATAGAGGCTATTCTTCTGCCCATTTCAGGTCCCATTTTCTATGCCCTCTTCTTTTGAAACACCTTTTCATCATTCACTTGTTTGGTTGTTATCCAAATTCATGTGGAAAGGGATGGATATAACTATTCCAAATTCCCTATATACTTGTACATTTATATGTTGAACTCTATAAAACAGAGGTGGAGATTGGGATTCAGGAGGGTCATGCAATGGCGAAACCGAGCCCGTCTTAAGCGGTGCCATCCTCGACAACTATCCTTTGAAAATGAAGATAGTTGAGGAAACGATCAAGGAAATGAGGGTTCCGGTCATACTTTTGAACGTTACAAGGTTAACCAATTTTCGCAAGGACGGTCACCCTTCAATCTACACTAAGAATCGTACCGCTACAATAAAGGTTTCGACTAGACGGCAGGATTGCAGCCATTGGTGTCTCCCTGGAGTTCCCGATTCCTGGAATGAACTTATTTATGCTGCTCTAGTTTCTCGATCGAAAAAATCCAAGTCAATCTAGTTGAGCAATAGCATCGATTGTTTCTCAGGAATGATTCCCCAGTAGTTCCCCTTGGTGAAGGCTGCAGGCCAGCCATAGCTCTTTGAATGTTGACTGCTCCTAGCTTCTTTGTACAGAATCTCTTCTATTTATATTGTTCTTATCAGATTTGAAAGCAAACGTTTTGGTATATTTTATATCTTATAGAGATACAAAATGTAGTTGGTAGGGAGGCTTTAAGGTTTTCTAAAGTTTTTTTTATGGCCAAATTTATATATTACAGGGTGGATCCTACATTGGTTGGAGAGGAGAACGAAACACTCTTTACAAGAGTGTGGAAACTTTTCTCTAGCAGATGCGTTTTAAAATCTTGAGGGAAAGCTCGAAAGGAAAACTAAGGAGGACAATATATGCTACCGGTAGACTTAGGTCATTACAATGATAATCTATTGTACAAACTTGCACGGTTGAAAGAAGTACATATCACCCCTTACGATTTTAAAATGTTCATGCTATGGAGAGGTTTTCACATTCTTATAAGAAATGTTTCGTTATTCTAACTGATGTGAGATTTTACCATCTACTCTTTTCTCTCGGTTTTATTTTTACTATCATCGTTAAGAATCCTTCATTAATTCTTACAAAATTACCTTCTAAGATCCCTCGTCAACGTAAGCGACCATCGGATCATTGTTGTTGGATTGATCAATAGCCCACGTGTTCTCCAGCTTGAAATCCGTCGGGCTTTACCCACGCGGCCTAGAGGTAGTAGCAACTCATGCGTGAAGCCTAGGCCAACCCCACGGATGCCAGCGCTTCAGCCCAGCATGAAGCTCGGCCTAAAACCAGGCGTGACCTATAGAAGCATGCAGCGCAGACTCAACATCCATGTGACTCGTCCCAAGCTGTCGACTCCCATCAGTTTGTGTGTGGCGCACGCGTGGCTTTCTCCTTTTGGTTGATGTGCAGTCGACTCACCTTAGCTGGCGGTAGGCTTCTCCACTAGTTCATCCTTGTTTAACTCAATTCGAGTATTTAGCCAATTAGAAAACATATTAATAGAGAGATTTTTACGCCTTATAATAAATGTTTAATTCCTCAATATGAGCACCGTCTTCGTTGTCACACTATCCAGTGTCTAGCTCTGGTATCATTTGTAATAGTTCAAGTCTACCGCTAGCAGATATTGTTCGTTTTGGCCCGTTACGTATCACCATCAGAAGGGGAGTGGATTGTGAGATCCCACATCGGTTGGAGAGGGGAACAAAACATTTTTGAGTGGATTGTGAGATCCCACATCGGTTGGAGAGGGGAACAAAACATTTTTGAGTGGATTGTGAGATCCCACATCGGTTGGAGAGGGGAACAAAACATTTTTGAGTGGATTGTGAGATCCCACATCGGTTGGAGAGGGGAACAAAACATTTTTGAGTGGATTGTGAGATCCCACATCGGTTGGAGAGGGGAACAAAACATTTTTGAGTGGATTGTGAGATCCCACATCGGTTGGAGAGGGGAACAAAACATTTTTTATAAACGTGTGGAAACCTCTCCCTAACAGACACATTTTAAAACCACGAGGCTAACGCGATGCTTAACGAGTCGAAGCATACAATATCTGCTTACAGTGGACTTAAGGTGTTACAAATGGTATCAGAGCTAGTCACCAAATAATGCGATGCACTGGTCGAAGTAGGGCTAAACCCTCTCCATAGTAGACGCGTTTTAAACCTATGAGACTGACGGTGATATGTAACGGCTTAAAACGGATAATTGATGTTTGATCCGCTGGCTATGTGTAGGTTGTCGAATCGTTAATTCGCCAATATGGGAGGTGATAAGTTTGAATATCTAGTTTATTGGTCGAGAATACAATTTTTTTATCAATCGAATTAGGTTCAAATTGGTTAACTTAACAAACCTTGATGAGATAATATACTATGAGTTTTATTTTTAATCTTTTTGACCTAATATTTACGGATTAAATGTGTATATAAATTATATAGATCAATTTAATATGAAGTTCTAAATTATTAAAGTATCATATTGTAAGATGCAAGGATATAAAAACATGAACTAAAAGTGTTCTTCAACCAAAATTAAAATCCAATATGCATAGTCATGAATATATTTTTGGATATTCAAGTTTAAAATAGTTGAACAGTAATTGGGAGATAAGGTAGTAACGTAAATTGCAAGCATATTCATAACTCTAATCCAAACCATGAACTATAATTGATATGCAATTTCCACCATTGATTTGTAAAAAACCAATTAAAACAACAATAATTCAATAATCAACAATATTTGTGTTGCCTGTGTTGTTTTAGATTACACCCATTTCCAAATTCCATCGAAGAATCATCCTCTTCCTCCTCCTCAACGTCCATTTGCAAATCCTTTCCCTTTCGCTCTTCCCGAGGCCTTACCATCATTTCAACACAAAAATTTGCAGACCCTTTTCCATTTCCCCCATTTCTACCGCGTTTTCGAGTCTTCGATCTCCCCATTTCCTCGAAATCAACGCATTTCATCTCTGTTCTGTTCGTCGCCTTCGATTTCACATCGTGTAAGAGCTCTTTCTCCTCTGCATTTTTCTTTGACGATTTTGTGGGATTGAAGGTTTTGACGGATTGATTGGATGATATTTCGGATTTAGATGTTTTTTCTTTCGATGATGGAGGTGGGTTTGTGTTATGGGTTCCGATCGAGATAAGAATTGAATGAACTGATGAAATTGGTGTTATATTTTTTTCCTGTTTGATTAGGAAGCTGGAGGGCAATTATAGGTCTGTTTCTTCTCCTCCTACGGCGGTCGATCTTGCTGTTTTGCTCTCTTTTTTGTAGTGGATTTGATGATCTTGTTGGTTTTCTGTATTGGGTTCGAATATTTCTCTTGTTGTTCTTGGTTATCTCTTCACTGCATTGTTGTTTTAGTGCTTGGAGTTATGTGCTTACCCTTCTTGCCTGTCACATTTTGATTATCGCTTTAGTTTTTTAGTGTTCCTAGAGAGAGGATTTCTATAGGAAGTATTTGCTTATAGCAAGGAGATGCTGAAGTTGGTTTTAATCTTATGCATGATCCTTATGTTTTCTTGGATGAAACACAATGCTTTTGTGAGATCTTACATCGATTGGAGAGGAGAACAAAACATTCTTTATAAGGGTGTGAACTTCTCCCTAGTAGATGTATTTTTTGGAAGTCCGGAAGGGAAAGCATAAGTAGGACAACATCTGCTAGTAGTGGGCTTGGGCGGTTACAAAGGGTATCAGAGCTAGACACTGGATGATGTGCTAGCGAGAGGGTTAAGCCTTGAAGGGGGGTGGACATGAGACGGTGTGCCAGCAAGGATGCTGGGTCCCGAAGGGAGGGTGGATTGGGGTGTCTCACATCGATTGGAGAAAGTAACGAGTGCTGCCAAGGACACTGGACTCTGAAGGGAGGTGGATTGTGAGATCCCACATTGGTTGGGGAGGAGAACGAAACATTCTTTATAAGGGTGTGGAAACCTCTCTCTAGCATATGCGTTTCAAAAACCTTGAGGGGAAGCCCGGAAGAAAAAGTTCAAAGAGGGCAATATCTGCTAACGGTGAGGACGATGAGACGTTGAAATTAGCTCTAAAAGTTCTCTTTAGAAAACGTAAATACACCTTTTGAATATTTTGAGCTTAATGATGAATTAATGCTCCTTATTGCCATCTTCCTTTATTTCATCATTTGCCAGAACAGCTCTTAAACAAACTTCTACTAACTCTGTGCAAACCAGCTAATTCAATGGCCAAAAACTAACTCCCTTGCCTAACTGGTTAGTCCAGACATTTTGAAGAATTTTTGGATTTCATTATTTTTTCCATCTTCCCACCGCTAATAGATATTGTCCTCTTTGGACTTTTCCTTTTAAGCTTTCCCTCAAGGTTTTTAAAATGCGTCTGTTAGGGAGAGGTTTTCACACCCTTATAAAAAATGTTTCGTTCTCCTCCCCAACTAATGTGCGATCTCATAATCCACCCCCCTTCGGGGCCAGCGTCCTTGTTGGTACTCGTTCCCTTCTCCAATCGATGTGGGACCCCCCCAATGCACCCCCCTTCAGGGCTTAACCTCCTCACTGGCACATCGCCCGGTGTCTGCCTCTGATACCAACTGTAACGGCCCAAACCCACTGTTATCTGATATTGTCCCCTTTAAGCTAAGATTTTGAGATCCCACATCGGTTGGGAAAGATAACGAAGCATTCTTTATAAGGATGTGGAAACCTCTTCCTAGTAGACACGTTTTAGAAACCTTGAGGGGAAGCCCGAAAGAGAAAGCCAAAAGAGGACAATATCTGTTAGTGGTGGGCTTGGGCCGTTACAGATGGTGTTTCATCATAAATCTTCTTGTAAACTTAGCTTTCTTTAACCTTTTCACTTATGATCCTAACCTGCCCTGTTTGCAGTATCTTTTCTTCTCAAGGATTTCATCGTTGCTTTGAGTTTTGACTTGTAATCTCTTTTAGCTTTGGGAGTGGGAGGAGTAGGATCATCCCTTTTCATTTCTTAAAATGAAAAAAGAATGTAAACTGAGCTTATAATTAGAATATGTTTTCTTTGACTGCAGCAGGGTTTTGGATCATGGTATGATGTGGTTAAACCGCTGATAGTTTACCAGTATGGTTGGTGGTGAAGAAAATGACTTGAACGAGCCAAGTTTATCGAACCACCAAGAAACGACCCAGCAAGATGTTATAGCTGTTTCTTCCTCGTCATCCTCTTTCTCGTCTTCTTCCTCTGAAAGCGAGTTACATGAGACTAGGAATGAGAATGTCCAATCTCAATCTAATGAAAACGTCTCTCGTGAACTAGTCCTATACAACCCTTCTGCTAATGATGAAGGAGGTGCACATGAACCTGTATCCACACCTGTTAGGCACCAGCGTCCACCACTTCTTGGACACTTGACCCCAAATTCGTCTAGAGTTTTGCGAGTAGGGGCCTTTACTGTCCAGTGTGCAAGCTGTTTTAAATGGAGGCTCATTCCAACAAAGGAAAAATATGAGGAAATACGAGAACATCTGCTTGAGGAACCTTTTTACTGTGAAACTGCTCGTGAGTGGCGGCCTGATATCTCTTGTAATGATCCTGCTGACATTACTCAAGATGATGGCAGGCTTTGGGCAATTGACAAGCCCAATATAGCACAGCCCCCTCCTGGCTGGCAAAGGCTACTACACATCAGAGGTGAAGGAAGCACCAAGTTTGCTGATGTGTATGTACTTTAAGTTCTTTATTATCACTGCTATGTTTGTGGCTTTTATTGTCTGTACCTGTCTGATATTTTGTTGTTATCAGGTATTATATTGCACCATCAGGTAAGAGGCTTCGTTCCATGGTGGATATCCAGAAGTATGTTGCTGTACATTGTGCTTCTGGCTCTTTAATGTTTGATTAAATTCTTGTAAATGATCTGTGGCCTACATATTGATTTTTTTGTGGCACCCTCTGATGGTTTGTTTGGTTCTGAAGATACCTGATTGAACATCCGGAGTACCAAACCGAAGGTGTTTGTATGACACGGTTTTCATTTCAAACCCCGAAGCCTCTGCAGGAAAATTATGTAAGAAAGCGTCGCGCCAATATGAATGCTTCGTGTGACGGTTCTAAGCTTGAATCTGGTGAAGGTACTCATTTCGTGTTTGTCCCTTTGACCTGTATAGTGCCTTTTGGGGGGTTTGGGTTATAGAGGACAATGATAAACTTTAGATGCTTGAGAGATCTTGGAGCTGGTGTCGTCTTTCGTTAGATTTCACGTCTCTTTGGTCGTATGTTACTAACGTCTTTGGTCGTATGTTACTAACGTCTCTTTGGTGTCGTCTCTTGTTCGATTTAACGTCTGGGCAACTCTTTTTGTTGGGTTTTTTTTTATGCCCTTCAGTGTTTTTGCAGGTTTAGCTTTTCAATCCGCTATTATGCTAGAAACAAACTGGGAGATCCTACATTGGTTGGAGAGAGGAACAAAATATTTTTAAAATATTTTTTATAAGGGCGTGGAAATCTCTCCCTAGCTTTAAAATCTTAAGGGAAAGACAAAAAAAGGCAATATCTACTAGCGGTGGGCTACTAATGGTATCAGAGCTAGACACCAGGAGGTGTGCCAATGTCCGACGAGGACACTGGGCTCCAGAGGGAGGTAGATTGTGTGATCCCACATCGATTGGAGAGGGGGTAGATTGTGAGATCTCACATCGGTTGGAGAGGGGAACAAAACATTCTTTATAAGGGTGCAGAAACCTCTTACTAGCAGACGCATTTTAAAACCTTGAGGGGAAGCCCGGAAGGGAAAACCCAAAGAGGACAATATTAGCGGTGGGTTTGAGCTATTATAAATGGTATCAGAGCCAGACACCGGGCAGTGTATTAACGAGGATATTGAGTATCGAAGGGGGGTGGATTATGAGATCCCACATCGATTAGAGAGAGGAAAGTGCTAGTGAGGACGCTAGGCCCCAAGTAGGGTAGATTGTAAGATCCCACATCGGTTGGAGGGAGGAGCGAAACATTCTTTTGGAATTTGTTTCTTTGAGCATTAGTCTTTTTTTCAATTCTTTTAAAAGAAAACGGAAGATACCACCAATAGTTTCGTCCCATACATCGACCATGTTTATTCGAAAGCTTCAATGTACGGTATGTTAAACAGTAGATTCTCCCTGTTTTGTGCAGTGTATCCAATATCATGGGCTCGTCCAGACAATTCTACTGGATTGCAGCTTGGAAGGCCAGGGCTCTCGGAACTGTTTCCGACTGCACCAGTCGACAATCGGGTCAGTCAACCAGCAAAGAAGGCGAAAAGAGCTGTAACAAAGGAGATGCATAGTTCTCTCGCATCGACCGAACCTCCTGATTTATCGTTAGAACGTTACTTCAATGAATACAAAAAGTAATACTGGTGAGAACAGGTTGGTTCCATCAAAGTGGAAGTGGAGACGTAGCTCAGAAAGATGTCAAATGGAGGAATTTTGGAAAGGAAACTATGACAGAATATGTATATTATCATACCCTTATTGGGTAATTTTGGTCGTCGTGTGTGAGATCGAGATTCGAACCTTTGTACTTCTAGTTTCACTTTCTATACTTCTCTTTCAAACAAATCGACCCTATCCATCTATTTAGTTTCGGTTTGAAAGGAACTCGTAGATTGCTCCGACAATCCTTTTGATGTCATTTCGTTACACGCCCTTAAATTAAATGTTTGAAAAATCAAATAAATTTGTTTCATTTTGTATATAAAAGCTATCAGAATTTTAATAATTAATGATGCATTTATTTAATAAATTTTTGTCAAAATAAATTAATTATATGTTTTGATTTATTACCATCAAATAATTAATTATAATAATTTTTTTTATAAATTAAGATCAATTAATTAATTTTAATTTTATCATTTTAATTTAGTTTATTTTTATTAAGTTAAATTATTAAAATTCTTTTAACTTAATTTTCATTCATATATATATTATAAATAATATGTCTTAAATTTTAGGGTTTTCAATTTATTTAGTCCTCAATATTAATAATTATTTTTAAATAAATGATTTATAAGAATTTTAAAAAAATAATAGTAAACATAAATAATAAAATTTTAAAAAATCATATTAAAGAAGAATTAAAAAAAAAAATGGGAGGAAGAAATAATACCAAATAAACATAAATAATTGATTTTCTTACAAAGTCATATTAAAAAAATCAAGAAAATAAAATAAGAATTAAAAAAAAACAAATCGATATAAATAAATAACATAAAACAGGCCCACTACTCTTACAAATTGGACTCAAGGCCCATTATCTACTCATTTCTTTTTCTTCTTTTTTTTCTTTTTACTCTCTTAAAAATTTATAAATATATAAAAAAAAAAAGTATATATTACGTGTTCACCGATATAGAAGGGTTGATATAGGCAATAATTATAAATTATTTTAAGATTTACTTAATCATTTTTACGTATCTTTATGATCATTCTTATTCGAATGTGATATCAGTTCATTCATATATTCATATTGTACTTGAGTATCACATGTTCACCAACCTTCCTTTTGACCTTTGTCCTCGAGCTACCTCTTACTACAAAAGGTTTTCCCTCCGCTACCATTTATAATGTCCTAGATGAATGATTCAAAATTAAGATTCGACACACGATGACCTTGACATTCTCTTGTATCCTTTGCTACTAGGTCACGCTACCTCCTACGTGTGATTACTCTAAACAAACAAAAAAATATATAGTTAAGCGTGTGATTATTTAAAATGTGTGAGTTTTTCTTGAGCCGATTGGAGCCACTAGAGTCAAGTGGAGCCGAGTGGCGCTAGGACTAGAGAGGTAATTTAAAGTCAAACAATGACTTTTTGATAGATTCAAACTTCTAACCTATTTAATCTAAATCGGAAACTTATATCTTAACCAGTTAAACTATACTTAAGTTGACACTATTTATAGCAATAAATTTCAATTGTCCACTCTCTCAATTATTTTGTTGACTATTCAATAGCTATTAACATTGTTTGAACCTAAGGGGTTTGTTGACTATTCAATAAGCTCTGCTAACCACTCATCCATATGGAGTCCAGGTCAACCCCTCTAAATAAATTGAGCTCAAACAACATTCAAAGTCGTATTATTAAATAATTAGATAGAAAATGAATGGCATCCGATCAAGTTCATCCTTAATACATATTGTTTACTTTGGCTTATTATATATTGTCGTCAGCCTTGCGATGTTAAAACGTGTTTATTAGTTAGATGTTACGCAATCGCCAAAATTCTTAAGCAGCGCTTGCACAAACGCGGTCCACGTCCCACGTCCATTCTATTCTACGCAAAAACGCAGCAACATCATTCTAATCACGAAACGCTTGGAAATCATTGGAGTGAGTGTGAGAAGCATAGCGAAGAAGCAGAAGACGAAGGGCCATCCTTATCTCTATTCAAAATCCAACGTCGGTGCAAGCAAGGAAACGTTACATACGTAAGGTGAGAGCGAGACTACGATCCAACGATACCACGGTAAACTCCCAGAAAACCTTATAAAAAAATTATAGGAAAGAGCGAGACTACCTCTTCCCCCTCAGAGGCCCAGTGTCCTCGCTAGACCCTAAAATATGTTCTTTTATGGGCATTATTGATCCAGTTGATTCCAATTGAGGGATGTAATAGCGCACAGTAGGAAGCACGTGTAGTTGGGTGTTGGGTTGGCACAATAAATATTTTATGCTTTTGGGCATACTCTTACCTAATAATTATGCATTCATTCTATCTCCTTCCTTCCCCTCTTCCTCATTCAATCATGTCTAATTTACATCTTATAATTTTTACGCTACACTGACAAGACGATGGCAGTTAGGGGAGCTCCTTTTTGTTTGATTTTGGAACTTGTCATTCTGGGAGAAGAGTCGGCTCGACCCAAACGACAAAGAAACAGAGTAATATAATCCAAGTTATGGTTATGGTTATGAACAAAATGAATTAAACAAAGTAATATAATTTATAATAGTGTTACAAATTGGGGTTTCAATATTTTAAAAATGGTTTCAAAATTGTCTTGTAGCATTGTATATGCTAAGATTCCGGAGTTTTTGTAGGGACTAACCACATGGTATTTAAGCTTCGAAATCTACTACAAATTTGGCTAATTAAAACATATTTTTCGTGAATAAACTTTATCTTATAATAATTTAATTTTTATTACAATCTTCATCGTTAAGTTATGTTAGCATAAATCTAGTGCACCTTAATAAAGCAAATAAATCTCCTACCATTAACTTTTAAATCGAGACTAATAGAAGAAAAAGAAATAAATAAAAAATTGAATGCATTCATTTTTTTTTTTTTTTTTGAGAGCAAAAACGACGGTTGATGAGATTACTTAGGTTGAGAATGTGATTGGTCGATAGTCCTTGATGTACTAGCTTTCCTGTTGCGTGACAATTTGTTTACTATAATGTTTTTATTATGTATCCTAAATACACGGTCAATAGATGGATACTCTTTTTTTTCTTTTTAAGGTTGTAGGTTCAAATCATGATACTATATCCTAAAAACACGGTATACTGATGTAAAACGGTGAGATCTCACATTGTTTGGGGGAGAGAACGAACGAAATATCTTTTATAAGGGTGTGGAAACCTTTTCCTAACAGATGCGTTTTAAAAACCTTGAGTGAAAGTTAAAAAAGGACAATATTTGCTAGCGGTGGGTTTGGATCGTTAAAAATGATATCAGAGCCAGACACCAGGCGATGTGCTAGCAAGGAGGATGTTCTCCGAAGGGTGATAGACACGAGACAGTGTCCTTATAAGGACGCTGGGCCCAGAAAGGAGGTAGATTGTGAGATCCCACGTTTTTTTTTTTAATAATTTTGAAATTCCATTAGTGATGAGGGTTTTTGTTGGGGAAAAGTTTGATTTAACTTTATTGGAAGGGCTTTGTGGATGGAAGAATAAGAATACTTTATGGGTCACTAACAAAATTACCCACTCAAAATTTTATCCTTTTCAACCAAATCTCTTTCATACATCATTTATGTTTCTTTTTGTTTAGGGAGATAATGATTTGACACCATAAAATATAAAATCTCATTATATTATTTAATAAATTTTACGAGAATTTCGAATAACAACCGTTCAAGTTCTTTATTTACATCAAATCGATTGTTAGTTTGCTTTTCGATTGTTTTCGGAGTTCTGACAATCTCAATTCTACATTCTCGTCCTTTCCTTAGGTTGCTCTTCATTGGATTACTATCGTTGCCATAGCTTCATGGATGTAGCCACAATAAGGAATTACGTTAGTTGGGAATGAACGCTTTATACACATAATAGAAGTATTCCAACATTCACAGTCATCTATGCATACTACTGCCTTATCTTGACTTTCATGGCAATTCCAACATTCACAGTCATCTATGCAGGGACGTTTTACCTTTAGCCCTTGGCCTTAGATAATTGCTTGAATAAATATATTATTTTATGGAACCAATTAAAGTCATTAATATTACATACTATCAATGACATAATTATTATACGAAATTTATAACATAAAACATGAAATAAAATAATAAAAAGCTTATAATTAAAACTTATTTTTATTAAATTCTTTATTTATTTAATTTTTTTTTATCTTCATACAACCAATCAAACCCAACTGATTGGTCAAATATTTAAGTAATTTTAAAATAGTGATGAAAAAAAAAAGGAAGAAAAATGGTTGATAGCCACATTTCACAATATCCACAAGTCCATGTCATGCATATTTGGGACATCACTATCCACCTAAGCATCTTATCCACCCATCAAAAAGGATTCCAATACCTTTATGGGTCCCACCATTTAGATGAAGAATATCCAATCAGCATTCTAAAAACAACCCTCCAATGTACGACTGCCACGTGTCGCGGTAAAAAAACATTTGAGAGACAGCTTGGCCCCCACTTGGAAGACAGCTGAACATGCTGCCTTATTCTTAGCCAACACTTTGAGCCCCCATTCAAAAATCCCTAATTTCTCAATTAGGGTTTATTTATTTATTTATTTATTTTATTTTTCAAAATAAATATTTATTTTTATGAAGTTTCTTTTAAGGAGACAATTTGGCATTGTGTTTCCTTACATTTAAATCTCTCACACACCTTGAGGAAATATTTTTCTTCCCCACAAATATAAATATATATATATATGCATTAAATACAGGTAGGTAGAAATTTGAATCAATGTCGCTATAAGTTTGGTGAAAAATAAAATCAATAACCAAAACTATGATATATACTCGTTTTTTATTTCGATGTGAATTGAATTAATTGATAATTCATCAAAAAAAAAAATGGACGTGAGATCGAGATCTTTTACGGACTTGCCTTGATATTCACGTCAAGCCGATAGACCGTCAAATATAACTTCAAATTTGTTGGCGCATTTATTTTTATATTTATTTAAATTTTAGATTTTCACTAAAAATACAAATATGGTTAATTATCATATGACTAATAATTTTTAATTATGTTTTCTATTACATAATAAATAATTAAATATACAAAGATTGATACGTGTGTATTTGTATAGATTATTTAGAAGTATAATTTTCGTTTACGCTCTCTTCGATTGTTCGAGAATAATTAAATTAATATTTTTTTTAATCCATCATAATAAAAATGTATTGTTTATAATAATTAATGTCACTAGTGGAGATGAGTAATTGAAGATAATAAATGGATGATAAAGACAAGTCTTCAACCCTCTTGGCATCTCATAAATTTGGGTGTCCTACCTTATTTCAAATAATCGATTACTTAATCATCTATCTCTTCTATTAGTAGCTTTAGTATCGACCAACGAGAGCGGATTATGGGTTCAAAGAAATACGAAGCTTTGTTTCTTAGTGAAATACAAGCTCAAGATTTAGACTGCCTGGACGCTTTAAGAACCTAGTAAACCTCCAAGTCACCCAAGAAAATTAAAAAGAGTTTATAGGGCTGCGTGAGCAATATCATCATACCTTAACCACCTCCTATTTTTCTCTAGTACTTCAGCAACAAGATTCAGTGACCCAGGTCGAATCGTATAGTACCCTTGTCAAGCGTTTGACATCCATAAACTCGTACCGTCGAGATTGACTAAGTCAAATAGAATTGTTCGTCATGATGACTTGAGGAGTTACTATTTAGTGTACAAATAGGTTGAGAGAAATTTCATAAACCTGTCCTAAGAGAAGATGAGGACTACATAATTAATTTAACGGAAGATGAGTGTTACTTTTGTGTGTAGAATTGGTTAAAGGCTCCTACTCTAAGAGGGGGGCGAGAGACCACAGGAAATGTATGGTAATTATTGTGAAAGTATCGTCAGTTAACCATACTATCCTATGAGATAAGACGAGGTTGCACCTGAATCCACTATACCAGTCGTTCACTATTGTGGCTATGCAAGCTTACTAAGTATGCAAACAACAAAGTTAGATTCACCTCGAGAAGAGATACGTTTGCCAAAAGATTTGTGGCGCTAGAACCTAGTAAAGAATTTTCATAACCCATAGGGTCTATGATGAGTGAGGGAACCACTCGGAACTTCAAGACCTTCCCAGAAATTTAGATAGTTATAGAATTAGGCTCGAACGTCCTAGAGCCTAGCGAAAAACCTGTGGTAATCTACTAATTTTAATGGTACGTAGTAATTCAAATTCATAGCTTAATCGAGCATGTGTAGTGCCAGCTAAAATTGGGTAGAGTTGACTAATAATAATATTTATTAGAAGAATATTTGAAATTATTTTAGTGGCTAAAAAAGATATGAATTGGGTATTAAATTAAGCATATCATAATTGCAATCACATGCCATGAATACAAAATTGTAACCAAAGATATTCCCATGATCTTATATTTATCATCATCGAATCATCATTATTAATTTACCCATAAATATAATAATAGAAAATTTGAAAAATGTCCCTAACTTTCACCACTCTTTTCGAATATACCCTTTTCCCTAAATTAAAATAACTTAAATTAATTTTTACAAAATAGGTGGTTAATATTTTAAACTTTAAAAAGTTTTAATATTTTTAAATTAAATTATTAATATTTTATTTTAATATACGGTTAATATTCTTCAACTAATTTAAAAAAAAAAAATTAAACTACATTTACAGTTATTAGTATGTTCAAATATTAACCTTAGCATTAATAATATTATTTACATTTATAGAAAAAATGTTAAAAGTTGAGTAATTTTAAAAGTTTTAAGTTTTTCTAAAAAATATTTATGTTTTTTAAGTTTTTAAAAAATCTTAAATCTAGTCGTGCCCGATTAAATAATAAAATTTTAAAATTTGTTAAAAAATAGGACTAAAATTGAATATTTAAAAATTCAATCACAGATAAGAATGTTCATATGACTCAATGATTCGATAAATCCAAATTACCCAACCTATTTAAATTTTTTTCGGTTTGGGTTAGATTAAATTTTTCGGTTAATATTTTTTTAATAATGTAAATGTTAATAATGTTTTATAAATGTTGGATATTTAAATTTTACGAGATTTTAGTTATTAATAAAATTTTATTTAAAAAAATAAAAAAATAAAAAAGTGAGTGGAATTGGGGAGGAGGAATCATGCAATGTGATTGATTGCAATACACGTGCAAATTGGTGAATCATTATTCACCAATTTTTAAAATAATTATTAAAATTTTATCCTTTATTATTATAATATTTTCTTTTCAAAAATTATTCTATCAAATAAATCTTTTAACATAATAATATTTATTTTTTCTAATTCGTATTTATTATAATTTCTTACGGAAATTTTGAAAGAAAAAAAATATATTTTTAAATATATTTTTTTTTTTTAATTCAACGATATATGTCGGGTGTGAAAAAATTATTTATTAAATTGATGAAAATTCTGCGTTTGCATGTGGGCTTACGTGTAAAAACCATACAAAAATTTATAATAATAAAATTTTAAAACCTTATTGATTTCTCCTTTATTAAACCTTTCACAACTTACACTATGAATAAAATAAAAAAGAAAAAGAAAAATATTGAGGAGAGAAACACTTAAAAATTATAATATTATAACAAACAATATTTGGATTATTTATATTTTACTACTCAATATAATATAGAAACAATGAAAACATGAAATTCGATTTTGTTTATTCAAAATAGATGAACCCTTGACATTAGTGAGAACGAATTTAAAGGACGAAAGTAAGCAAATTTGAAGTTAGATAGAACTTTGGTTAAGGCGAACCAAGTAATGTCTTACTATTGACTCGGTCGGAAGACTTGCCTTATATATAACGACAAGTGCCCAGTGGCCCTTGCACGTGTCATATATGTTTTATGTTATATAATGATGTTGTATGATGATGTGATGATATTATATAATGATAATATGACAATGTTATATGATGATGTGATAATGTATATGATGACATGATGATTTAAGATGCAGGATGATGAGATGACTTAATATCATGATATTCCACATTAAGATGATATGCATGTATTAAATTCTATGATGCATTGTATCGATAAGTTTTCTAAGAGACAACCCTAATTGATGCTAATGATGATGAACGTATGAAGGCTAATGCATGCATGTTATCTAGGGTAATGTGTGAATGATGTATAGAGTTGTCATAAGAATTATTTAAATATAGAAAACTATAGGGACCTCATGCATTTTGTGTCTTTATATACATCGGATTACTTCTCCATTTATGATGATGAGTACGGACGCATACACTATGATGATGATCATGGTCACACCTCACATGACACTCAGGGGTCTGCTGACCTCCAAACGCTGTTACAGACACCTAGCTTGACTATGATGGGTCTAGGGGAGTGACCTCCTTCTTCAACAAACTAAGCTACATATGTTAGTCAATCATAAACGACTCCTCGCTACTAGAAGCAATCGGCAGCTATAAAAAGCTAGATTCAAAATTCCGATGACTTCGACATTCCCCTATGACACGGTCGAGTTACTTACTTACTCTTTGCTTCTAATAGTGAAAAATGTTTCCACAAACCAACACGAGTCTTTCCAACAGCATCTTAGAAAAATTTCCAAGATGTCACCCAACATAGAATTGTTGCAAGCACAACGTACGGTTAATTTTGGAGTTCTTATGCTTGAGCCACCAAAAACATGCCGTTATAAGTAGCTACTTTCAATTCTTTTTAAGTTAATCTAGATGAGATGTGGTTTGACTCCTCTCTTACTGGAACGTTCTTTACAACACAACGTCCATTCTCAAAATTAAAATAATAATAAATTATTGGAGGGTGAAAAATTAATAGAAAGAAACATGGGTGGGGTTTGCATTTAATAGAATGAAATAAATGAAAAAAAGAAAAAAAAAAGTTGATCAAACAATTATGTTCATATTGTCACATCAAGGCTTATCAAAGTTCATTGCATTAAGCTTTCCAAATATTTCTCAACAAACTATATTAGTCTTATATCTTATCTCTAACTATTTTAATAATTTAAACTAACCTTATCCCTACATCTTTTCAACCCTACGTGTTCATCTCTTCTCCTCTTTTTAATCAAATTATTTTAATTTTCGTTATTATTTAACATATTTTTATTAAATAAATCGAGATGAGACTATTAAACATAAATTAAATAGTCGTCAGTCAAACCGTGGACAAGTTTCCAAACTCTTATAAAGAAAGGTGTTCTCCTCTCCAACAACCGACGTGGGATCTCATAATTCACCCACCTTGGGAGTCAGTGTCCTTATTGGCACACCGCTTAGTGTCTTGCTCTAATACTATTTGTAATGACGAAATGCTTTGTTCCCCTTTACAACCGACGTCTCTTGCCAATAGATTATGAGTAGCTTGATTGAATTTACCGGTTAAAAACTCCACCCTAAACCGAAACCCTGGACTATTCTATTTGAACGAGGTAAAGCTGCTTCGCTCATTCGCCTATATATATGAGTCTCACAGCTTCCTTCGCTCCCTGATGAAACTCAGGTTTCACTATTCCCTTCTCTTGCTGAGCTAGCTTTCTTTTATTCCCTGATTAAAGAGTAACAGGTTGTGTAATAAAACAGTAACATATTCGATATTTTTGAATATTAACCCTTGCAATTGGACGAGTTATTAGATCAGGACCCTTTATTTTGAAGGCATTATAACACGTGTAAGACGGAGATGTAGTTTGAGTGTAGGTGAGTTTGGTGGTATGATTAAAATAATAATAAAAAAAGATAATAATAAGGAGGCGGTAGAATGTGGATCCGTTGTGGCGTGGGCTTAGGAAATTGCAGCTCCGGTAAACCGGCCGGAATTTCGGCTGCTTACACGCACGCTCATCTATTTATTTATTACTATTATTATTATTTATTCCTTTCCCTTTTCTCCCAAGTTATTTTCACGTGCATTGGACCACATATTAAACTATACTTTCCCTTTTATTATTATTATTATTATTTATTTATTTTTTTTTGCTCTCGCTCGCTCTTCTCTCTCCACCCTCCTTGGGACCCAGTGTTCACTCCTTAATGTTTCATTACTATCTCAAGTCTACCGCTATTAAATATTGTCTTGTGCACTTTGCAATCATGATATTTGTGTACGTGACTAAAGTGTGGTGGGCCATAACTTACAGGTCATCTTTATTATCGACATCGCCTATAAGTTCAACTCCATTGATGGATTCTCTTCCGCGATTTTGCGTCTCAAGTTTTTCTTGCCCATACATTAGTTTTCACCGTTTTTACCATTTCATTTTCCATTCACCTCGATTCTCAATACACTTCTATGTCATTTGCTATGGATGTCGATCAAAGAACTCCACACCTCAACAATCAAATGCGACTATTGTTGCAAATCCTCAGCTGTCGAGAATCGTGCACTACAACTGATATCAAATCCAATGCATCACAACTCAATAAACCGATTCAATGACTTGTATTAGTTAGACTTGTTTTAATCTATTGACAATCTTGAGAGTAAATTAAGTTAAGTCGGTGGAACATCTAATTGCAAATGACGTAGAGGGAATGTCAAGTTCGAGTTCAAATTGTAACTCATAAATTCTGAGCCCGAAGCATCACAAAAATTGTGTCTATAATCTCGACCCCAAACCCGCTTTAAATATTTAAATATCTTGTCACAAAATGGGGCCTTTCAACTATTTTTGTCGATCTCTATTTGAATGCTTCGTGTTGTGATATACACCAAATCTTTAGCACTATAGTCCTTCAATTATCGACTCATGCTTCTAATCAATACATCAAATTTATTTATTTATTGTTCGTAGAGTTAGTAATGGGACCACATGAATTTACACGTGACATAAAATTAACTAACTAAAATTTTTAATCAATAATATTTCTTTTATTAATTATAGGTCACTCTGTTATAGACATATAGTTGAACTTTTATGACTTATAGGACAAGTTATATTAATGAATATAGTTCTTACAGACAAGTCGATTCTTCATAAGTTGTTCGTAACTACAATTAGGTCTAAAGAATTACACTTTTCACCTAATACTCGTTCTCTAATGAATAATTTGTCTGTGAACCAACCTTATAATAAGTCCCTTTCAAACGATTAATATGGTGGGGCCTTATTATTCAAGTCAAAATCAACATTTTAAAAAGCTCATTTAAAGGTCAAGTCTCCAAAGACAAGAATTTATAACTCAGTCAAGGATCATCCGCTGAAATATTAATTTTCTCAATTAATTATTTTATAGTTCAGTTTTATTCAAATTCATTACATAAAATATCCATCATTTGTAACAATTACAAAGTATATCATATTAATAGTGTTACCAAAATAAAGGATCCGTCTTTATCCATATACTATTGATTTTTTTAAGTTATTAGTTTGCGAGAACTAAACATTATAACCCCGCTAAATATTTATGGTTGTCAATATGAACATGGTAATTGATAGAAATTCAAATCCTCGTACATTTAGATATTTTTTAAATTGAACAAACATTAATGCAAATGAGTTACCCTATTTGAGATATTAAGTGAAAAAGGGTACATAATTTAACTGAGACCACATTCGAATGAGAGCGATATTGAGAACAGCATAACTAAAAAGACTTAAAAGAATTGAAAATAATTACCTATACTAACAAAATACGCTTTTTTTTTTTTTTTTTTGTAGCTCAATCATAGAAACTTTAAGGTTAACTGTGTAAGATGCAGGAGCTATCTATGTAGTAGACTAGAGTCTAACATGTGACTGACTTCAAACATAAGCGATTATAATATCAGCCAATTTCATTCTTTTAACTAACTAAGGAAGAATTTGCAAATTGATAAAACCGGGCGAGGACAAAGTAAACTTGAAAGAGTTGGTTTGTAGGGATAGTCTTTACTCTTACGAGCGAGAGCGAGAAATGAGTAGTAAAAATATTAAAAAAAAAAGGAAGAATGGATAGAATTTAAAGCAATAATAATAGAAACACCAAAAGAGTGACAATAGTGAGAGCACAAAATAATTGTGTATGGTTGATTTGTTGGGTCATTTTCCCAAGAACCACATTGGGACTCATCAAAATAAAACCATGGAATTGGAGAAATTATTATTTTTTAAATATATGTTCCCAATTTTCAACCCAAATTATTGCCCACATCATTACTTATTTCATTACAACAAATAATAATAATAATAAAATAATAATAATAATAATAATAATAATAATGTTGTGTTTTTTAAGATTTTTATTTTTTATTTTTTATAATTAATATGTGTTTTTTTTTTAAGATGTTCAAACACTTGATTACTTTAAATTCACATGTAAAATTCGACATCAAACATTGTTTATAAGGGTGTGAAAATTTCTCCTTATCACACACGTTTTTAAATGGTAACATAGCCAAACACTCGGTGATTATCTCCGAAAGGGGTTGGACATCAGCCTGTGTGTCAATGATGACGTTGGATCCCGAAGAAGGGTGGATTATGAGATTCCTCATTGGTTGGAGAGGGGAACGAAACATTATTTATAAGAGCGTGGAAACCTCTCTTTAGTAGACACGTTCTAAAAAAAAACCCGAAAGGGAAACTCAAGGAAGACAATTATTTAATTAAAGTTTGTCCAACAATCGCTTTGTGTTTTTTTTTAAATACCCTTAAAATTTTAAAAAAAAAACTTTTAATTTTTTAAAAAATATCTTTATCATCAGTAAAAGACCGAATTATCACATTTCAACTATACTTACGAACTTTTAAAAGCAACATTAATATCTTTAAATTTTGTTACATAGACATAAAAATTTACGAATTTCCAATTTGAGTTATTACTCCAAGTTTCCATTTATTTAATTCTAATACTTTCCATTTTGGAGAGTTTACTTATAAATAAAAATTCTCATCCCAAACTCATAGAATTAATAAGACTATTGATATCAATTTTTTGAGTTTGAGAGGGTAATTTAGTCATTTATTTAGTCCGTACAACGATCCATGTTCAGGATATCGGAAGATTTCAACATTCTCATGCATCCTATTCGACATGCTTACGTTACTTACTTCATCGTTAACGATCATGTCCTATAAATTTTTCTAGTACATGTGAGTAAGGACAAAACATGCTGGAATGACTCGTGTTAGTTTGTGAGGATAGTCTTCAATTTTAAGAAGTGAGGAGTAGGTGACGTGACTATGTCACAGTAGAATGCTAGGACTATTATGGACCGAATTCGAATTTCAAATCCTATCCATGCGTCATTAGAGCCCGACACCTTAATAGAAATTTTTATATAAAAAATTAAGTTTAGGAAATAAAATAAATATTTAAAAAAATTTAAAGATGAAAATACATAATTATTATATATATATATATATACGAAAATTAGAAGCTATTTTACAAAAAGAATAATGATAATAAATAATGATAAAAACATCAAAGTATATGCACCGACATAATCAAACTTCTTCGTATGTTCTTTTAACATTATCGATCTAATTTATTAAATTATTCTAAGTTTTTTATACAATAATTTATTGGTGCCCGAACACTACAATCATAAGAAATCTATGATTAAGTGTGTTTTGCTTGGAAGAATGCTGATTTGTGGGGATAGTGTTAACTTTTAGGAGCGAAGAGTAAGTATCGTGATCCTTTGTGACAGTAAAATATTATTTAAAAATTAGACAATATTTTGATAAAAGAAAAAACACAAAGAATTTATTATTTTAAAATCTGAACTAATTTTAAGTTTTGAAAAATAAAAATAGTAAAAACAGAGCATTAAAGACAATGATTAAATACATGTTACATTTTCTAATTATGGCATCTTCTTGGATATTCTTTTAAGCCTTCAAATTATATTTCCACCCTAAAAAAAAATAATAAAAATGTACATAAATTATACTTTATTTTTTTCGTCCATATATTATAGGAATCTTATAAAACAAGACATAAAAATATATTTTTACGTCATCTATTTAAGTTACGTATCATTTTTTAATTTAAGAATAATAAAAATGTCCTAAATCGTTCTTTCATATTTCTCTAGTCACTAGATTTTTCGAAGCTTTTTACGGTAGAAAAAAGGTTTCCATAAAGTTTATTAAAAAAGATCGACCAAAAATCTGCTATTTCTAATAAGGAAAAGACCAAACCTTCAGCCACGAATCAGTCCACGTCCACTCTCTCTTTAAACTGTGCATCCACACCCATTATGCCCATCAACACTACATTACCATTTAAGAGTGTGAGATACAAGGAGAGAACAGATTTCGTTTTCTCAAAGTGCAACGCCAGCGATATCTCGATTCAATTGTATCGTTCAATAGAGAGCTATCCCCAACATAGAAAAGATGACTATCAAACCGAGGTACATCATAGTTACTCTTCAATCATTTACTATTACGGTTCCACTTGAAACAATTTTCTAGTATCAAATAGCAAAAGTTGAATTATAAAAAAGAAACAATATACATTGAACCTATTTTATTAGAGAAAAGACAACCAAGTTATAGTCAAAGAAGAAATTAAAAAAAAAAAAAAGAATTAAAATGAAAAGAAGAAAAGGGGGAGGAGGGGAAGGAGAAATGGATAATGAAACTTAGCAAGGAAGGGGCAAGCAATTAATAACATGGAGATAGTGATGGTCAAGAAAATGGTCAAAATTAGCACATGATGCTGTCTACTTAAAATCTTTTTTATTTTTATTTATTTATTTCTTTACATAGTTCAGTGGGTTTGTTGATTATGATGGAAGGGCATTTCGGGGATTAATCAAACAGTGTTTATACAAAGATTAACCATGATTAAGGTGTGAATTAGAAACCCAAAACAAATAATAATAATGATAACAAAAGAGGGAGATGCAGAGTACAAGAGGTCGCCATTTTCAAGGACCCAGAAGGAAAGCAAGATGAAGCAGAGCCTTAAACAAAGCGAACCAGTAGAGAGAGAAAGGGTTTGTTTAATCTGAAGGAGAGAGAGAGAGAGAGAGAGAGAGAGAGAGAGAAAGAAAGCTCTGTTCTGTGTTTTGTGTGTTTGAGAGAAGAAGTTGTCTGGAGATTGTAGGGGAAGATAGGGAACACTGCTTCAGCATTTGGTCTCTCTCTAACTCAGCAAAACCAAACCATTTCTTTTCTTCTTTGTCCATTTGCTTTTCCGGCGACTTTGCCGGAATCCCTCCCCGGGGTTCCACCGTTGTTCACCTCCTTCTTCTTCTTCTACGCCATCGTCTTTATTTTTTCTTTCACTCTTTTTTGGTTTAGGGTGGCTGATCGGTCAGTAAAGCTGACTTTTCCCGCAACTTTTGGTTTTTCGATCTGTTTTTTTTTTTAAGCTACTGGAAGTTTAAGTTTCGTTTCGCCGGAGAAGATGAACCAGTGAGTTTTCTGTGGGTGGTTTTTCTTTTACATCTAATTCAATAGCCTGTGGAACTTGGCGTACGGCGGAAAGCAATGAAGACGCCGGCGAATGGTGCCGCCGCCGTGCCTAATTCTAGCGAAGGTACTCTTTCTCTCTCTTAATTTATCTCTCTGAAAGAAATCACAGAACATCAATGAATCACACAGTGAAATTCGTAAATCAAATCTTCTTCTTCCTCGGTTCCATCTCTAGCTTAATCTCATTGAGCTCAGAGAAATTGGGAAATTCTTCTCAAAACCCTTGGAAACCATAAAAAGCTTTCAGAAATTCAGTCTCGTGCTTAATTTTCAATTCTATGAACCATGGAGATTAGGTATTTTTTTGCCAAAATCTCCACGAAATTCTATGGAACTCTTCAAAACTTACTCGCTACAGTTCGACAAACCAGAGAGATTATGCTGTTTTCCCCAAAACCTTCAAGAACTCACTCCTGTCGATTCAATCTCGAGCTTAATTTTAATCGAACTCTCATGAATTAAATTAGCTTTCTACAGTTCGTTAAACGTGAGAGATTAGGAATTTTCCGAAACTTCAAAAAACTCCTGTGGATTCAATCTGGAGCTTCATTTCTATCGAACTTTCATAAATTAACTTGTTCGAATCCAATAAAACAGCGAGATAAGGAATTTTTTTCTAAACCTTCCAAAACTCCCGTAAATTCCACCTCCAGCTTAATTTCAATCAAATTCTAACAAATTTACTTGCTAAAGTCCGAAGAACTACAAGGATTAACAATTTCTTTTCAAAACCTTCCTAAATCCTCTCTCGATCTTCATTCCGACAAAACTCTCACAAATCTTCTTGCTACAGCCCTAAATATCAAATAAACCACCAATTTCGTAACAAAACCGTCAAAAACCTCCAAAAACCACGATAATTCCATCAATTCCTCCGATCATTATCCCTAGGAACAAACAGGAAAAGAAAAAACTAAACCAATCGATTACAGCATCTGACATACCGTAAAAGAATGAATGAGCAACTGACAAATGGTGAGTTGCAGGTGGATTGGAGAAGAAGATCATAAATCCGGAGTTATGGCAAGCGTGCGCCGGTCCACTGGCGAACCTACCACCGGCCGGTTACCACGTAGTGTATTTTCCTCAAGGCCACAGCGAACAGGTGGGCCGCTACGGCGGCGGCGGCGGCGGCGCCTTTCTCTTATTTCTCCCCTTTTTACTGTACACTCATAGCCATTATTTTGCTATTATGCGCCGCTTTTGAATGTTGCTTTTTACTGTTATTTGTTTGTTAATATTGTTATTATCTGCTTCATTTAACCATTGGAATTTCTCCTTTTACAACTTTAATTTATACATGGGATTAATTATTGTCCTATGTCCTTAGCATTTATGAATATTATTTTTATTTTTATTTTTTTTGTCGTTCAGATTTAAATTAAATAAATTCTATTTTTCTCCTTATTCCTTTTATTTAGAAAATCATCTCTTTAATATTTTTGGCCTGGTTCTTTATATTATTAGAATATTCATTATATATATATATATATTTTTTTTTTAATTTTTATAAAATAAAGTAAGATTAAATAAAAAAAGGTTAATCAGAATATTGACTATTTTGTGTTTTTTTTTTTTTTTTTTTTAA
>NW_019272033.1:605524-621619 GCF_002738345.1 Cucurbita maxima | reverse complement strand
TTTTTTTTTTTTTTTTTTTTTTTTTTTTTTTTTTTTTTTTTTTAAATAGAAATCTTTTTTTTTTCTTTCTTTAATAAGTTAAAATTTTAATTTCAGGTTGCAGCATCCTTGAAGAAAGATGTGGATGGCCAAGTCCCAAACTACCCAAATCTTCCTTCCAAGTTACTATGTTTGCTTCATAATGTAACATTACATGTATGGTTCGTTCTGCTTTGTTTTAGAAATGTCGTTATTCTTACAAAAGTTGCGATATTACTCTTAATCTAGTAGAAGTTCTTTAGAATTTTCTACTCCGATGGAATATTTATAAAAGCTTAAGGATAATATTGTAACGTTTGAAAATATTTGTAGGCCGACCCGGAAACGGATGAAGTATATGCACAAATGACACTATTACCGGTTCCTTCTGTAAGTTCCTTACTCATGTTTCTTACAGGATGAAAGACAGGCTTCATTTGATATAGAAGAAGTAAATAACTAAAGATTTCATTTTACTATGCAGTTTGACAAGGATGCATTGTTGAGATCAGATCTAGCTCTGAAATCTAATAAGCCTCAGCCAGAGTTCTTCTGTAAAACGTTGACTGCAAGTGACACGAGCACTCATGGCGGGTTCTCCGTGCCACGCCGTGCTGCAGAGAAGATCTTCCCCCCTCTTGTGAGCTAATTTTGCTTATTCTCACCATGTTGTTTATCTACTTCTGTGTCAATTTCCAAATGTGATGTTCTTCTGCTTGCTTGCTAGGATTTCTCTATGCAACCACCTGCACAAGAGCTTGTTGCTAAGGATTTGCATGATAATGTATGGACTTTCCGTCACATATATCGAGGTATGTAACTATTGCTAGTCAGTTGGAAATATGTGTTCGGGCTTGTTATGTGAAAGTGTTCAAGTGTGAGATCCCACGTCGGTTGGAGAGGGGAACGAAACATTCTTTATAAGGGTATGGAAACCTCTCCCTAGTAAACGCGTTATGAAAACCTTGAGGGGAAGTCCGAAAGGGAAAACCCAAAGAGGGCAATATCTGCTAGCGGTGGGCTTGGGTTGTTACAAAAGGTATTAGAGCCATACACCGAGCGATGTGCCAGCAAGAATGCTGGACCTCAAAGAGGGGTGGAAAGGGGGGTCCCATATCGATTGGAGAGGGGAACGAGTGTCAGTGAGGACTCTGGGCCTCGAAGGGGGCTGAATTGTGAGATCCCACATTGGTTGGAGAGGGGAACGAAACATTCTCTACAAGGGTGTGGAAACCTCTCCCTAACAAACGCGTTATAAAAACCTTGAGGGGAAGCCCGAAAGGAAAATTCCTAACAAGACAATATCTGCTAGCGGTGGACTTGAGCTCTTTACATCAAGAATCGCTCTCTAACCACTAGTTTGCATTTTTGTTTTTGTTTTTCTCAATGCAGGACAACCAAAACGCCATTTACTAACAACTGGTTGGAGCTTGTTTGTTAGTGGAAAGAGACTTCTTGCTGGTGATTCAGTTTTGTTCATAAGGTGATGAGCCATGTCTTGGTATAAACTGGTCGTTAACATGTGTAGTTATTTGGCGGTTTGATCGATTAAGCCGATCAAACGAGAAAACGAACCTCCATGCTTGTTTAATAGTGAAGCAAATGTGGTATCAGAAAACCTGACCTATTCTTTTTATTCACTTGTCTTTAAGCAGAGATGAAAAGCAACAGCTTCTATTGGGCATCAGGCGAGCAAACAGGCAACCAACCAACTTATCATCATCAGTGTTGTCAACTGATAGTATGCATATTGGTATTCTTGCAGCAGCTGCCCATGCTGCTGCAAACAATAGCCCTTTCACCGTCTTCTACAACCCGAGGTTCGTGTCAGTTACTTCTTAACCTCTGTTTTTCCTAATTTGTAAACAACAATAAGTGCAAAGATAAACCTTTTGTTGGTGGTTCTTTATGAATTAAAGGGCAAGTCCTTCAGAATTTGTTGTTCCTCTTGCCAAATATTACAAGGCAGTGTCTGCTAACCAAATATCACTCGGTATGCGCTTCAGAATGATGTTTGAGACAGAAGAGTCTGGAACTAGAAGGTAAATCCAGTGATTTTGTTTCTCAAAATATGTTTCAGTTCTGAAAAAATCTCCTTTGTTTTTTGCAGGTATATGGGTACTATCACAGGTATAAGTGATCTTGATTCTGTCAGATGGAAGGGCTCACAATGGCGTAATCTACAGGTTCGGTAGTGGGATCGTTCCCCCGATATTTTTGTAGTTGAAAAATTGTTTTTGGCTAGCTATAGTTTGGGATGTTACTAAAGCATAGTGCATCCATTATTAGGTCGGGTGGGACGAGTCAACTGGAGGAGAACGACGAAATCGAGTCTCGATATGGGAGATCGAGCCAGTTATTGCTCCATTTTTCATTTGCCCCCCTCCTTTTTTGAGATCAAAACGTCCGAGGCAACCAGGAATGCCAGGTACAATAATTAGAGTTATTTTCAATTCTTAAGTCACGCCTTGAGTTGTGTCTATATGTATATGTTGAGGATTGTTGGGAGAGGAGTCCCACATCGACTAATTAAGGGTTTGATCATGGGTTTATAAGTAAGGAATACATCTCCATTGGTATGATGCCTTCTGAGGAGACCAAAAGCAAAGTCATGAGAGCTTATACTCAAAGTTGACAATATCAAATCATTGTGGAGGTTCGTGGTTCCTAACATGGTACCAAAGCCATGCCCTTAATTTAGCCATGTCAATAGAATCCTCAAATGTCGAACAAAAAAATTGTGAGCCTCGAAGGTGTAGTCAAAAGTGACTCAAGTGTCGAACAAAGTACAACAAAGGGTGTACTTTGTTCGAGGGCTCTAGAGAAGAAGTCGAGCCTCGATTAAGGGAAGGCTGTTCGAGGGCTCCATAGGCCTCAAGGGAGGCTCTATGGTGTAATTTGTTCAAGGGGAGGATTGTTGATGATTGTTAGGAGAGGAGTCCCACATCGGCTAATAGATTCAACCTTTCTGAAACTCAGTTCTTGTGTTTTCTCTTGCAATGAATACTTGCTGGATTTGAATTAGTTAATGTTGGAGAGGGAATGTAATGTACTTGTATTTTCACTTGCAGATGATGACTCCTCCGATTTAGATGGTATATGTAAAAGAACAATGTTTGGGGACGATTTTTGCATGAAAGATCCACAGGGATATCCAGGCCTAAACTTAGTTCAATGGATGAATATGCAAAACCCTTCACTTTCTAATGCAATGCAGCCAAGTTACATGCATTCATTTTCGGGGTCTATGCTTCCGAACCTTGGCGGAGTCGATATTTCTCGACAACTTGGCTTGTCGAACACACAAATTCCTCAATCAAACAACATACAGTTCAATGCACAAAGGCTTCTTTCTCAAGCTCAGCAGTTGGATCAGCTACCTAAACTACCGTCAAGTATGAACTCATTGGGGTCTGTTGTGCAGCCATCTCAGCAGTTGGATGATATGTCTCAGCAGACCCGTCCGAATTTGATTAACCAAAACGCGGTCTCGAGTCAGATTCAAGCTCAAATAATGCAGCAGCAGCAACCTCACACTAATGGGATCGTACTGCAGCAAAACCAGCAGCTTCAGAGAAGCCTCCCTCAGAATCAACCACAGACTATGAATCAGTCCTCGCTCCCGGAACCGATGATCCATCATTTGCAAATGTCGGATAATCAGGTTCCGATGCAGATGTTGCAGAAGCTTCAGCAGCAGCAGCAGCAATCACTTTTGGCTCAGCAGTCTGTTGTTCTTCAGCCTTCTCAACTACCGGAACAGTTGAGACAGTCGGTGGATGCGTCGTTTTCCCGGTCCATGTCGTCTAACCAAATGCTCGACATTCCTCAATCCACCCCAGCTGCAGTCCCTCCATCAAACGTGTCACCACAGCAGGCAGCGAAGAGCAATGGCACGACAAATAATCGTTTCTCAAATCAGCATTTGCAACCGAAACTTCCACAACTACATCAACCACCTCCATCTACTGTACTTTCTGATATGTCTAGACCAGTAGGACTCCCTCCTACTCAAACATACAATCAGCTCTCTGCAGCTACTAGCAGCGTAATAACCGGAGCAGCAGCGGCTGGCCAATCTGGAATCACTGATGACATACCATCTTGCTCCACGTCACCGTCCACGAACAACGGCCCGAGTTTGATTCAGCCAGTAAACAATGGAAGGGTTCATCGAAGCACGGGATTGGTTGAGGATGTTGCTCAATCTTCTGCTACAATATTCAGTACAAATACCTTGACTGCTGTTAAACCTTCACTGAATATTTCCAAGAATCAAAGCCATGCGATTTTCGCACAACAAACGTTCTTGAGTGGCGTCGTTTCGCAGACCGATTTCTTGGACACGTCTTCCTCAACGACCTCGGCTTGCCTTTCACAGAACGAGGCTCAGTTGCAGCAGAATAACGTGATGTCTTTCAACTCACAGCCAATGTTGTTTAGAGATAGTACTCAGGATTTGGAAGTACCAACCGATCTCCATAACATTCCGTATGGGACGAATGTCGATGGACCATTGGTAACGCAGTTAAACTCCGATCCTTTGTTAAACAAAGGCATTGGAGAGTTAGGGAAGGACTTCTCCAATAACTTTTCTTCTGGGGCTATGCTCACCACGTATGATGCACAGAAAGATCCTCAACAGGAAATTTCTTCCTCTATAGTTTCCCAGTCATTCGGTATTCCAGACATGACGTTTAATTCTATGGATTCAGCGATGAACGATAACGCGTTCTTGAATCGAAACCAATGGGCTCCTCCGCCTCCGTTCCAGCGTATGCGAACCTACACGAAGGTATGATATTACGCGTAAAATGTTGACCAAGTATTCCAAGTATTCCTACATTTCTCTTTTCTTTTGGTTCTTCATGTTCTTCAACTTGCTTGTTTCCAATTCTTGAAGGTTTACAAACGTGGAGCTGTTGGGAGATCAATTGATATCACCAGTTACACAGGTTACGACGAGCTTAAACAAGACCTTGCCCGTCGGTTCGGCATCGAGGGACAATTAGAGGACAGGCAAAAAATAGGCTGGAAACTCGTTTACGTCGATCATGAAAACGACGTTTTACTTGTAGGCGACGACCCGTGGGAGTAAGTATTTCATTTACTTCTTTTATACAAACATCTCTCGCAGTCGTTATCCTTACTCGAGTTCATTCAAAACTTCAGGGACTTCGTGAACTGCGTACGGAGCATCAAGATCCTCTCCCCACAGGAAGTCCAACAAATGAGCTTGGATGGCGATTTCGGGAACGGTGTCCTACTGAACCAAGCCTGCAGTAGCTCAGATGGTGGAAATGCTTAATAAACACACTACCTAAATGCTAACATTCCCTTCTTTTGGTAGCTGATTCTTATAATTTTTAGCTCAAAGTTGGTTCATAGCTCAGCAAGGCTATGATTTCCCAGCAATGGCGGAGATATATATAGCCAGCCCCAACACTCAGCAATGGGCTTTAGCCATTGTCTGGTTAAATTTTCTTGGACTTCTAAGCTTAGACAACTTCAAAAACAGAGTTGAGAAGACGTTGAAGTGGAGAGAAAAGTGAAGCTTCATCCAGGTTTCGAGTTGTCGTGTCGATATTATTTGCCAATGTGATTATAGTTTATGATATCGTCGCCATTGTTGTCACCGAGGTTGATATCATTTGCCACGCCATATTGTTATATTATTGTGATGATGCAGTTTAGGTAGCAAACGTATGAAACTTTGTATCCTTAGTTTTGCATGTAAAATAGAAAAGATGTGCAGATTTTCTTTCCCAGTCTAATGAGAATATGGGTTATATGTATTTTTCATTCAGGCGGCTCAGTTCTCAAGGAGGAACTTAGCAGACATCGACCACTCTTAAAAAATTCTTAAAAAATTCGACTGGACGGATTGTAGGGTCCATCTCTCCTAAACTTTTCTCGGTCTTCAGCTCGAGCTGTATGAGGCAGAAACTCGTCTCAAATTTCAGTTCATTTTATTTTTAAAATTAGTATTTCAAAGGTTTTTTTTTTTTTTTTTTATAAAAAAAATTGGTTAAATAATAAAAAATAATTTTTATATAAAAAAATGCACTATATAATATATGTTTTTAAAATATTAAATTTAAGGGGGAAGCTGAAATTAAATATTTAGAATTGGACTAAAAATTGCATTTTTACATTAATATTACTATGATTTTCCAACTTAAAAATTTTAATTTTTTTTTATCAACATTGATAAAAACACTTTCTATCTCTAAAGAAAAACACAACTTAAAACTCTCAAATTTAAAAATATCCTATTTTTTTACCGAAATAAATAAATAAAAATTCGCGTATAAATTTTAATAGGGTAAGAATTTATTTAAATTTACATAAAAATTCAAATATTCAAAGAATAAAATAAAAAATGTAATATTTTGAGATTTAGTGAATAAAAAAAGTTATTTTAAAATTTTTAAAAATTAAAATTAAAAAATATTTTTCGATGATATATGGGTTAACTAGAAGAGGTTCGGGGTAGGTTAACCTACGGTGTAAACTTTCCAATTTTCTTCAAATCCCTAAACCTATTTTAAATAAGTTAGCCAAATATCCCAAAATGTCAAAAACACTTCTGCAGTTTGAACCGTCGCCGGCTATTCTCTTCCGCCGCCGCTGCTGTTGCTCAGAATCACTTCATTTTCGGCCTTCTTCTTCGTTTCATTCACCTTCTGCTCACACTCGTCACTTCCAAGCAATCTACTCTCTCTTCTTCACCTTTTTCCCTCGTATTTGTCTGTTAACAACACTCCTCTTCCCCGTTTCCACTTGCGATTAAAGGAAATTGCAGTTGCTCTAATCGTTTTACAATGGAAGAATCTCCCACACTTGGAAAGCGGAAAGAACTTGAAGAAGAATCAGCTGTCGTAGAAACTGGCAACAACCAAGAAACGAACTCCAATAAGCGACCTAAAGAATCGAAAAACCTAGAAGATGTGAAGGCAACTCCGACTCAGGAAACTGTCTCCAACCGACGCAGTTTGACGCGGACTTGTGTTCATGAAGTTGCGGTCCCGGCTGGGTACACTTCTACCAAGGACGAGTCGCTTCATGGAACCCTATCGAATCCGGTTTTCAATGGTACAATGGCGAAAACGTACCCGTTTACACTCGACCCGTTTCAGCAGGTATCGGTTTCTTGCTTAGAACGGAATGAATCTATTTTGGTTTCTGCTCATACTTCAGCTGGAAAAACTGCGGTTGCTGAATATGCCATTGCTATGGCTTTTAGAGATAAGCAGAGGGTTATATATACTTCTCCACTCAAGGCTTTGAGTAATCAGAAGTATAGGGAATTGAGTCAAGAGTTTAAAGACGTGGGACTGATGACTGGGGATGTGACTCTTTCGCCTAATGCTAGTTGTTTAGTTATGACGACGGAGATACTTAGGGGGATGCTTTACAGGGGTTCGGAAGTTTTGAAGGAAGTAGCATGGGTAATTTTTGATGAAATTCACTATATGAGAGATCGGGAAAGAGGTGTTGTTTGGGAAGAGAGTATAATATTTTTACCACCGGCTATCAAAATGGTCTTCCTTTCTGCAACAATGTCCAATGCCACGGAGTTTGCTGAGTGGATATGTAATATACACAAGCAGCCTTGTCATGTGGTGTACACTGATTTTCGACCAACTCCCTTGCAACATTATGTTTTTCCCGTGGGTGGCAATGGGTTGTATCTCGTGGTTGATGAAGACGAACAGTTCAGGGAGGATAATTTTATGAAGCTGCTGGACACATTTGCTAAACAAAAACAGATTGCTGGCCACAGGACTTTAAATGGGAAATCTAGTGGGAGAATAGCTAAAGGTGGCAGTGGTTCCGGAGGTTCGGACATTTATAAAATTGTTAAGGTTTGTTCATCATCTTTTGTTCTGTTTTTGTTTAATGTCTTTTATTTCGTTTTCTTTTCCATGTTCTTGTGATAAGAAACGAGAATAAAAATTGTTAAATAGAGAAAAGAGGAAAGCCACAACCGAACTAATGAAAGTTGTAGAAAAGCCTTCTATACGGTACAAGTATCCGTGATGCTATAATTACTTAAGAAGTCCTCAAGTTTCCCTAAAACTAAGAGGCTGATTTCAAAAAAAAAAAAAAAAACATACGATTTACTAGATTATGAAAAGATTGGGTTTGTGTACATTTGTTTGGCTTTATAGACAAACGAGTTACAAAAATTTCATTGATAATATGCAATTTACAAAAGGGAGAAATTCCATCAAAAGGAAGTTGCAAAAAACTTCTCTAGTTGGATAAAAGAGAGTTTACACTACTATTGATAAATGAAGGGATGTGTTTATACCAATATAAAGCAAGGAATAGAACAATCACTAATGCTCCGTTTGATAACCAAGCTCATAAACAATACTTTTACCTATTAGTTTCTTTGTTTTGTTATTTACTTTTTAGGAGTATTTTTTGAAAACTAAACCTAGTAGTTTTTAAAAACTTAGGTCCTTTGGAATTTGACTAAAAATTCAAATGTTTAGTTAAGAAAGATGAAAACAATGGAAAAGAAGTCATAAGAAACCAACACAATTTGCAAAAACCCAAAACTAAAAACTGTCAAACGAGACCTAAACTTTTGATCTAAAAAAGTGCAACTTCTTTGGGGCGAAATCTCCATGGTGTCTCTCTATTCTCCCTTTCATCAGCCCACCCATCATCTACGCCAACCTCCCTTGTTCCTATACTCTTGCCTTGACAAGGGAACTTTCGGGAAGCTCTCTTTGGAACCTTCAGTTGGTCCACTCTGTCTAACAACATCTAGGGCGCACACTCTCATTTTGGAGGGGTATCCATTCAAAAAGAAAGTCAAGATATTGTGGCTCACTTCATTTAAGATTTTTGTCATCCTTAGAAAAGAAATAGTAGAGTGATTTGAAGTAAAGAGATTTTTCTTTTCCTTTTTGGGAAGAAGCTTATTTTTGTTGCAGCCACTCGATGCAAAAGTCCACCTAGTAATTAATCGGTCTCTTCTTCTTAATGAGCTGGAAGACCATTTTTAACTTCCCTAGTTAAGGTTCTCCCTATGTTATACCTCTCATTTAATCATTATTTCTCCTTACTATGATTCTAGTATCACACAATTTTAGCATGCTTGAAGAACTTCTCATAATCTCTATTGGCAAGGACTTGGCTATTTTTCTTATTGAGAATTTTTCTTTTAGATAATGTTTTGTGCTTTAAATGGTGTGCTTTCTTGTATCAGATGATTATGGAACGGAATTTCCAACCAGTTATTGTCTTCAGTTTCAGTAGAAGAGAATGTGAACAACATGCAATGTCCATGTCCAAACTTGACTTTAACACTGATGAAGAAAAGGACACGGTGGAACATGTTTTCAGAAATGCGATTCTCTGCTTGAATGAGGAAGACAGAGAGCTACCTGCAATTGAGCTAATGTTACCTCTTCTCCAGAGAGGAATTGCTGTTCATCATTCTGGGCTTCTTCCTGTAATTAAAGAATTAGTAGAGCTCCTTTTCCAGGAAGGTCTTGTTAAGGCCCTTTTTGCCACAGAAACTGTAAGATACCTACCCATCACCTGATTGTTTGTGCTTGTTTTAGATGCTTTTTATTGCCAATTGAGATCTTGCCTTTTGAGCTTCTGTGCTGATCAGTAGTGCTGGTTCTTCTTTTCTTTGTGACAGTTTGCCATGGGTTTGAACATGCCAGCAAAAACAGTTGTCTTCACTGCCTTTAAAAAGTGGGATGGTGATAGTCACCGATTTATTGGATCTGGTGAGTACATTCAGGTGAGTGAAGGCCCTATTTGTGCCCATAATTTTTTATTTATTTATTTATTATTTTATCGTTTATTTTAAATTTTAGTACACACTTTTATCTTAGTGGAGAAAAATTTGACTTCTGCAAATTTTGCATGCAGATGAGTGGAAGGGCTGGACGTCGTGGAAAAGATGACAGGGGTATATGCATTATAATGATTGATGAGCAGGTAATACTGCTGCTAGTCATAATCTTGATGTGATGTGAATTTCTACTCATTTCTTTCTAATGTTGAAGTTTATTCTTATTTTTTGATTACTTAATTTGATTGATGCTGTTAGATTTTTTTTTTTTTTTTTGTATTCACTATTTTGATATTGTTGGCTCCATTTTTTCAAATAACAGGGAAATATATATTCTCAAAATGAAATGAAGAACACTTTAGGGGTTGGGGTTGAACCCTAGTTGTAAAAGTCTACAAAAGAAAAAGGACAAAAGTGAGAGTGGACAAAATAAATGATGTGTTCGTTGTTTAGGATTTTATTTTCTTAATTGAACCCATTCTTAGTAGGGATTGAATTCACTTATTTGGGCGCATGGTAGGGATTTTTTTGTCCTCCTACTTTGGGTCTTCTCCTTGGACATTCTCCTAGAGAATTGTGTGAGGTTCCCTTCTTGGAAAAGTTGTTTCTTTTCTCCCTACTTATTTTATGTCCCACTCTAGAGTCTCAAGTTTGATTGTAAAAGGGGCAGAGGGCACTATTTTGAAGGGTTTTCTGGTTGGGAAGAATAAGACAAGCCTTTACCACCTTCGGTTTGCCGATGACACAATCTTTTTTGTTTTGAAATAATGGATTCCTTTGTTAATCTAAATCAAATTTTAGTGTTTTTTGAAGTCATCTCAGGCCTAAGGATTAATAGAGGCAAGTGTCAAACGTTTGAGATTGTGACTCATTCAAGCTTAGTAGATGGGCATCCTGGGTGGGGACTGAGGTGGGTGCTTTGCACTCCGCCTATCTTAGTTTTCCCTTTGGACCCAAGGAGCATCTTGTTTTGGGACTTGGTTATTGGTAAGATTCGCAAGAGTCTTGCCTTTTGGAAAAAAACTTCTCAGTAGTGGAAAGACTTGCCCTCATTCAGTCAAGCTTTAAGTTGCATACCTACCTACTTCATATCCTTGTTTAAAGCCACTATCTAAATCTTCTCCTTTACCAATCGGGAAACGGGTGTCTTGGCTCTCTTATCTTTGTTGGGTGATTTTCACTTTAGGCTTGACATGGTGGATATTCGCCTTTAGTCTCCCAGCCCTTGCAAAAGATCTTCTCATTCTTTCTTCAATTGCTTGACCAATTCCTCCCCTACTAATGCATATATCTTCACCTCAGCGTGGAAGATAAAAACTCCAATGGATGTGAAGTTCTTTGTGGGACAGGGTTTGCATGGACGGGTTAACACCTTGGATCGGATTTCAGTTATGTCTTCCATTGCCAGTTTATCAATCATTCTATCGAATTGTACTTTTGTTAGTCCCTACACATTAGCAATTTGCTCTGTCTGTAAAGGATTCATATCACACTGGTTTTGTTGTTGCGCGAAGTTTGAAAACGTGGTCCAATGAAAATCATCTTTATGCACACAAAGACAGCATATTGAAGGGGAAACTGCCCAGTTTGCGAGCTTCTTCTGCCTTTTTTTCTTGATTATTTAATATTCTGTATGCCATTGAAAAACTTTAACCTTCATCAGTAGTTGAACTTCAATATCAAAGCCATTCGTGGGTAAATCAATCTCTTGATTTGGATAGCTTCAGAAAAGTAGACTTACCTTAGTAAAGACCTAAGGGGTCTAACTTCCATTTATTACCATCTTTTTCATTGCCCAAAACATTGGAGTTCAATCAATTCTAGGTTTTGTTGGATTCATTCTTGCACGGTTTCATGTTGTGACTAATTTGGTTCACGCAAACAAATCTTTTTGATATGAAGCCATTTCATTGAGACAGTGAAATGTAGAAGAAATGAAACCAATATTGATCGGTTCTAATTGATTTTGAAGGAGAACAAAAGGAGGAAGACTTACCAAAGATTTTGTTCATTAGCAAAATCTAGAAATATTTCCTCTCCTTATCGAGTATCCTAGTGTCAGTTAGGAAATCTCTGGAGAAAAGCATGAGAGACTTTCTTTGGGAGGGGCTTGGAGAAGGTAAAGGGCCACTTTTGAATTGGAGTGTGATGATGAAGTGTGTGGAGCTCGGGGGTTAGACATTGGTAATCATAGGGTGTGAATGAAGCCTTTTTGGCTAAGTGGCTTTGACGTTTCTCCCAAGAACCTAATTCCCTTTAGCACAAGGTTTTTATGAGCAATATTAATCTGCACCCTTTTGAGTGGATCTCAAGTGGGGATTCGGAGGGCACTTCCCGACACTTGAGGAAAGCTATTTCTAAGTGTTTTCGTTTGTTTTTTTTACCTATGTTCAATATGTGGTGGCGGATGAGGTGAATGCTTACTTTTGGGAGGACATCTGGTTGGGTGATAGCCCCTTTGCTCTCTATTCTCTTATTTATACCATTTGTCTTCCATGAGGTTTCATTCAGTGGCTTCTATTCTTTCCTCCTCGAGGGACTTTTCCTCCTCTCTTGACCTTGGGGTTTTTCGGCCATTATTTGATAAGGAAACTTGAGATATTATGATGTTTTTATCTTTATTTGGAGATCTTTTTTATTTTTTTAGGGAGGACATATCTTTGTTCTTGGATTACTAATCCTTCTCAGGGTTACACTTGCATATCCTTTTTTGTTTGGTTAACCCTTCCTCGTCCTACGTTTCTATTATTTCCTTGTTGTGGAAGATTAAAAATTCCCAAGAACGTTATATTTTTTATCTGAGAAGTTCTTCATCATAGAGTTAACACCATGGATCAAATTATTATTATTTTTTTTTTTATAAGAACCATGGATCAAATTATGGGAAGGCATCCTTGCTGATTGATCTGCGGTGGTGCATCCTTTAGAAAGGAGTAGTATTGTGGTCTCGTGATTATACTTCACTGATCTGGTACCATTTAATTTAGACCTTCAGACCTTGAGTTTTTTTGTAAAAAGCTTTTTTTTTTGGTAGGTCGCTGACAGTTGTTATTTTCTTTGTGGTCTTTGGGGGAGAGGAACAAGAGAGTGTATAGAGGCGTGGAACTCATTGTTATCATTTTTTTTGTTAATCAGTGGCCCTCAGTGGCCCTTGTGTCGGTCGAGTGCTGTTTTTAGTGCAGCCTCGTCTTTTGTTCACTAGTTCTTCTTAATGAAAGACGTTTTCTTACTAGAAAATAAAGCATTGACTGCTTTACTTTTTTCCAGGTGGAGATGGGAACAATTAAAGATATGATTTTGGGCAAACCCGCTCCTCTTGTTAGTACTTTTAGACTGAGCTACTACTCAATTTTAAATTTAATGAGCCGGGCTGAAGGCCAATTTACAGCTGAGCATGTTATTAGACACTCATTTCATCAGTTTCAGCACGAGAAGGTTGTGGTTAAATCCTTTCTATTTGAATTAGCATAATGGGATATTGAAAAAGTACTTCCTAATAATCTCATTTTTAGGCATTGCCTGATATTGGGAAAAGAGTGTCGAAGTTAGAGGAGGAAGCTGCCACACTTGATGCTTCAGGAGAGGCAAGTTTTGTCCTATTTATTTTTATGTAGTTGTTAATATTTTGATCGTTTACTAGAATTTTAACTATTATGCTTTATCCATTTAGGCTGAAGTTGCTGAATACCACAAGTTAAAGCTTGATATAGCACAACTTGAGAAGAAGATGATGTCTGAAATAACAAGGCCGGAAAGAGTTCTCTATTTTCTTCTTCCTGGTCGGTTGGTATGTACTCGGGGTGTAGGAAATTCATTTATAAGAGGTGTTGATAAGCCATCTTGCCTAAACCTAATGTCCGCTTCACAATCCAAATCAGTAAAGATGAGGCAAATGATTGAAGAACTATTTTGTATGCAAAATTTGATTTTCAAGCATAAATTTTTATAGCACCCCTTGGTGAATGGTCTCTAAGTACCACCTACCAGAGGTCGCATATTTGAATTTTCATGTAAGCATAATATGAAAAACCCTTAATGTCTCCAGGGTCTGAGTACATGGATTCTCTTAAGAAAAAAAAAAAAGAATTATATGTGTCTAATACCAATCTATTTTATCATCTTTTAAATGAATGTATTTGATTGTTAGTGAAAATGAACAACCTTTTTTTGTTTAAGATTTAATAGAAAATAATTATGCATGCTAAAATCTTTTGATATTACTTTTGCGTTTTTAATCTATTTCATTTGATGCCACTGTTACCCGTACTTGGCAACTTGGTTAGATTGGTTATTCTGAATTGCAGGTTAAGGTAAGAGAAGGGGGGACAGACTGGGGTTGGGGAGTTGTAGTTAACGTTGTTAAAAAGCCCTCAGCTGGGTTAGGCATCTTGCCTTCACGTGGTGGTGCTTATATAGTGGATACCTTACTCCAATGCTCTCCTTGTCTAAGCGAGAATAGTTCACGACCAAAACCTTGTCCACCCCGTCCTGGAGAAAAGGGTGAAATGCACGTGGTTAGTTTTTCATGTTTAAGCTGGGGCTTCTTATATCTTGATTTTAATTTTGTAAATCCTTTTTTGATCTTATTATTTTGGTGTGATAGTGGTCCATTTAAAATGTAAGATGTCATCGTTGTTATTATGTTTTCAGGTTCCAGTTCAGCTGCCTCTTATTTCAGCCTTGAGCAAACTCAGAATCTCTATTCCTTCTGATCTCAGACCCGTGGAAGCAAGGGAAAGCATACTGCTTGCATTGGAAGAACTGGGAACTCGTTTTCCACAGGGTTTTCCAAAATTGAATCCAGTTAAGGTAAAAATTAGCTGCTTACTTATATTTGAATAATTGTATGTTATATCTTTCATGAAAGTGTTAACGAATCAAGACTTTTTACAGTATAAACTCGTTTCTCTATATATGTTTTTGATGAGGAACAAGAGTTTTGTTCAGTATAATGAAAATTACAAATCCTCCAAAGGATTACAAAAAATCTTATTGGAAGTAACAACCATAGGGGGAGGAAGAACTCTTTGAACGAAGAGAAGCATATCTTTTCAATACTTCAAGTTTTCTACCTCATTGCATACTTGAGATTAATTGGCGACGTCTCTGCATCATGACTTCCTTTTTTGTTTTTGCCAATGAAGCAGATTAGTTAAGATACAGGATTATGCTCTGTTTTAATTTAGGGGATGCATATTAATTATTGAAGAATAATCAAACGAAGCAACCAGTTTGCATCTAGAATGAATCCTCAGTGCCAGCTGATCAACTTAAGGGCTTTTTTTCTTTCCATTTAATTTTTTAAGTAGCATACAGAAACAGTGTCCTATTTAAAGACAAACATAAAACTTTGTCACCCTTTTAATAATTTTAGAAATAAGTAATTGAGTTTTCTTTGCATGTCAATTGAACTTGTAGTCCTCTTTTCTTTTTCTTTATAAATTTTATGCATTATGTGTACTTAAAGACATATTCGAGAGAAAAACTGTACTGGCAATTCAATGTTCTTTTGGCTCGTTCTCAGGACATGAGTATTGAAGATCCAGAAATTGTTGAGTTGGTGAAGCAGATTGAGGAACTTGAGCGGAAATTATATGCTCATCCTCTGCATAAGGTATATAAAAAAAGGTTTTTTCTTTTATTGTGGAGTACTTGCATAAAATCTTCTTTAAAGAGTTTCATGGTTGCCCCATTGATTACTGCAGTCACATGAAGTGGACCAGATTAAATGTTTTCAGAGGAAAGCGGAGGTTAATCATGAAATTCAAATATTAAAGACCAAAATGCGCGATTCCCAGGTATAGTTGACGTTTCTTTAACTTTCCATGATTTAATTACCTCTTATCTTGTTTCATAAGTACAATAGGATGCCTTTGTAATTGCTTCGTTTGACACAAAGTGTAACCAGGTACTTAGATGCCTTCCGACTAGGATTTACCTTTATGCTTTGTTTGAGTCGCATGGATTTTGTCTAAAATTTATTTTTTAATATTTTCTTTTGTTAAAGTGGTCAAATTTTAGGCATTGCGCTTCTTTTTCCTGTAACTCCATTTACAGATTAAGAAAAAAGTTAAAATAGGAAGAAATGTAAATTGTTTGTTTTCCCTTGCATAATTTTGTTAATCAATTTGCAAAAGCATCATACGGAGAAGCACACACAAAAAGTATTGAACATGCTCATCAGATCTGTGTACCTGGCTTTGAACAACTTTTTTTTTCTTTTTTCTTTTTTTTTTTTTTTTTTTTTTTTT
>NW_019272033.1:597047-605330 GCF_002738345.1 Cucurbita maxima | reverse complement strand
ATTTTTTTTTTTTTTTTTTTTTTTTTTTTTTTTTTTTTTTTTTGCTTCAACATGCAGCTTCAAAAATTTCGTGATGAACTGAAGAACCGTTCTCGGGTCCTGAAAAAGCTTGGTCACATTGATGCAGATGGTGTAGTTCAGTTGAAGGGGCGTGCAGCCTGCTTGATTGACACAGGGGATGAGCTCCTTGTTACTGAATTAATGTTTAATGGTGAGTTTGGGTGCATATTCTTCTGATTATCAGATTCACTTCAATTATTATCAGTTTTGAATGTTTAAAGATTTGATGGATTAGTGAACCTCAAAAGCTGACCTTCATATTCAAATTTTTACAATATAATTTGACTATATTATATAAATATTACAATCAATTTTAAAAGCAAGAGGCACACTAGAAAACAATAGTTTCCAGAGTTTAAGCTTGTGGTGTAAAAAAGGTGAGATCTTTATGTGAGCTGCACAATAGTAAAATGCCAATAATTTTTTACTGGTATAAATGATATGATAATGAAAAAAAGAAAAATTAGAGGGTTTTTAGAAGTTTAAGGATAGAAATTAACATTTTTAAAAATTATTACTTGATTTATTTATAAAAGATAATTAAAAAAAGGGATTTAAGGTGCTGAGGTGCTTGCTGAGAAGCATGTGCATCAATGCGCCTTATTAAGGATACACTGCGTCCTGAAGAAAGGTGTCCTTGCATTTCTGGAAAGTGTGACCACTCGATAAAACAGTGATTACAGTCTATTCTCCCTCAGAATGATGTCAAAAATGCATTTTATTTACTTGTGGACTTGGTTACGCATGCTGCTTTTGAATCTGAGTTGTGCATATGATTTAGTTGAGGGATCTTTTGCTGTTTTCAACAATGCAAATTATAGTGTTTATTATCTCAGGGAGATTCTATGCTCCACATGATGTTTCCATTATTAGGTCTGTTGGATAATCTCTAGATCGTTGCTCATGACTTGGGCAATGCTTTTGGATCTTTGGGTTGAAAGTAATCGCTTTATGATTGTAGTTGTGAAGTCAGATTGTGGATAGTACTGGTCGCATATCTATGCTTGGCCTTTTTGTTTTTCAATTGTAATTATTTATATTCTTTGAACTTTGAGCGTGAACATAACTCATTAAAACATTATATCATCGATCAGAAGATTAGAGATTTGAATTTTCATTGCAACTTGTTGTTACAAAAGTTCACTCTTTCTTGATTCAAGCCAACTGGAATGCTTTAAGTTTTTCAGTTTATACCTCTTATACCTAGAAAAGTTATATTTTGTTAAAATCTCAACAGGAACATTCAATGACCTAGATCATCACCAGATTGCATCCCTTGCAAGTTGTTTTATACCAGGAGACAAGTCCAATGAGCAGATTCAGTTAAGAACCGAGCTTGCTAGACCATTACAGCAACTCCAAGATAGTGCGAGAAGAATAGCTGAGGTTTTAAACCGCTGAGCACCTACTGTTTATTCTTTTTTAAGGGCGTTTTTAATTTATTTCCAAACACAATCATATTTTATTTGGATATAGATACAACATGAATGCAAATTGGAGATAAATGTGGAAGAATATGTGGAATCAACTGTAAGGCCGTATTTGATGGATGTCATTTACTGTTGGTCAAAGGTTAGTATATTTTTTGTATAATTTTATAATGACAACTGATGGCTGATTTTGTTTATTTTGATGCGTTTGCATGCTTCATGCAACACGAACACATTCATGTATATTATGCATTTAATTGCATTTAGTCATCTTATTTGCAGAAATCAAAATTTCAATTCCTTCGATCTTTGATTTATCAATAGTATATACAAGCAATTCTGGATCTTTTTTATCTCTTCCTATATAGACTAATTTTCTGATGTTTTTGTTATGCGGACTAAGTACGATAGAATGCTACATCTTGTATCTTGTTTCATGCACTAGGCATACATGGAAGTTCTAAACTAATCAAGTAAAACTACAGTTAAAAAAAAAAAAAAAAAAACAAAACAAACGAACAAAAATATCCTATATACATCATCAATACATGCTATAACACACCCCTCTAACTGGAGCATGTATTTCCACTCATCATAATCTGCCAAATTAAAATATCATGAATTGAAACAGCATGAAATTATAGAAATAATTAAACAACCATACCTTAATTGACTTGTCTTTGTCATGTACATGTTGGAGTCTTTTAAACAATAATGTTTTACCATGTTCATATTGTGTCTTGTCCATGATATTTAAACAGTGCATATCTTAATAAACATGTTTTATGTTTTAGACTCTTGAGCAGTGTTTTATGTTCTAGCCTCTTGAGCAATAAGGTTTTACTGTGTCCATGGTGTGTCTTGTCCATCTTTGTGCTTTTTTTCCATCTTTATGCTTTCTTGTTTGTGGGAAAGAAACGTACTTTAGTAGTATTGATATAATTAAGTTTACCATAACCCATTAGCATAAGCTTTTAGGTTGATTTGATGATTTAACATATATCAGTACAAGAAGTCTTGTATTTGAACCCTTATAATTCAATTTCCTCTCCAATTAATATTGATTTACACTTGTTGGGTTTTCTACAAATTTTCAAGGCCACAAGTAAGGAGTGTTGTATTGATGTAATTAGATTTTTGTAACTTGATCTAAGCCACATGTTGCTCAAGAGGCACATGCTGCTGTATCATGCTACACTTGATCTTAGCCAAAAGGCCGAGAAAGATATGAAAATTAGTAATTTGGGAAGCAAGAAGCAAAATGTGGTGGCAGATGAGTGTTCAATGCAATGTGGAAAAACTCATTTTGCTCGCAATTGAACTTCTCTAGCACTACTTTTCAATGCGGAGCATTTTCTAAATGATTTCTTTCACTAGGAAGGACTAACAACGTATTACATTCTAAAACTGATTGTCCCAATGTTGTCAAGTCCCTCAAATTTGCTGGTTATCATTTTTTGGATGCTCAAAACACTTGTGTTATTTATTCTACAATGTAATGATGGCTTTCTTCATACAGGGAGCGAGTTTTTCAGAGGTGATTCAAATGACAGATGTTTTCGAGGGTAGTATCATTCGAAGTGCTAGAAGGCTTGATGAATTCTTGAATCAGGTACAAACAAATAAAATATATATTTATAAACTACTTATTTCTGCTTTCTCATGCTTGAAAGCCTGAACCCCTTTCACAACGAAACCTATTTCGCAGGCTGCAAAAACCTAGGAAAATCATTTTTTGATTTTATATATTTGTCAAAGTAATAAAGAAACTTGGGCTATACATGAATAAAAGGGTTTTTGCTTCTTCTTCTTCTTCTTCATTAATTCAGTTGCGTGCTGCTGCCAATGCTGTGGGGGAGGTAACCTTAGAGAGTAAGTTTTCTGCGGCCAGTGACAGCCTCCGCAGAGGTATAATGTTTGCAAACTCACTCTATCTGTAGATTGCCCTCTGCTTTGGTTGCATCTTTAGGGGTTTATGAAGCTCTGGGGTTGTGGATTTCATCAACCATCTGTCATTGAGGTATGCTTTCTTTTTAATGTATAAGATGTACTGTAATACAATTTTTTGGATATTTTAGCATTCACTAGAAAGAACAGATATTACAATCTGAGAGGCTAATAACCGATCACGCGAAACACTAACAGAACTGTTAGTGTAAATGTTTTACACAATTTTAGTTATTGTTTCCTTGGAGAAAAATTGTTAAGTTTAGCAGTCCTAGTGGAAATCTAGTTCTTAAATCCTACATTTTTATTGGTTTATTAATTTACCGATGGTTCTGGAAAATTACCACATGGTTGAATGATTGGAAATTCACGAGTTGTACATTTTCAAAATAAATTTTGTGGGGAGTTGAGATTTTTATTGGACAAATTTGAGGACTGAAACTTGTGACCAACTTTGAGTCCATGTTTTTTCTTAGGATCCCTCCTTTCCCACTTGCAATTACTTGCTCCGAGTATACAACTTTGTGCAGTATGACAAAGATAAATAGTGCACGACTTGACTAGTCGACACACAACTTTCTCGAGCGAATTACATATGATTTTTGTGATGCTCCTTTTGAGTGTGTTCTTATGTTGTTTTGGGGCCCTTTTTATGCATTCGTGAGTATTTGACAGAAGATGCACCTCCTTGCCCTTTTTTTGTGTACTCCTTTTTTATACTGAAATCTTTGTAACTCGAAAAAATATATCAGTAGGCCACATGTTTATTAACAAAACTGACTATCTATCTATCTATCTGTTTGTGTACTCTCCCTTTTTATACTAAAATCTTTGTAACTTGTAGAATTTGATTGATGATATTAAAATAGTACGGAGAGTTGGGGTTCTCCACATTTGGAAGGTCTCAAGACAGATTGGATATTGAATTAGCGGTGATGTAATAGAAAGATTATGTGCTCTGTTGTTCATGGTGCTTCTCAAATTTCTTATGTTCTCTGTTGCTTTACCCTGACTGTCACCTCCTCATTTACTGCCGGCGCCGCCCAGAAGGCCCGCCACCGCCTGTCAAGGCTGCTTATTGGAGAGAACCTGGAGAATTTTTGAAGGAATTGGATAAAGTCCAAGAAAATGAAAGCTAAAAACAAACTGGTTTATACAGATATGGTGAAGGGGTTAACTTCAGAAATCCATAGGTGGTTGGTGCAGTCCTTGAGAACTTAAGCCAGGAAGAACTTGACTAAGATTAATCAAAATCAGAATCAATATGCTAATTAATTTATTATATTTTTAGCCGGGAAATAATAAATAATACTATTTTTAAGCTATTAAAAACTAATTTCAAGATATTATTTACATTCATAAAAATTACGCAAAAACCTTATTAGTTTACTAATGAATATATTTATTTATGTTTTAAATTCTATGTTGGAACTTTTAATGTATATAGGTTCTATGGTTTAAGATCTCTTTATATTTGAATTAAACTTTCATGTGGGTAGACCTTCGATACAATGAGTTCGTTCCTATATGGGAGAAATGATATTCTATCAAACGTGTTCTTCATTATCATTCCTAGTCAAAGGATTTATTCGATCGAGTTCAAATACAAATTAAATGTTTTATATGTAAAGAAAAACCAATATAAAATAGGGAGACTGGGTGTTGGCAAGTTAAGCAATTATGGGGTTAAACACAACAGTGGAGTGGTTGGCAATGTGCAAACTGAATTGACCTCCTTTCTCGGTCACATCGATCTTCTCCATCCCACTTGGAGGCTTCATTTCAAACTTGGATACCAATTTGGCAACGATGAGCCCTAAGATTGGCATTGCCAACACAATTCCAGGGCAACTCCTCCTTCCAACTCCAAATGGTAAGAACCGATAATCCACCTTGCCTGCAGCAACAGCTTCCGTCCCACTTTCTTCCTCAAAGAACCTCTCTGGCCTGAACTCTTCTGGGTTCTTCCACCACTCGGGGTTGTTTGCGAGCCACCATGCATTCACCACCACCTTGGACTCCTTTGGGATGGTGTACCCTCCGAGTTTCGCCTCTTCCAAGTTCATATGTGGCACCAACAACGGTATTGGAGTGTGCAGCCTCAGCGTCTCTTTCACTGTTGCTTGCAAGTACGGCAGTTCATGAAGGTTGGATTCACTCACTTCGTTTCCCTTTAGGACATTTTTTAGCTCCTCCCGAATCTTGTGTTGGATGTCTGGATGATTCACCAACTCCGCTATTGCCCATTCCATTGACCACAATGTCGTTTCTATCGCTGCCACGTTGATGTTCTCTACGATGTAAATCACATTCTCTTCACTTATCTCGCCTTTCAACTGAGCGTCTATGATATGATCCATAGCACAACTTATGTTGTGCTTATCTCCATTGGCAGCCATAATGTTCCTGTTAAAATTGATAAATTCAATCATGTTAGTTACAATTGAATGAAAACTTGTGCATAATTATATAATGACTTGCTATTACCTTCGCTTCTCGACGTAGTTTTTGTTGAAAAACTCCAACCTCCTACCCTGCAAATCCCTGCACTTGTTCAAATAACCTCGCAAGAAGGGTCTAAGCAAAGGAATGAAATCTCCATAGTTGTACTCAAAGCTCTGCGCCAATCGACTCCTCTCCGAGTTGAATCGAGTCGCTTCAATGAACAAAGAATCGTCTTGGGATTCAAACTTCGCATCAAACATCATTCTATACATGATATTGTACAGCATCAACTGCAAACGCTTTCTAATAACTATCCCCTCGGATTGAAACTTGTCGTTACTCCTTAGATCACGAACCACCGAGTCCATCTCATCCTCCCACATGCCACTATAGTTATGCACCACCTTGTTCGTGAAGAACGGCAACGTCATGATTCTACGCATCTTACGCCAATGGTCCCCATAAACGGTAAACACCATATCCTGACCATTTCCAGTGAAGATATCGAACACGACGTTTCGAGGACGAGAGCCAAACTCAACGCCCTGAGCATGGAGAACTTGGCTAGCAAGCTCGGCATCCGACACGACAACGAGGTTCTTGGAGCCGAGCTTCAAGAGGAATATGGAGCCGAATCTTTGGCACAAGGAAGCGAGAAGGCGATGGTTGAGGTCGTTGCCAACTTGGAGCCAATTGCCAAAGATGGGAAAGGAGAGAGGGCCAGGAGGAAGCTTGGAGGAGGAGGAGGAGGCCATGGAAGAGATGATGTAAGTAAGAAGAGGAGCAAGGAAGATGGTGACCCCCAAAGCAATTGGAGACATGGGGAATATGAATTTGGTCACAAGAGAAACAAGGAGCATTGCAGAGAGAGAAAGGAAGGCAGTGGAAGCCATGTCTAGAGAGGGAGTGAGAGTGGGTTGAGAGATGAAATGGTTTATATAGATGTGGTTTGTGGGGGTAGGAGCCAAATCTGTGTGCTTCTTTGTTATTATAAGTGAAAAATAAAAGGTGGGTTTTGGTGAGGGGTCAAAGCTTGGCGTTGGTGATGGTTGGTGCTTGGTGAAGCCGCCGTTGTCAACCAAAGCAGCCATGTTTGTCCCAATTTTGACCACCATTTTCGCCTCTTTCCTTCCCTCCACGTGCTTCTTACTTTCTTTTCTTTTTTTTTTCTATGTGCTGCTCGTGTGGAAGAGAGAGATTTTCACATCCTAATATACATAATGTATATATGTATATATATACGGGAAAAATTGAATTAGGTACATCAAATAATCTATCACTGTAGGGATCTCTTGATTCCTCATTTATTTCTCCTTCACCCCTTTGTCTAGACTGTATCTAGAGAAAATAGACCAACAAAAACAAGAGAGAATGTGAGATTTACTTTGAGTAAAATGAAAATGGCATTCATTCCGTAGATGCAAATTAGATTATAAATTTACCTAAATTTAACTAGATTTTGCTCGATATTAAGGTAAATCTTATCTCAAATCTTCTCATGATTAGGATTTTTACCATAAATCAAGTCTCTATCCAATTATTTAGAATTAGATTTTAGTTAATAGGGTAGGTGTTGAAATTACTGCTCCAATTATAAAATTGAGAATTATTTTCTTTCTTTTTTATTTAATTTAGTAGCCGAAGGGTGTAGAGGAAAATGCTCCAATTATAAAATTGATATATCAACATTTTAATTGACATTTTTGTAAAAAAAATTCGAGTTTTTTTTTATTTAACTTCAAAAATCATTGCAAGAGCTTCTCACTTTTGTACTCTAAAGCTTTATAAATTCTTAAATTTTGATAAAATATTTATATTTTATTTTGAGGTGAGATATTTGGTCGAGTATAAATATATTACTAATTTATATATTTTATACGAATATATCATTTACATCAACATAAAATATGAAAAAATAAATCAGTTATTATAATGAAGATTTACTAACTTTAAAAAGTTTATTTAAAAATCAATTAGGACGTTTATATATAATTAATTTAATTGAACGGCAGGGTCGTTTACTTTATAGTTTAGAATTGAATGGGTTGTTGAGCCGACAAATCGAAAAACTGTGGGCTGCCAAGTGGGGCCCATTTTGAAATGTGTAAACTGGATCCACCTGCAGACCCGGCCCAATAAAACATGACCGGATATTCGGGTTAAATGGTTTGTCGGGTCAAGTTTGACCTGAAATATTATCAATCTAATTAGAAAGGTTTATTTACCACGAGGGTATTCGAGAGATTTCTCTTCGTAGGCAAATGAGAATAAGGACGGAAATTATATTTCTGTCCCACTTGCATATATAATTATAGGTCAGCTACGCATGGTCGATATTTGATTCCAACTTATTATAGTTTATAAAATATTATCTACCTCTTTAAAAGAAAAAAAAAAAAAA
>NW_019272033.1:588568-596774 GCF_002738345.1 Cucurbita maxima | reverse complement strand
AAAATATTATCTACCTCTTTAAAAGAAAAAAAAAAAAAAAGAAAAAAAAAAGAGAGAATTTTGGGTAGAAAAAACAATTTTTTATAAAAATAAATGAAAATTTTCACGGGTCGGGATCGGATGGGAATGGAGATATCACTAAACCTAACAACTTGAATATAAGTTACATATTATCCATAAAAATGTAACTACCAACAGTTTATTTGGTATCCTTTACTCACAATTCATACATTTTTTATACCTAAGCTGCAACCACACCAGAAGCCAAGGCAGGGGGGGCAGCCACGGAACAAGGCAACGCCGAGTAGTCTTTCATGACTTTCGATCCACACTTCTCCCTGCAATCGTCGCCTCTGATGTGTTTGTCGCGACACTCGACACTGCAAAATGCCTTTTCCCCTCTGCATAAATGAAACAGCAAAGTCATTCTCAAGTGAAAAAGAAGATTCCAAGTTCATGAGAATCTTGGATGAAAGCCAACCAATTTGCTAAAGTTTCATGTCCAAACACATGTTATCTCATCTCATTTCAACCACATGAAAGTACCGGACAAGAAGCTTTTAATAACAAGCTGCTGAAAAATATCTCAATTAGAACATGAAGATGAGGAAGATTTTCTCTATAACAAGCCTGCAATTATGTGATAATTGGAAAGCATAAAAGTCCAGATATCAAGCCAACCCATTCGAGTGACGATAATCGAAGAGGTAGCTTAAGAAAGAGCCAAATATTAATGTCCCACGATGATCAAGTCATATACCATTCAAAGATTAGTATAATGTCCAGACAAGGGAATAATAGCTGTCTGCTGTTGTATTTGTAGCTAACTTAAAACGAACACTTAAGTCCTCATTAATAAAGGAGATAAACAGCCAAACTCTTAGAATTGAAGCTTAAAAGAGACTATATGTGAGATCCCACATCAATTGGAGAGGAAAACGAGTGTCTTGCAAGGACACTGAGCTCTGAAGGGGTGGATTGTGAGATCTCACATCAGTTGGGGAGGAGAACGAAAATTCTTAATAAAGGTGTGGAAATTTCTCCCTAGCAAACATGTTTTAAAAACCTTGAGGGGAACCTCGAAAGGGAAAGCCGATATATACTTTATTTCTCATGAGAACAGAGCACAGTTTTAAAATAACCCATCTAACCTAACAAGGGAGACAGTAACCAAACTCAATCATATCAATCTAGGAAAAAAAAAACTCGAATCATGCTGACAAATATCGGCAACAGGGATCTGATCCAAGCGCTTATCGAATCTAAAACAAATTGTGTGATTCAACAAATATTTCCACTTTGAAAAGAAAATCCTCATAAGAATGGAAACAGAGAAGAAACATCCCAAACTAGGCAACGTGGTACTAGATGCTTTCTTAACAGCTCCTAAAAAGGCATATCATAAACGAATAGAATGAGCAAATCAATGAACCACACATCCAAAACTTCACAGAGAAAGCAAAATCATCCATTCTACCTATGTCATGAACTAATCAACCAAGGCAGCAACTATCATGACTTGACAACATCAAAGAAACCAAAGAATATCACGATTCAACAGTATAAGATTCCATTCCAAGGCACCATGACTCAACAATTTATAGGAATCAAAGTAACTGGGCTTGGATTTCTCTCTCCCTCTAAGTTTTCATGCTACAATTGTCTAAAAATTAACTAATAAAAGATGATCAAATAAAATGAAGACAGAGGAGAGAAGGGAGGAGAACTGGGATTTACCTGTACATGAAGATGTCAAGCCCATGAAGATGCTTGCAGCAGAGATGACAAGAGCTCAAAAATTCAGCAGCAAAAAGCCCTCTCTCCGCTACACCAAAACTCATGGGGGAAGTGGAAAAAACCCCATATGTCACCATATTGGAAGAGCGGCCATTAACCATTTCAAGCTCACCGTTAAAGAAAACACGCTTTTCAATCATATGATTACCAAAATGTGAAGTTACGCAAGTGTAACTTTCAGAAAGTTCATCAACAACCTCGGGTTGTTCCTTTTCTAGGTTAAGACCACCTCTGAAATTAGCGGCTGGTTTAGCAGAAGAAACGATGGGAGAAACCGCTTTGGAAGACACAAAAGGTTCATGAAATTTGTGGGAATCAGTCATGGCAGCAACTATGCCCAACCCAACAACGCCGTTCTCGAAATCGCGAGCGGATTTCGTTTTATCAGAAGAGAAAGAAGCGGACAAGGCGGTGAAGAGCGAAAGGGCGATGGTGGGTTTCCTTTTTCCGATGTAATTCTCCATTTCTGACTCGAAATTTTGATTCAATCCGTCTGGTTTGCGAATCGAGTGGTATGAAGTGAAGATAACATTGGGAATGGAGTAAATTGGAAGAATTAGAACAGAGAAGGAAAAATCTTATCGAAATTAGATCCCCGATGAGTGCGAAACAAGCAGCAGAGCGGGAGTTCCTTCAACCCCACTAAATTGAAACTTGAAAGAAATGTTGAAGAACAAGAAAAAAAGCTTCAAAGAGAGGAGAGAGAGAGAAGAGAGAGAAGAGAGAGGGCTCTCTGCTCTCCTCTGGCGGTTAGGAGCAGAGACAAATACAAATAATTATATTCTCTTCAACTCTGCAATAATTTCTTCTCTCCCTTTTATTTTTACTTTTATTTCTAATTACAGATCTTAATTTATAAAAATTAAAAATTTATAATGAGTTTAATCCAAATAAATTAAAATTTTATGAATTTAATTTAGTTTAGATTCAGCGACTTAATATGGTTAGATGGTGAAAGTCTCTACCTAATTTAGGAACGAATATTCTCTCCAATGATATGAGGCTCTTGGAATCAAAGTAGCTAGAGATTACACCTAAAATGGATAATATTGTACCGTGAAAATTCTTCTATGAATATTTTAAAACTAACCACGTTTTATTTAAATGTTTAAAATTTTCATTTTCTAATAAAAAAAAATAATAGATCTCAATTTAATTTTAACACTTCAATAAATAAAAATCAAAAATTATTTTTTATATAAGTACACAAGTACGAAATAATAATCGATGCAGAGTCTAGGGCAAGAACGTGAACAAAATTGGGGTGAGGTCAAGAACGAGAATGGAGATTGAAGCTCTTGTTTGCATCTCCAAAATTAAAATGGAAAAAAATTCTCTAAGAGTTGCTCTCATCCAAAATAAGAAATGAGATGGGTCTACTCAAAAAGAATTGGATACTCGTAATATGTTAGGATGGGTATCGAGTGAAGTATTTGTGAGGCAGAGATTAATGCTAGATTTCAAATATGATATGTCTAACAAACAAATATTTTACGCGGTTGGTTTATTAAGTTTTACTATATACTAAAATTAACATTATTAATACGACCACTAAAACATAACATAACTGTAGTTAAGTTAAATCTCATTATAGTTTAAATCTATGGTTAAGTTAAATCTGGTCATAATTTCAAGTATATGTATTGAATGGAATAAGGTTAAGAAGTTTGAGGTCACAAAAGTTCTTAGTTATTTCAAAGATGATCCCCATCTTTTTGGATATTGGCTCTCAGGCCCAAAAGTTCTTAGTTATTCCAAAGATCAAAGATGATCCCCATCTTTTTGGATATTGGCTCTCAGGCCCAAAAGTTCTTAGTTATTCCAAAGATGATCCCCATCTTTTTGGATATTGGCTCTCAGGCCCAAAAGTTCTTAGTTATTCCAAAGATGATCCCCATCTTTTTGGATATTGGCTCTCAGGCCCAAAAGTTCTTAGTTATTCCAAAGATGATCCCCCATCTTTTTGGATATTGACTTTGATGTCTGTATCTTACTAGCACGAAAGTTGTGAAATCTCACATCGATTATAAAGGAGAACAAGTGTCAATAAGGACGATGGACCTCAAAAGGAAGTGGATTGTGAAATCTCACGTGTGTAGGAGAGAAAAGAAACATATTTCAGCACAGAGAACTTAACATAAGAGAAATGCTACTTGGCTGCAAAGTTGGAGAGTAAAGAATTATAATGATACCCAGCAATGTTGGACAAAATTGGATCATGTTATACAATTTACACCTAATACTTAACCACTAATTAACTCATCATCTAAGTTGGAAGTAAATATTAAGCCAAAACAAACATCCCTCTCTCTGATTTAAGCCACTATGATGAANTCCCCCCCCCCCCCCCCAAAAAAAAAACTAATCTACAACAGCAATAAATAATATGATCTTTCATGATTCTACGATGAACCAACTAAGTCACAACACCTAAAACTGTGAGTTGCTAAGAAAAGTAACCATACATCTAGAGGATTGGAATATTTTATCCAAACCTTGCCATACTGAGCTCTGAATATCCAGGAGTTTCCTTGCCTTCTCCTGCAATGTCAACTGGCAACGAATCGTTTCGCCGTGTATCTATAGCCAAAAGGAATATGCAGCCATTTAGTAGAAGCATTTTTCATTAACAAAACCTTCCATCAGTTCTTTAACTAGAGAAGTTCGAAGTCATAATATGAGAAATCCTTTGATAAAGCCATACCTTCAGGAACAATCTGATAAAGGCTTGGATGAACTCGAAGTTGTTGCGGCAAGTAATTTCGTGTATGAAATAATCAAGAAGCAATTCAATTGATATAAGTTCAGGTCTCTTTTCGGGTTCTTGACGATCATCGTCGTCTATAATTTGAAGCATGCGAAGTTCTAAATCCAACGTTGATGGGGATAAACCCTTTATGTAATCAGTAAAGGCTGAGACTGAAAGATATATGAATCATATTATTTCAGAAATGCTTTTCACGTTTACAGCTAAAGCATAAAAAATATCAAATGCATTATAGGAAAAGAAATGCGAACGCTATGCTAACTTACAGTTCTGTACTTCAGAAGAAGATTCAAGAATCTGCAAGAATTGAGACGATGTTATATCCGATTTTTTGTGTTGTTCATTATCAACTCCCTTTTCTGCCCTCTCTGTGTTTGCCGACTCAGAAGGCTTAAATAGTATTTCTCCAGAGAGAGAAGGAAGAGATGGTAGGAAGAAAGGAGCCTTTTCGGGTTTCTTTGGAGGTTCGAGTGGTTTATTACGGGCCTGGAAGTTGAAAATTCATGAACAAAAAAAAGGCATCAGTACATAAAATTTTCTTTTTTGTCTGTGTGCAATGGAGGAAATCAACTAAGAATAAGAACATACCTTTATTATGTCCAAATTGACCAAGCTCTGCCACTGACTTCTGGGCAACAGTGAAAGTGTAATTAAATCTGGGATTTGCTGGCTAGAGATGTGAAAGCCTGATAAATCTTTAGATTCAGGAGGTTTTGAAGGATTCTCGTCGCAACCTTCGAACTCCATTCCTTCTGTGGTGGAGACTGATGGCAATTTAACATTAACAATATCCTTTCCACTTGCAAGGGTATCCACGTTTGATGAACCAGAGAACATTAATTGATTCACCCTAAAATGTCAACAAAAAAGTCAAAAAAATTTAGCAGTCTTCCAAACAGAAAGGAAAGGAACCCCATGGCAATACATTCTAGCCCTCTGACTATCACTTTTTGTTCCTCGGTGAACTATAACCAACCATGGAGTACACCTCAATACAACATTGAAAATTTTCCAATCTTTAAGCATGTATTCAATATCTATGTAACTAAACATTCGATAGCCTGCTTGATTAACAACTAACTATAGCCTTCTTGAAAAGTTTCCAAATTTTTTTTTTAAACTAAAATCGGTTTTCGATAAATAATCTTTATGAAGATCACAAGGAAGGAAGAGGTCGAATTTGGAAAAGTTAAAAATAATAATAATAAAAAAAAAAAACAGTTCCTAAAGGATAAAATATGAAATTCATAATTAACGAGACAACGGAGATAAAAATAAGATCGTTTCATTCTAGAAAATAATACTAAAAATCATTTTCCCCATTTATACTTCTCCTTATTCGCCTTACTAAACGAGTATATGTATTGCCATCAAGATAACTTACCAGAGGTAGACTCCATTTTGATCTACATGTGTAGTCGCCAAAATATCCATATTTGGAGAAATAGAAAATGCAGTAATCGAAGCATCAACTTGTAGTGCATCGATTTGCCTTGCTAAAATGACGTCCCAAATTCTAAGACTTCCATCCATACTAGATGTTAAAAGCCATTTTCCATCCTCACTGAAAGACAAATCGGTTATACGATCTGTATGACCTTCGAATTTACGAACCATTCTTGAAGCCACAATGTCAAACAGACGGATAACCAAATCATCAGTTACCACTGCCAAAAGTCCTGAAATTCAAGTTTAAAAAATCTGCTTAAAAACACGATTGAACAAGGAAAATGTGTCATCAAGGTCAGATTGGATTCCTGGAAGTTACCATTTACTCGATGATAGACAATCTTCACAACAGAACTACCAATTTCCCATCTGGATTTTAGATCACGCTCCTTGAAATTCCAAACCTGTAACATAAGACATTTAACAAATGGAACTTATCACAAACTCTCCTCTGAGATTACCCAAGTCTTGGTTGGTTGCTAAGTTAAAGGACATGCAATAAAAACCTTTATATCTCCACCAACTCCTGCACTTATAACGTGGGTATTTGTAGAATCACAAGCAAGACCGACAACTTCTCCAATATGTGCAGCGTTTCTTCCTTCCTTTTTATCCAAGTAACTACCTCTACTAGCACCCGATTGAAGATTGAATCGCTCAATCCAACCCCCTTCTGTCCCTAAGAAGGCAAAATTTCCACATGCACTGATTGCACAAGCCTGTTGTCCAGATGAAGTATCATATAGGGTTTTCATCAACAGAAATAAATATTATATTAACATCAAAGTGACCAAAAATGTTCAGAAATAAATATTCTTTTTTTCATTATGAAATAATCATACACTAAGTATATCAAGTTTTAGGTATTTCAACGGACAATTTAAAACAAAAGGAACATGCACACATCTTTTTGCAGCTTACAGATCCACCCAAACAACAGAGAAGGCCAATAAACAATTTATCACCATAGTGACTGAAACACACCCATACTCAACTCTTCGACCCCAGTTTTCATCACAAATTAACATACTCATTTTTAAGGTCAACAAAATTAATAGATCCAGTTTCAACCCTTATAGAAAAGTGAAATCACAAGGAAATCGTATAATCTGAACCACATATCATTTCATTTTCTCCTTAACGATATGTCATATTATATACAGATGCCTAAAAACAGGGTGAAAGTGACATCATCTTGAACAAACCTTAATTGGCGTCGGGTTTTCTGGGCATGGTTTCAAGATATGCTCACCAAGAACAAAGTTTTGAAGTCTCCATACGTAAGCTTGTGGAGTATCAACATGACATGTAACCACATTGCACCAATCGCGCTCTCTAATTTCAGCTAAAAAAAATTCAAGAAAATAACAATACTAAATTTGATATCATCGAACAAACACCAGATAACAAATGAAGATAAAGGTTAGGATATCGATTCAATTTGGATTAAATTAAATATTTTATGAAATTGCTGGTCAAGGGATATTTGATCACTTCATTTAGGAATTTCATTGATGTCTTCATTCTACCAGGAGTAACTTTTTGTAGTAATGATGATCTTTCTTTACCTTTTAAATTCAATTTCAAATAACATGTGGGGATAAGGGGATTCAAAGCTTTGACCTCTTAGTCGAGGATATATGCCTTAAACTAGTTAGAATTATGCACAAATAAGCAATCTTTGTTTGAGTTTCTTATTGGATGCAAACGGGAAAAATGTTGGTATAAATGAGAACTTGCCAAGAATTTAAAGTTTTTAATGTTTTATAGCATCCTATTGGAGCATTTTATTCAAGTACTTGAGTAACTAGGTCAATACTGATTAGGGCGGTTTTATAAGCTCCAGCTCCAATGACAACATTTTCCAACTTTTATGTGGGTTGAAGTTAAATTGCAAAGACAATTCTTCAGGATCAATTACATTAAATGCTCTTATTTGGGAACTTTAGTTTGAAATAAACCAAAAAACTTATGAAGAAAATTTCAGCCTTGGAACAAAACGACCCTGCAGAATTTCTTCTGGAGTACTCTTTATAAGCACTTCAGCAATTACTCAAATTGTACTCTTTCATAATTGGGAAGCCCTTTCAATCTACCCCAAATCAGAGTTATTTGTAGCTTGGCATGTATGTTTTCATAATATCAACGAAAGTTCTGTTTCTTGAAAAAAAAAAAAAAAAAAAAAAAAAAAAA
>NW_019272033.1:518117-588106 GCF_002738345.1 Cucurbita maxima | reverse complement strand
TTTTTTTTAAAAAAAAAAAAAAAAAAAAAAAAAAAAAATCCTCCATGAACAACCCTAGTTTACGCTGAGGTGATCCTTTATCTCAGCAGGCTAGTGGTAGCAGCAATGAGTTTCTCTTTTTGTTTTCCTAAGCAAGTATCAGTGTTTCACAAATTGCAAGAATTTTAAAAGTTTCTTACAAATGCAGAAAAGACTACATTAAATTTAGAAGTTACAACACAACATGTTCTGTCGAACAATAATCTATTAGAATACAGCTTCCTGTGGCAGGAGAGCATCAGGATTGACATTCAAGAAAGTAAGGAATGAATGTTGGAAACTAAATTTAACAAGCAAATAAAAATTATAATGAGTCAGTTTATATCATTATTTGTAGAAGGAAAAGTAAAGGCTGAAGAAAGAGAAAATAAACAGCCAGACCTCGCCTGGAGTATCTGTATCACTTTAATCTTACGCAACTTTACGGAACAGGAGAATCAGTTTAATTGCATGTCACAATAACTTGGAAGAAGGAACTTACCACAATCAAAAGCTATGACGGGCTTCAACTTTATTTCTTCTTCCTGGAAGAGCATAGATAAAACTAACATGAATTAGTTGTGTTACCTTTTTTATTTACTATAGAAAATAAATAAGTGAAAACACAAAATCTTGGAGAAAGAATTCCTTTGGATAGTGCATAAAAAAGAACATGGGATATCATCATACTTCTTTCCCTCTCCCTAATGGACCACCCATTGAAGGAGAGAATAGATCTTTGGCGAAACTTTGCTACAGCTTTTTTTTTTTTGGAACTTATGGACGGAATGAAGCGTTCTGAGACAAGCACAAAACATCTATCCATTTATTGAATCTACTTTCTTATTAGCTTTTATTTTTAAGAAACATAAGTATCATCAACAAGAAAAGAAATACAAAAGGAGAGGAAGATGAGATATCCCCACACACCACACGGGCTACAATAAAGAAGCTCAACTGGTGTAAATATGAGTTAGGCTATAATTATGAAGAAAAATTGTAGAGGACCAAGTAAAAGCTAAAAGAGAGACAGAAGCACAATAAATGTCTCAGTTAATTTCTTGAGCACGTAAAATTCTAGAATTTCTCTTAATCCATAGTCAATTTGAACCCATTAATCTCACTAGAACTCCACATGGATTTGATAAACCTTCTTGAAAAAGGATCCATTGTTTTTGTTTCTTGAATAAAAACCACATCAGGACTATGTTGTTGCAGGAGTCTCTTAAATCTGGTTCGTTTTGAAAAGTCATTCAATCTTCTGGTATTCCAAGATAAAATCTTCATTGAAAATCAGGGAACACACTAAAAATGTACACTTAATGTATCTTATGAGAGTTGGGCGAAGGAATCTCCCAAAATTGAGAACCACTAAATTCAATAAGAGATGAAAATTTGCAAAGAGTTGTGGCAGAATTTGATGCTAAATCTAACGTTTCTGACTGCTGGAATAAATTTGAAATTTCTTGTTTGATTCTTTAACAAAAACTTCATCTGTTGTATTGGTGACATTTAAGTATAATAGGATAGGAACGATCTATTGGACTTCCAACTTGTGAATAATCTGGATGGTCTGGTGATGCAAAAAAAGGAGTAGCAAGGAATGTCTACTGTATTTTATCTAGTATAATATTTGGAAAATGTGGCCACGAAATTATCCTTGATTTCTTTAACTGAAGGTTCAGCACACTACAAATTCAAAGGCTCGTCTCCTTTATGTAGTTACAGCTTCACTACCCGGAGGGATTTTTTGTAATCATCTACAAGAAGAATTTCTTTTGCATTCTATTTCATCAAATCAAAATATAAAAAATAAACAAAAAAAACACACGCACCCACACACAAATTTAAGATCCCCCCCACCCAAAAAAAAAAATTAAAAACAATTTAAAAAGAATAGTTTTAAAAGGTCAATCTAGTGTGGTTCAGTCTGATTATTTATGAAACAAAATTGACATGCCAGACCACCAAGTATACTGACGAAGGCAGATGGGTTCACTTGATGTTATTTGCCAAGCCTACGGACATAATTGCCTGCAAATTAAACACTTTCATATTTGAATTATACCTTAAGTTTTAGTTTCTTCGCACGTTTAGCCACATGCCGTTGAGAAAGCTCCCTGCTTTGCTGATCCTAAACAGAATACATAGCGAAAGTAAACAATTACAAAGCAATCATTTCTTGTATCACAATTATATTAACAAAAATCCTTTTAAAACCCAAAAGGAAATGCTATACAGATAAGAAGAAAAGAAACTAGGATCGATAGGATGAGAATTGAAGCCTATACAGTGTAAATTTAGCATGCAGACGAGTAAAAGAGTGCAGAAGCTGAAATTACATAAATCCTAACATCTCGAGTAGCTTAAGTAATATCTCAAAAATGAGACTTACTTTTCCTTTCAAAATTATTTTTTTAAAAACTGTGGTTAATTGTTTTGCAAATAAAATTCATGTTCACAACCCCGACTTCGGAAGGAAATACAATTTCTGTTGCAATTATGAGCCATAGGAAAAAACGAATCAGGAAAAGAAGGGAAAATAATGTATAGCAAACTGTGATTCAAACACGTTTCACTTATTCTTAAAAGTAGAAAATCTCTTTTCAAAATATATCCCAAACATTCCCTTAGGCTGGAATTGGGCAAAGATACTTACTTTCGTTACTTCAAAGGTCCCTAGAAAGGAAAAACCTAGAGAAATTTATTCTGATCAATTTTCCATTGGCAACTGATAAGACCATTTTTTGAAAAAGATCAAAACTATTTATTTACGTGATTAAACTATTTTCCTCTTAGATCTTTTTCTATGGAAAAGGGACCAAGACACTTATTAAGACAGATGAAGGAAATATGAAAGGTAGCACCGAGAAGCTGAAAAGAGGCAATGCTTTCCCCCCATTAGCAAATAATCCACAAATTTTTTTTACAGACAATAATAAATAGACATCTGTGCTCTTTCAATTGTTAAAACTAACCTGGATTACAGAGAAAAGCCTGAAGGCACGATCCTGACCAGCAGATAAAATGTGTCTCCCATTTGCATAAAATCTATGATAGATCAGTAAGAATGAAAGTCAAGGAGATATCACTGAAATTATAGGACTTACAAGGAAGCCCAAGTAAGAAAGGCATACAAAAATTAATCTTTTTAATTAAAATTTGCTACTTAAGGGGAAAAACCACTTTACATAAGCAAATGAGTGCAGCACAAAAAACATCTCACCTTATGCATAGAGGAGGGGCACTATGCCCACTGCGAAAGCGTAACAAACGAGGATCTCCATCTGTTGTATCAAAAATCCACATCTACCAAAAAAGTAACAAGCAACTATAATTTCAAATGTTATAAAATACATAGAAAAATCACAACAAACAGAAGAAAAGAATTTTCAAGCTGATGAAAAGTAACACTAGATGGATATTGCTTTACTGCAAATAGGGACCTTATACATAAAATTATTGTCTTAAATTATTTTAAAAAAAAAAAAAGCAACACTAGATGAATATTGCTTTTATCCATGAGTGGCAGGGCCATCTTGTACTCACCTCAAGAGTATTCTCACATTACAATTGCTTAACCCTTCTATATTTGGTTATCAAGGTAAACTTGTAAGATGTTAATCCAAGTGATCACCATGTCTATTCCTACTAAGTCATTTATTGTTAACATGACCCTTATTGACCACTAGGCCAACCTAGGGTGGTTATCATAATAATTTCTACAATATAGGATCCTACATTCTCTCTTTTTACATATATTTTGATAAACTCTCTACAATTATGTAAAACTGTAAAAAGAAATCCATAGAGGGCAATAGTAATCTCATACTTTGATGGAATTATCTGTTGATGAACTCATCAGGACTGGCTCATTAGCTAAAAAGTGAAGTGAAACTATTGAGCTATCATGAGCTTCTCTAATCACCGATTGAAGTCTTCTCTTCTCAAGATTCCATATGCTAATAACACCTGATGAACCTCCAGATGCTAGAAGAGGCTGTCCATCTTTTTAAAAAAAATATTAATTAAAGTCAGAAAACATTCATTCACTACGAATCAATTAGAAAAAAGAAAATGACAAGTTACGGAGTTATATAAAAAAGAAAATCAAAACACAAACACTTAATGATTCAAATTCGATCATGTAGGGTAGAAAGGTAATTAGTTGGCTGCAATGAATGAACACAACTCCTGTCATATGAAGAAGCAACGTGTATGACAGACCAGTAACAAACTCAAAATAAATTAACTAAAGGTCAATTAATTTAATAGAACTTTCAAGCAACCTGCATGACACATGCAGATGCTTGAAATTATTCACAAATTTAGGACTGGAACAGCAGCTAAAGAAATTCATTGACAGTACAAGATAGGATCATTGACAAGTGAAAATGATGAAATTTATCCAACCTGAGCTGAAAGATAAGGCAGTAACAGATCCTCGTGTTGAGTGTGTGAACGAAAACAATTCTTGATCATAACGAATGTTATGAACATGAACCTTTCCATCAGCGCAGCCAATGGCAACAACATCTAGAGCAGGAGACGAAACACAACAGCATACAGATGAATTCCATCCCTTGAACTCGTAGAGTTTTTTCTTTGAGCTGATGTTCCAAAGCTCCAAAGAACCCTCCAGACTTCCAAGCATAACCTGTTCAAACAGATATCGTTGAGGTTCCTTTCAAAGTAATAAAGAGTACTGCGCTACTTATACCACATTTATTTAGCCTTCCCGCTACAAGAACTCTGACTGAAAACAATAGAAAATATGATCTGCTATCAAACTTCATTGTTCAAGGTTCTTATTTTATTTGATGAGTACAGTGAATCTCATTAAACTTTATTACATGAAAAAAAAAATTCACAATTTTATCAAACAAGATCCTAAAGTTTTGAATCTGCTAAGCAATGAATTGTCTAAGAATTATTGCCAGGAAATATCATGCGGGATGTAAGAAAGTAATTACCTTGTTTAGATATGTGTCTGGATGCATTATACAGCTAGGACTAAATTGTCCTTCTAATGTGACTTGTCCAACTGGAGAAGGACTATCTTCATTCCCTTTGAAATGCCACATGAACATATTTCCATTAATGTCAACACTTAGGATATGATCTCCAAACAATAGCAACAAGTTGACCTTGGCATTATGGCTACTCCAATTTGCTACCTGCAAAGCAATCATCAAATATGCATAAGAAAATCAATGACAAGCATGTGTCCATGTCTAAAAACATCTCCATGGCACATATGAAAAAACTGGAATAAAAATATTTGCTTGGCTATCACGACAGCAGTAGCTTTTATACCAAATGACACTGAACAAATTAAACAAGTACATAATACGGAACTTTGAAAATCGATATGATAAAAGTGAGGTATATAACTAAAGTAAGTAAAATTCCATACTAAAAAAAGAAAATCTGGAAGTTATCAGCATGGAAAAGCTCAGGAGCATCTCATTCTATTTGGCATAGAACTATGAAGAAATTTTTGAAAATATATAGATATTTTCTTTAACACAACTGGAATTTTTTAATAACGAAGCCCACTTATGATAGATATTTTAAACATTAAATAGGAGAACGTCTAAAAAGTTCCCAAAGTAGAAAAATAGCATCAATTCCTAAACTCAATCTAAAAAATTATTACAAGAAAGCTCCCGACAATCCAATAGGATCTTAACATTTTTTCATAGGAAGCTTCCCAACAATAATAAGTTCCATGACACGAGTAATTGCGTAAATATTTGGAAGGAGAACTCAAGAAGCAGCATAGAAGTTCAACCATATTAAACCCCACGAACTTTCTTATTCTTGAAAAGCCACAGATTTCTTTCAAACCAGATGCGCCAAATCACAGACGTGACGATACACTCCACAAAACTCCTGTTTCCCTCTTAAACCATGATCACAAAGTAGACAACAGAAATTGTTCTTTAACATTGAAATCGTAAAGCCCTTTGCATCCAAACTTCAGAAACAGAGCTTCCCAAAATTCCTGCTATGAGGAACAGTGGAGGAACAAGTGAAGAACAACCTTCCCAGCTTTGAGACTGAACAAGTAATGAGCAGCCTCCCCAGCTTTGAAACTTAATAGTTAGCGATTAAATGAGATTAAAATTTAAATTTAAAAAAAAAAAAAAAAAAAAAAAAAAAAAAAAAAAAAAAAAAAAAAAAAAAAAAAAAAAAAAAAAAAAAAAAAAAAAAAAAAAAAAAAAAAAAAAAAAAAAAAAAAAAAAAAAAAAACAAGCGGAAAATCCCTGTCCAATGAAGATTACAAAAGAATTTCCAATGGGCTCTAAGAGATGATAAGTTATAGTTACAAAATGATGGAGACAATTTATGCCATGTAAGCCAAAAAAAATAAAAAAGTAATAGATTCTACAAGCCGGTCAATGCATTGTTCATTCTCGGTCAAGATTTGAACGCTCCTTTTCAGCCAAGACCAAATACATCCTAAATGCCAGCTAAATTAAGTAGCAACTTGGATTCAAGGACCACCCTGAACATTTTCTTTGAATCTTATCCAAGGTGTTTAAGCTCTCCATAAAATATTCACCTTTTAAGGGCAAATTGTATTCCTCAAAGCTGTCACAAAAGAATTTAGAAGGGAAATAGCAAGATAAGCTTCACTAAAAAGTGATCCAACAGGGAAAAAAATCTGAACTAGCCAAACTCCAGCATCTCTGATCTTTCTATCTAGAGATTGGTACTTCTTTTGACAATTTCAAAATACTTCAATAATTAACCACTTCCTCATCCCTCAGGTTTCTTCTAACAGTAACTCTCCAGGACCTTGAATTCACATCCCAGCATCACAAACCAGAAAGCCCCACAGTACTGACAACTGAAAAATACTTGAAAGATATATATTTAGCATTTCCATTACACACACACCACCACCACCACCTTACACCACAGCTCATTTGGTTCATTTACGAGCCTTCAAAGGCATTTATTCGGAAGACCTAAAATTTTTCATTAGATTTCTCCATCACCCAAACCCCTGCACTCCAAAGGATTAAACACAACGTTCCATCCAACTAAATGAGAGATCTTCATGTCATAGTCATCATTTCCTTAGCAAAAGACATTTCTCATACTTTTCTCCATTCTCAGCCGTCCATTCATCAGTAAAACGAGAAGAGACAAAAAATTGGAAAATAAGCAAACACCAGATTACTTGAAGTAATCCTTCCAACTCTAGTTTTCCATCTGCAGAAAGCCTGTAGCCACTCTTTTCCTTATAATCAAAGCAGAACACATACAGGCCAGCAAGAAAATTTATACAAAAAGCCTTCATCAAACCCCATGAATTAAGGAAATAAAGCCATTTCATCCAGAAAAATATAACCAAGACTCCCAGCATGCTACAATAAGAATTAACTACATATATATTCACCAAAAGCATTAAATATGGACAAGAAAAGAAGCCCAAAATAACAAGTCAACAGACATTCTAAATAGAACCAGAAAATGATGAATTGAGACTGGGCAGTTACTCATCTTTTCCCAAAAACATTTACTTCAAGAAAAATAGAAAAATATTCCCAACGAGCAAACCTGATGAGCACGCTTGAAAACTGCAATGTCAGACCCATAAGCAGCAAACGTGTACTCACGGTAGGAAGCAAGAGCTCGAATCTTCTTCGGCAATTGAGGGCCTAAGAATCAAGCATCAACACGAATAAGTAGAATCACAAAACACAAGGATGAAACCAAAACAGAAACTTTAGAAACACTCCACATGAGAAACTTTCTAAAGACAACAAAAAACTGAAACTAAATCAAACGTTAAAAGAAAAAAAAAATCACTCACCAACGAGCACCAAGTTTAACTTCGCGCACTGAAAAAAGAAAAAAGAGAACATAACAACGATTAAGCTCCAAAGTGAAAATTCAGGGAAAAAAAACAAAAAAAAAAAACAGTAAGATCGGAAACTAAAACGGATTAAGCAATTAACGAGGAGAAAAAGTCACAATAATGGAAATTTTGCAAGGAAAAGAAGTATTGTCCAAGAGAGTGATCTTACATTATAAACTTGAAAAGCTTTGCCAACGCTAACGGTGACGAAGGTTTCGGTTCCGAGTCTCTGCACAGAGAAGGGGACGCTGTTCGTAATGTAACCAATTGCTCTGTAAGGTTCAAATATTCCCATATTTTGCAGTCACTCTCCGAGAAGTCCCGAAGCTTAAGAGGCGCAGAGAGTGCAAGAGGAAGAAGAACTGAGAGAAAAGTTACAGGCTTTTCTTCAGCTGCGTTCCCTAATGGCAACGAAGAAGAAGGGGCGAAGCCTAGCAGCGCTTTCAGGGTTTTGTGGCCGCCGACCACAACGGAGGTTTAGCAAATAATCTCATCTTTTTACCAAAATGCCCTTATATCAACCCTATACTATACCTATATTATATTAATTTATTTAGATTTCAAATTAAATGTCCAATTTTTATCACATACTTTCAATAAATATAAATATTAGTTCACAAAATTATTATTATTTAACAAATTTTAATGAAAATTTGGTATATTGATTAAAATTTGAATGGAACATAAACCCTAACCTAAAAAATAGAGCAAATTACATTTTTTTTTTGTTTATGATATTTAGATTTCAATTAATAGAATAGAAGCGTCACGTGACGTTTATCAAATAATAATAAATATTATTATTTCAATTATAACTATTCGATGACCTTCTTTCTTTCTTTGCAATATCATATCATCAATTGTATACAAATTTTTAAGTTATTAATACAATTTTGAAGAGTGTGATTGTCATGTATGAAAATCATGTTCAAGGAGTAACCGAATGAGTTTATAGTATACGATAAGGTTGAGTATCTTATCTGTAACACTATTAATACGACATTTTCTATAATCGTTACTAATTATTTGATCTAAATCATTTATGCGGAGACAAATAAATGTGGTGTCCTAGATAATAAATTTATACAATATTTAATCCTTCTCAGAGAATATTAATATTTCACAAGATAATCATATGTAACTTGGCCTTAATTCTAAGTGAGTTGTGAACTCTTGTAACAAGGACTTATCTTTTTATTTGTAGGGTGAGGATAACTTTTGTAGGTGATTTAATATGTTTGCTATTTTAGGAACTTGACCGTAGAGAGGGTTGTGAACATAATTTCACATTCACTCTTTCTACATCTATAGGAGTAAGTAGACGAGTAGTTTCCTTAACTTTTGATTTGGAGACTTGAACAATGGGACTCCACCCTTTCGTTGTCTCGAACTTGACTTAACCTATAGTCGAATCATAAAAGAATGGTTCATTAGAAAATCAATAGTAATTAATGTTTAATATGTAATTGGAGTAAGTAGATTTGAGATCTGCTAGAAATTTCTTCATATTTCTTCGAAATAAGTTTGTTTGACCGTTAGTTTTGTTTAACTCTAAATAAATTTAAAATCGATTCTAACACTTTTCGCTGTGTGAGTTAAACCTTCATTACAGTAATAACTATATTATAACAAAAGACTTTCTTCTAAAAAAAAAAAAAAAAAGATCTTTGACATTATCCACGTTTGCAGTATTATCAATAAGTTCATCTAATTTCAAAAATCGACTTTTCTTTTGAACAAATGAATTAGAATTACTCACATCTCACCATTTAATGGTAGAACGGAAGATTGTACTTTTATGCTTGAATTTGACATATCTTCGTTACATCTTTTACACATATCTCATGGAATTTTTACAACAATAAATACTCTAACAATGCACTCGTGGATATACCACATATACAAACCTAATGTAAGTGGGACTTTACTATGTTCAAATTATATGCATAATCTTCGTATTCTATGATTAGTTCAAAGCGAGATACAAGTAGTTCTTCTCATATTCAAAAAAAAAGATCGAATTTTGCTTGGGGTTTCTGTTTTTCAAAACTATGGTTGTACATTCTTCACATACATCATGCTTCGACAAGTTTTTCCTTTCTTCCTTTCTGCAACTCCATTTTGCTGCTGGAATGTGTTGTGTGAGCAGCTAAACGGATAACAAACCTAAAAATAATCATCAAAGAAAGAGGGGAAAGCTTGCTTGTCGTAACCCTCTTTTTATCTGTCGTAACCCTCTTTTTATAGATTAGGCTTGGTAAGCATAAGCTATTTAAGTAGCTCAAGAAGGGTAGACTAGCAGCTTCGAAACTTTTAGTCAAGTGGGAGCACTCAACCTAGGAGCTTTGAAAGGATAGGGGAAGAGAATAAAACAAAGAGGGTCACTCCTTTTAGGAACATGACTCGTTCATTCACTTAATCATGAACTCGCAACTTAACCAAAAGCGACGAAGGGGGAAGTGTAGAACCTTTGCCCCATGCTTTACAAAGATTGTTATGAACGGACTAAATGACTCGATTCTCGAGTTTGATAGGTTTATTAATAATGTTACAAATGTTGATGTTAAATCAGCAATGAATTCTTACTTAATAAAAGTATTTTACCATGGACGGTTATTTTCAACATTTAAAATTGTAAAAATTAAACGGGATATACGATCTATGGTAATCATTTCTATCGCTACCCTTGCTTTAGAGGTAGATATATAGGTACGTGAGGGAGGAAGACTATAATGTGTTAGGAAATGAGAGATAAATATGTTGAAAAAATTATTACATATTTTTATCCTAAATAAAAAGAAGAAAAGAATAGATTTGCTAGTCCAGCCAATAAGGTTGTTAGCCTTACTATGATGACGTGCTACTATTTGATTGGCTGCTTGAGCTTTCAACCCAAGATCCGCACTGCTCTTGATGTATTCTCATTGGTTCCTGTTTTACGATTAAGAATCAATCAAACTCATCCAATTTCAACACCATGAACGGCAGCAAGAAGATGAAGAAGAGTGAAGTTACCTGAGAAGAAGAAGTCTGGCTTGTATATGGCGATGAAGATGCACTGCTGCGGTTGAACGCCCGAATTCTCATACTCTCTTCCGCCATCGCTCTCAACCGATTGAGCTCCGGCAGCACCACCTTCCCAAGATCCGGCCGATCCCTCTTCCTCATCTCTGTACATTTCATCGAAAGCTTCGCGAACTTCAGCGCGTCTTCAAATGGCCAGTCCTTTACCTCCGGATCAAGCATTTCTGCAAATTTTCCCTTCTTAATCGCCCTCTCGACGGCGTGTGCTAGTCCGATCGGCGGCCTGCCAGTGACTATTTGCAGAAGCATCACGCCCAGCGAGTAAATGTCGGATTGAATCCCTAGCAATCCTGTTAGCTGATACTCTGGATCGATGTAGCAGAACGTTCCTGCCGTAGCCGTCATCCGATACTGAGTCACTGAATCGGCCACCGATAGAGGAACTAGCCTCGCCAGTCCGACGTCGCTGATTTTGCTCACGTAGTTCCGATCTAGCAAAATGTTCCCTGGTTTCAGATCGCGGTGTACGATCGGCTCTGGTCTGTGTTGGTGCAGGAAGAGCAGTCCGGTCGCGATCTCCGCCGCGATTCGGAATCGTAACTGCCATGAAAGAACTGGATTGTTGGCTTTTCGGAAGAGACAGTCTTCTAAGCTTCCGTTCCCCATGAATTCGTAAACTAAACAACCGTTCTCAGGACAGGCTCCGAGAAGTAAAACCATATTCGGATGTCGAATACAGCTTAGAACTTCAACTTCTTGCTGAAATTGCGATCGGCCATGAGCAGCGTCCGGCCGGAGAACCTTGATAGCCACCGGCGTGTGGTCGAGTTTTCCACGGAAGACTGGACCGTAACCGCCTTCGCCGATCTTCAAAGAATTAGAGAAGTGGTTCGTGGCGATTTCAATTTCTTCGATTGTGTATTTTCTGTATCCAATTTCTCCATGGCCGAATCCTGAGAGTGCTTTTTTCGTTTCCTCTGCCTCCATGTCTGCCATTCTCTCTGCATTCTCTCTTTTCCTCGCCTCGAGTTCTGCGATCTTCTGAGCGGCTTCGGCTGCCTTAATTGCTGCTTGGCATTTCATCTTCTCCCTCTCTGCCATTGCTAATGCTGCTTCCTCCGCCATTCTCGCCTCTTCGAACCTTTGCTCTTCTTCCACTTTCCAGCGATGGAGCTCGGTCGCCTGCAAATAAATCGATTCGTATCCGGTTTGTTGAGTCAAAATTATAGATCTACGAGGAAAGGATTTGAGGTTTCGGAAATGGCGAAAGAAAGAAACCTTTTGATTAGCATTTAGGGCTTCTTTACAGGCCGTACTGTACATGTCCATGGTTTGTTTGAGCTCCAGTTTCAGCCTTCTCATCTCAGCTTCAACATCGTCCTTTTGAATTGCAGGAAAATTATTTCAGATTCAAGAACTGAAAAGCATAGAGAGAGGGAAAACATGGAAGTGAATCACCTGGGCATGAGAATGAGAAGGGCGAGTGAATGTGTCGCTTTCTATGGAGCAAGAGGAGAGATCCTGAGAGTAAGAAGAGAAGTTGTTATTATCAATGGACTTGTTCATTCCACTTTCGATTTCCAATGTAGGCGAAGGCGAAGGCGGAGGCGGACCGGGGCTGGAAGTTTCCGACTCAGAGACGTTAGAAAGTCGATACGAGTCTCTGCAGGTGGCGTAGGACAACGCCCCCGAGAAGCCACGGTCCACGCTCCGCCTGCCGCAGCTGACAAACGAATTGTCGGAATCCACCGTCGATGGGTCCACCCTTTTGCTCACTGGAGCCCTTGAACCCTGCCTTGTGAACGGCGACCTGCTCACCCCCACCAAAAACATTCCATTATCAGCGTAAAAAAAAAAAACTCAATACTATCCTAAACCGTATCAAAAAAATAACTATGGTTTTGTTTTGAACCTCCGCTTCAGTCAAATGGAGAGGTTTGTGAAATTATCCACTTTAAGTATAAGTTCTAATGGTTTTGTTTTGGACTCCACCAAAAGTCCTCATGCAAATGGAGAGGTTTGTGAAATTATCCGTATAAATTCTAATGGTTTTGTTTTGGACTTCACCAAAAGTCCTCATGCAAATGGAGAGGTTTGTAACGATCAGACACAAGGCTAGCCGATATTGTATTTTTTGGGTTTTCCCTTTCGGGCTTACTCTCAAGACAAGCTTTAAAATGGGTCTATTGGGAAAAGGTTTCCACACCGTTATAAATGGTGTTTGTTCTCCTCTTCAACCGAGACATCACAATCCACCCCTTTCGAGACCTAGTGTCCTAGCACACCGCCTCGTGTCTACCCCCCTTCGAGGAACAGCGGGAAGGCTGGCACATCATCCAGTGTTTAGCTCTGATATCATTTGTAACGACACAGGCACACCGCTAGTAGATATTGCTTTTACAAGGTTTTAAAACGCTTTCATCCAACAAGCATTAATATCCTTTGAAAATTGTATATTTACATTTTATAAATTATCTCTAAAATTTTTAATATTAATAAAAATATTTTTAATCTAAAATATTTAAATGTGTATTTTAAGTTTTATTTTTTATTTTTTTATTATAGAGCCTTAATGAAATTTAAGGTAATTTCTTAGACAAGTAAAGGGTATATATATATATATATATTTTTTAATTTATCCTAACATTAATACAAAACATTTTATAATATTAATATAAAATAAACAAAGTATGGTTTGGATAGTCTTTTAAAATAGTATTTATTAAAAAGTTGTAATGTATGGGAGGGCAAAGACGTAAAATCACCTACTTGAAGTCCAAATATTGTTGAAGGGCATGAGGAACCCTCATACTACTTTGAGTCTCTAAACCTGCAAAAATCAAATCACCAAAGGATAAAATAGTCTTTTTACATCTGTAAATAAATAATAATCTTACACAGAAATTAAATTAATTCGAAAATATTTGATAATTTATTTAATATGCAAGAAAATAGAAAATATGATTGAGAAGAAGAAGAAGACATACGTCTAGATGATTTGGACCATAGTTGGTTGGGCTCAGCCAGAAGTTGGGAGACATTAGTGCGTTGATGCAGCAGTTGAGGGCGCGGCGAGGCACGCAGCGACTGGTTGCGCGGCGGAGCAATCGGCCTTGCCGGCATTGGAACTGTGGGCTGCCTCACCGAAACTTTCCCTCTGTGGCCGATGGTGTAAACTGTGCAGAAATCTGGTGCTCCTTTTGATACACTGCTTGGCACATCTGATTTGAATCTCCTGCATTAACAACAAGAACATCATCATCATCATGAATAAGCATTTCTTTTTGTTGAGATTCAAGTCAGATGAAGAGGAAATTACTTGTAAATTTGTGCTGCTGATCTTGTAGGTGCTCCCATTACTAAAATGTCTACAACGTTTTTGGAGACGTAATTTGTTAATGTCTTTGGAATGTCTGATCCCTCTATCATCACCTCATTGCATGTTATCTGTGTTTTTCAATCACATTATTTATAGATTTAGCGTTACTCAGATATGTGTTCGAGAGAGGGAGAAACTGACATTGCTACTTGTGCAAATGCAACGAAAAGGAAGGAAGAACTGATCGCTGATATGATTGTCGATGTGATGATGTTTGTACAAAGCGGTCTCGCCGTGATCGAAATCGGCATTGAGATTCGTCGCTACAAACCGATTTGTAAAAGATTTAAGAAGAATCGCTCAATTTCAAAAGTTAGGGTTTATAATTTCTTACTCGCATTCGCGGCGGAAGAGGATTTGTGTTTAACGTGAAGCAGAGTAACGACTTGGCCTCTGCTCAGAAGGCGATCGATTGTCCATTTCAAAGCCTGTTGGCTGCCTTTGTCTTTGTCGATCGCCACCACCATCTCTTTCTTCTGAGCTCCGCCTCTCGCCATTAAATTTCTTCGATCGACCTCTTCTCTTCTCTTCTTCAGAGAAGGAAGGGAGAGAAAAAATGGTTTTAATTGAGAAGGGGATCTTGTGAGGAAGATCCACGGATCGGGGTTTTGGAATCAAGGGAGTAACCGAATCGATCATTGTGAGTATCTATTTTGAAGTGGTTTCTGTTGAAATTGAACCAGAAGAAGGATTTGTTGTACAAAATTGTCAGTTTGTCGTTGCATTATTGTTGAAGACGATAGGGTGTCAGTTTCCTTCCTTTAGTTCATTATTTTTTATGAATTCATATAATACTTAACCTATGCTTAAACTTTATATTGTATTCTTCTTTTTTTTTTATTCATTGTATTTGCATGAATTCATATAATTTTTCCCTCCAAAATGTGTCAGACGTGTGACCCATCAACCTACTAGCAACTAGCAAGGTGGGAGAAGACATAATAAAAGCTCGATTCTCTACGTCTAAAATAATGTCGTTTGTTACAAAAATAAAAGCTCATTAGTGCCCCGGGACGGGAGTTGGGGAAGAACCCTACGCGCAGGCAACAACAACACCATCTCTACGAAGTCAGAATTGAATCTTTCTGTTGGCTTTCCCGATTGAACCAGAATGAAAGGGCTACAATCTCTAACTTCTAGCTACCTCACCTGCTTATTATGATTAGGGCGGAAATGAATGTGCTATTTTTAAATCGATTGATAGATAGCCTAATGATAGATTGCATTCCCATTCAATTGAAAATATATATATATAGTATTAATAATTAGAACTAAAAAATTAATGTTTATAATCTATTTAAAAACATATGGATTAGGTAGACATTTTATTGATATTTTCATAAAATTGTTACATCTATAAATCAAGATAATTTCACCTCAAATTATTGAAATACATGAAAATTCAATCCAATGATCTTGTGGAAGAACAAGACCTTTAAATCTTTACAACGATAGCAACGTACATGACTTTATATAGTCTCAAAATAAAACACTGACCTTAAAGTAGTCCGTAGGTAAATGTAACTTAAAAGGTAAATAAAAAGTCCTAAAGCTAGAAAATACATTAATAAAATACCATAATTCTAGATTTTCATCCATTAACAATTTATAACCATATAAAAATAAATGAATCGCAACTTGAATTATCTAAAAATGTAATTTAAAGTTTTAGTTTTAACTTGGTAAGTTATTGGTTACTTTAGATAATTTTGAGTTTATTTTTAATAATAACATCGATTTAAAATAATTATGACAATTTAGAGTTTCCCTTTATACTATTATTAATACTTTTAGAATTTAAATTATAAATTTTTTATTCTGCGATTTGATGGTATATAAATATGAGCAAGTTGTTTTTCATTTCAAAATTTACATTTAATAGAATTTCTTTTTTGAAAGATTAATGATGTTTTTTAAAAAAATTATTTAAAACAATAATTATATAGTTCAATCTAATAATTATGAATGATAAGTTACCATAAAATATTAATATTATATGAATTATGCTTAAATTGGTAAAAAGATTTAAATATAACGACTTTGACTTTTCATACCCGATTATTTTAAAGACAAGAAAGACACTAAAAAAAACAAGTAAAACATGCTCGAGTTGCCTCTTTAAAAAGACAAACCAATGCTAATACCTCTTATCAAGAGCAATTCATAAGTTCCCCAACCACCAAATAGGAGCTTTGCTACCACAAGATATTCAAATTAAAGCATCAAAATAAATATGTAACAGCTCAAGCTCACCACGAGTAGATATTATGTATTTTGGTCCGTATCGTCGTTAGCCTAACGATTTTTAAAACGTGTCTACTAGGGATAGATTTTTACACCCTTATAAGAAAGACTACATTTTTCTCTCCAAACGATGTGAGATCTCACACATCCCATGACTGACTCTTTATCTTGCTCATCACTCTCGTGCTACAACCTTACCTTTACCTAAAAAGCATTTTGAAAACCAGCAAAATCAAGAGACTAATTTAAACATTGACATTGGAATCGAGATCAACGAGTCTATTAGCGTCTCGAGTAAGCTCAAGCTTCTAAACAAATAATAAGCTTGATGCTTCACCTGCAAAACAGCTAACAATACCCCAAAGATGCAGGCATTGATTTAAAATATATAAACTCCACAATACCAGAAAAGATTATTTCATCATTGATTTAAAACATATGAACTCCACAATACCAGAAAAGATTATTTCATTACCAAAATTGGAAAGTTCATACAAGTACAAAGCAACTGTTTCCACAAGATATACAAGCAGTACCTTACAGTGTTTGCTGATAAATAAAACAAGGAAAAAGAAGAAAAACGGTAGATAGTGAACATATTACACCCATATATATATGTATATGTATATATTTATATATACTCTCCGGACTACAGAATGTCATTGAAAGAATACATGCTCTTAGAAACTTATGGATAGAGTAATTGGTAGAAAAAAGTATTTCACAATTTTGGCATCCATTCTATCAATCAACACATAAAACCAGTCCAATTCTTAAAAGATGCTGATTTCTCAAGGGAAACCAAATTTTCGAGGGAACAGTTCGAAGAGGGGCGACGACAAAGATCGAGTTCATTCCAGTGTCCACTTTTGCTTCTTGTGTCTCAGCCTGTTTCCATGTCCTTCAGTTTTTCTTTCATTGTTTTTTTCTTTTTTTTCCTTTTCTTATTCAGTTTCTATTGTGTACTGTGAGATGTGTTCGGACTGAGAATTAGGTCATCGACTTCACCGTGAAGCACGGTACCAGAATCGGTATCTTTCGTACATTGAAAGCCCTCCAGCATTTGTACCACCTGGCTCATAAGGGGTCTGCCTTTTGGATTTTGGCTCAGACATTGATAAGTCAAATTAGCAACCTTCATTGCAGTTTTAGTTGAATATTGTCCTTCAATTCTAGGATCCAATATCTTCAAAATTTTCTTGTTGTGGCTCAAGAGCGGGCGAGCCCACTCAACCAGGTTGTGCTCTCGACTTGGTCTGTTCTTGTCCATTACTCTCCTGCCAATAAGGATCTCAAGTAGAACCACCCCAAATCCATAAACATCACTTCGGGCAGTTAAATGTCCTGGTAATATCAATACATGGACTAAGTTCTTGGAAAGGGCAGAGCAACCAACTTAAGTTCATCCTTTACATTCAAGAACTAGAAGGAAAAAGGGAAATACAACATCTAGCAAATCACTCATGATTTTTTCAATCAATTAATTTTGATAAACAGAGGCAGTAACCATGACTGATAAGATGCTTACATATTGACTAAACAAGTACATGCAAACATTCTTGTTCAATATACCAAAAGAATAAAAGGCTGTAGCTATTGTAATTGTTCTGTATTAGGTACCTACAAACTCACCTGTCATTACATATTCGGGAGCAGCATATCCATATGTACCCATCACTCTTGTTGACACATGAGTTTGATCTCCCATAGGCCCTTCTTTTGCAAGGCCAAAATCTGAAAGCTTTGCATTGAAATCCTGATAAAGGTTACTTCAAGTTCAGCAGAAGAAATTAAGATTAAAAGAACTCAATATACACAAATTCTTCTTTGTTCATCCCTAGTACTGACTCACCTAGAGAGTTGAATTGGCTGTCAAACTTTTCTTTGGGAATTTATAACTGAGAAACTTGACTACTGCCTCTAAGGAAGAATAACGCCTGACTAATAAAACAAAATGATAGAGAAAGAAACTAACTGTATCAAGCAAGATATTTGATGACTTCAAATCACGATATATGATAGGTGTTTCTGCACCATGAAGAAACGCAAGTCCCTTTGCAGCATCTAAAGCGATTTTCATTCTTTTTGCCCAACTCAGTGAACTACCCACTCCTAACACCGTAGAAAAATGCAATGAGGGAACTGAGAATTAATAAATAAGCATGTTTTTCGAGATAAAGTGTATATAATAAATAAGCCATATTCAAAAGCACTTTTTTAACTTCCCAAACCCATTAAACCAGCCGTTGGATCACATCATCTCCCTCTAAAGTTTAGAAGGAAAAAAAAAAAAGTTGTCAATTAGTGGCTGTTGTTAGCAGCATGAACCAAAGGTAGGAATAATTTGAAACCTTAAAGCATAATAAAAACTTCTAAAAGTTCATGAATTAAGTAGATAAAATACTCAAATCTATGGATGAAAATGTAATCAAATGGAAAACCACGAAAATGCATAGAAATTGTTTGGATGACTTAATAAGACTTCAACAATTGCTTAATAGGATTCAAAACACCCTTTTCAACATTAATATATATAAACATAAGATTATATCGATATGTAATGTCACTAGAAGGAAATTTTTATAAGATAATTGAAGAAATTAATAAAAATAAATAATAAACAGAGAAATAGATTAAAATCATAACATTTATTATTAAACAGAAAGAGATGTTGGAATAGCATATTATACGTGGCCCATTTTGTGGCTTAAAAATATGGGTAAGTCATACTTCATCTTGAAAGAAATTTTGCTGGTTGGGGCTTTTAAGAAATCTAAATGAAATATTTCACTTAATCATAGTGAAAAGTCCATGTCCCACATAGAACAAGGGGCAAATTTTGTGGTAGGCTGACCTCTTGCTATCCACTGAGGACTTTGGTTAAGAAAGAATTACATCATTCTTAAGGATTGTGAAAAATCTTGGAGGAGCTCAAAGGTGTTGCCACTTGTTAGGCTTAATGCCTCTGCTCGGGTGTCGGTCTCCGAGGACATTTTTAATTATCTGTTAGGTCTTATTATTTCGAATTGGAAGCCTTTTTCATATAGTGTGACACACAATTGATTTTGAGACAACCTCCATTTAACCAAGTGAGAGCCCCACCCTCCTGAACTCTCTCCCAAAGAAAATATCTTATAATCTTCTCCAGCCTACAACTAGTAGTAGAGAGAATCCTCTTCGACAAAGTCAAGAAGTAGGTGAGAAAGCCACTTACAAAGTAAAATCGATATTCAATCCAACAATCAGGGAGAAGAACACATTGTTACCGTAACGAAAGACTTTTTGAATTTGTTAAATTATTGGGCCCCAAGACAAAAAAAAAAAAAGATTGTATGCCTGAGGAAGGTAGTAGATAAAGTGGAGACCTCACGCTCAACAACAAATACCCATCTAGCAAACCGAAAACTCCCAATTGAACTGTTATCCTCGTTGATTTTAAGGCCTAAATAAGTTAAAAATCTGCCAGAATATTATTTCTGTTGACAAAAGAATCCTCCCTCCCTGAGCAAAAGCAGATTATATCATTAGCATTGAAAATGGGAGGAAAAGACACCTTCCCTACCAATATGAAAACTCTCATTGAGATCAATATCCATTCCCATGATAACTAACCTATCGAGTACATCAACGACCACTAGGAGGAAGGGAGAGAATAGATGACCCTATATAAGACCTCTAACCAATCTAAGGTAGTTTCACCTCTATATCCACGATCTTCATTTTAACCTAAATGGATGAGTAAGAACTAAGAACTTTTTCATAAATTGAAAACTTGTAAGCCAAGATGTCGTCAAGAAAGAACAGGACAGACTTTCATAGATTGGAAAGTTGATGGGGCGTTCTACGACCCAAATAGCATCCCTGAGAACTCATAATTACCCTCGTGTGTTCTAAACATACTAGATATCAACCTTTGGTGGTTCATCGATAATATAGTTGCCCGATCAACCCCTTCACCTTCAACATTTTTTTCCTTTTCTCGTTTATCCACACAGCTCATTCTCTGATAGACTTCAAAATGGAACATTTGTCATGCACTCTTCAGATTTTTTTTGCCATTTGTTTCCCAATCTTTGATCAAACCAATTTTGGCGGATGGTAAAAGTCCTAACCAACTCACTACCTACCCCAGAGCTTTCATTATTTGGAGAGAAGGCAACTCCTTTCTTATTTTGGCCCAGATTGTTTTTGTGTTCCTATCGTTCAGCCGTCTCCATTACTTCAGTCAGCCGACTTGCCTTTAACACTTGAATCTCAGCCAGAATTTCTCTTTCAGCCTATTTTTTCAGTATCCCTTCTGCGCCCACCACTCTCATCCTTTACTCTTGTTCCAGAGATGAAAATTTCTAGCACAACCCTTCCTAAATTGGATGGTACTCTCCTATCTTCATATTGAAACCAAGTACAGGCCTCCTCATCCAGGCAAAACACAACCGCTTCCAATGTCTCCTTATTAGTTAGTTGACTAACAACAAAAGATCAAGCCATCCTTTTATCAATCAACTCTCAAGAATAGTTCCGCCAAAAAGTAGGTGCCTCAAGTTCGCACAATCACATTTTGAACACCGGAGACCAGAGCAAGCACATTAAGCTTGTTTGAACCGTCATCAGAGGCTCTACTGTTAGTCTCTCCTGAATGCGATGGAATGCCTGCCATTGGCACCATTAGCAGCTTCTCTTTGTCTTCCCCTTCAACTATCCTTCTCTTTCTGTTTTGCTCAATTGCCAATAGCATTGTTCAAATTTCTTCTTTAAACAGTGCAATGTCTTTCTCTATTTCACCTTGGTTTTCTTCAACAACACTAAATGCCCCCGAGATCTTTAACCTCATGCTCTGCTTAAATGCAACATTTTCTTCTCAGTTATCATTCCCTAATGCCACAAATGCCACAAATTATAGAGCCTTTTTCTATTATTTATGTTCAAATATAAACACATAGCTATGGGAAATTGGAAAGCTCCCCATTTTCTCCTAGTAACAAAGTATAACCAAAAATGATAAAAAATGCTCTTCACCCCTCATGCTAAAGTATTTAACCATATTTACAAACTTCGCCTCCCAACCCCTCTATCAAACACTTAATGAACCCCACACGCTTATAACTCAATCTCATTGTCTCTCCCCCTTTTTTATACTATATACTCACTTTCATTTTTTTACAATAAACCGAACTTTCATCAAGAAAAAAAAGAAAAAAATATAACCCACTTAAAAGGGTAGCCAAGCAACAATGTACGAAAATGAGCTCCAATCCAGTAATTACATAAAGATCTTGTCAATGAAGATGAAGCCCAAAGAGAAATGTAGAATCTAGCCATAGACTAGATATCGCCATAAGATTTCTCCTGCCTTGAAGTTTTTGTTATTTTTCTCACGCCAAAGAGCCTACAAAATAAAACAAACTCTCGCCTGCCACATAAACAAACCTTTTCCACTTAAAAGCACATCACGAAGAAGCTCTGCAAACGTCTCCCTACAACCCAACAAGCAAGCAAAGCTAAAGATGAACATCTCAAAGAAACAGCTCCACACAACATTGGCAAACTCACATCTCCAGAGCTAACGATCAAGGTCCTTTGCAACACTCCTACAAAGAATATAACAAAGTGGCCCATCCAAAGAGGATCCCCCAGCTGGAATCCGATTCAAAGTGTTAACTCTTCCACAATTGGGGGCTTATATGGAAAAGTCAATAATCTTGTAGTCATGAAGATGAAATTATGAAGACCTATACTAAATCTTGTTTAACGACCTTCCATTTATTTTGAAAGAAACCCATAGAGAATCTATCTAGACTAGGTGGTCTTACCTAGCAAAGCTAAAACAACTTTTTCTCCTCAACTCAATGGACAATTATTAACTGAAAGGTCAATAGTTCGATCTCCTGAACTCAAAAAATATCCTCTCCATAGAAAAAGAAGCCTTCAACAATTCCTTAGTCTAGGTAAAAGACGGGTCACCAATTTAAACCATCAAAAGGTCTAAGGCAAATAAGAAGAGAGTGGAGGGGCATAAAAAAGAAGAGACTTTCATGGGGAAGTAGGAGATTTAGGAAAGGAGAAACTAATACAATCATCCTTGCCCATCTCACTTTAGCCTTTTGTCTCCAACACGACCTCCTTACAAAGGTTTTTGAAGTCTCCTTTTAATCTAATTTGCTCGTATCATATATCATAACTGAGACCAGAATACACTAATCCTATCAAAAATCCCTTGTTTCCTAATTTAATACCTCTTAACACATTCTTATATGACTCCTCCAACACAAGTTTAAGAGAAGACAACTTTTGCATGAAGGGAAAGCTCTCCCACTTACTCTCAACCCTAAAGCCCCACCACCAAGAAGGAAAGGAGGATTTGAAAGAAGGATGAGGCAACCACATACTTTTCAAAACAAAATGGACATGGATAAGAGATATTATCACCTTGATTCAAGCACACCAACCAAGCCTGCTAAAACTCAACATCCCTACCCCTCAACAGCAAAAATCTATCACTACTACACAAACTCTCTCTCAAATTTGACCGAGTGTCTATCTACCATCCCAACCCCCAAAATCTATAAACCCTAACCCCCAACCCAATTGATTATCTGAAAAACTTGAACAAAATAGGCAAAAAGAAAGCCCCTTTAACAACTTCTAAGGATGGTAACATACAAGAATCTTATAGGGATCATAACTCAAAATGAAAATTAACCAAAAGTAGTATTGATATAAAGAAGACAGTTACAAATTTCTCACACTTTGAGAGGTCAAGAATCTGTCACAGAATTTTTCCAGAAACTCTATATTGAAATCTTCGAAGTCCCTCTATTTATAACTGGGAACTCCAACTTTTATGTATTTACAAATATGCTACTACTAATATTCATAACAGTATTCTTCTCATTTCACTAAACCAATATTATTTCTTTGTAGTTTATTGCAATAGGAGAACTTTTTGTAATTTCCTTGAGTCTTATGTATTTGAAAAATATTTCATATTTCATTGGTTTAATGAAATGCTTAAGCATCAAACAGAAAAAGAAAGAACAGCAAAACAAAAAAAAAAGAGTAGACAAAATATACAAAGTTGTCCCTATCTTTTGGGTAATTTTTAAATTTGGTCCATAATCTAAAATGATCAATTTTACCCTTGGTGTATAAAAAATCATTCAATTAGATCATTGAGTAAAAAATGTATAAACAAAAAGTTGATGCATCATCAAATTGTTGACATATTGGGAAACATAGACATGTCACTCAAATGCCACATACACATGAAATCCAACATGCATATTAGCAAAATCCAACCTGCTCATCAACAAAATTAATTTCTTTTAAATGAAATGTCTATATGTCCAAATATATTATTAAAATAATAATTTAATAACACAACTTTTTGTTAACAATTTTTTAAAACAACATAATTGTGAATTTTAGATGCATTGAGTAAAATTAAGAAATTCAAGAGATTGAAGAATAAATTGAGCTTTATCTAAAAGATTAGGGACCACTCCTGACATTTGACCAAAAAAAATTAATATTAAAAAAAACGTTCAATAACTTTCTCCATCAAATATGTTCCTTTAGGCATCAAGTCATTTATACATCTAGACTCTATAAGAAACCAGATTGATTTCTGCCTCATTAATAGAGTTTATCTAGATAAGCAAATTCCCACCCACCCTAGCCGGAAATCCTCTCTGACATGCACATAGACTATTCACATGAATCTACAGCTAGAGCATTTGGCTAATCGGGAGAGTTCATAAAATTCAAACGTTTTTTTTTTTTTTTTTTTTTTGTTGTTTATTTCATTCTTGACAAGATAAGCCGATAGAGGACATCTCTTTTATGGCCAGTAGGTAATTTGCAAATGTTCGAAGTCTTTATATGCACTTACTTCAACTTTAGCAATAAGTTCCTATCATGAAGATAATTACAAATCTAGAATCTCCCAGGAGGCTTCCAATAGAAAGAGCCAACTAGTAGTTTCAGCATTTGTTCATTGATAAACGCATTGAAGTTCACCAATAAAGTTCCTTGCCATATTGCAAAATAAAAAAATAAAAACAATAGCACGGTATAAAGTTACGCAGTGGACACGGAGGCTAATTAACTACCTAACTTGCATCAATTCGTGCTCCTCATACAACAGCATTGGTGATAAAAAATTATAGCACTTAAAATATCCAGAGCTATAATGATTAGGTAAAGTTAAGTCCTTATTTAATTTATTGACCATAACTTACTGCGGAAAAGATGTTTCTCCAGAGTCCCACTTGCCATATATTCATATACTAACATCCTGTGCTCATCCTCACAGCAATAACCAATCAGCTTCACGAGATTAGGGTGACTAAGCTGCCCAAGATAGTTGACTTCTGCCTATATTACAAGGGTTAAAAAAAGTCATGGAAGCCCTCTCTTAATATTATAATTTCTAGAAAACAGTCAATATTTCCAAATCTGTAAATCATTTAGCGGTACTGTTAAAATAGCTCACAAATTAATGACTAAATAATAAAATAACAGAGACGAAAAGAAAAAGGGAAACTATATACATTATAATCAGAGATGTGTAATCAGTGAGCATAAATTATATAATTGTAATCACTATAAAATGGAACCTTAACTTATTATCTATCAGTGAAGTGTACTTGCATTTACTTTGAATTGAAAATAGGTCAAAAAATTTGAACTTGTCCTTGGTTGACATTATATGCTATGCAAACTTGAACGTGATAGTGCAATCATTTCTTTAAACGAATGCATAGACTTCTTAATTTAAAAAGACAAGCATGAAAGTTTAGCTTAAAACTTTAATTTCATAATTCTGCAAATGAATAGCAACACTGCACTTTTTTTTTTTTTTTTTTGTGCATTGTTAAAACTTCTGACGAAATATTTTGCTTTTGTTGTAAGAAATTATAGTCATCATAACACAACACCGCTAAAATCATTCTATGCAACTCAAGTTCTGGAAAATATATAAGCTAGCAGAAAAGAAGCATACCAGCCATTCCCTGTCACCTTGGAAACCTTCACGGTTAAGCTCCTTAATGGCAACCTGCATTGGCTTAAAACCTGGCCTTACATTTTGATCAATAAATCCTTTGTATACAACACCAAAACCGCCCTCCCCTAGAATTAAATCTGGCCGAAAATTCTTTGTGGCAAACTTCATCTCCTCATATGCAAAAATTTCAACGTCGCTATAAGCAGGGGTTGCGCGGAGAACATCAATATCCCTATTTACCATGGAATATCCACTTGTATTTCCTTCTGGTCTCGATGGAGATTCATGAGCCATCTCTAATACTATGTATGAAAAAAACACACTGTGAGCCAAAACGATAAGGTAAATATGTGTGTGTGTGTGTGCGCGTGTTTTTTTTTTTTTTTTCTTTTTTGAAAGAGAAGCAAAGATTTTTAACGATAAAGTGAAAAGTTATGCATGGTGTCACAATTTGATCCCACCATTCAACTTACCCTTACTATAATATGCACCCCGCCATAGAGATTACAAGAAACTTCTTAAGACAAGATATCATAATTCCAAAAATAATTACAAGAAAGCTTCCCAACAAGAATTAATACCAAACGATAAATAATTCCTAAAAATATTTGGAAAGAAAACACACCAAGAAGCCACTAATGTTTAATCATCAAAAAAAATTCTCCCCACCAGGTTTGTTTTTCAAAAACACTCTTAATTATTTTTGTTCAAGGTCCCCATGAAATAGCTTTTACCACGTTCAGCCAAAGAACTTTTAAATTTCTTTTTAAATTCACTGCTGCAAGGAAACATAAAAATGTTGCTTTTCGCCATAAAATTGAATATCCAGGCAATCTTGAAACCTTGGAATAAAGACTCCCCCTTTTTCCTGCTATAAACACAATGAAAAGGCAAACGATTGACTCTCTTTTACTTAGACTTCATCAAACTTGGGCTAAGAGCCAAGTAAAAGCACCATTTCTTAAGGCTTTCAACTGAATTTAATAAAGGCCATGCAGACCAATATATTGATGGTTAGGGACATTTTACTTTTCACAGGGCTAGTATGGAGAATGACTGCTATTTCCTTGTCTTTTCCTAAAATTCTAGGAGGCACAGATATTTCGCCAACTCCAAGATTACAGTGTCGGTGTATCATGTCGAGGATGTGCCTTGATATTTATCTGCAATGCAATTTCAACTAGGACGTGATTGGAACAACATGAGGTAAGGACTAGATAAATCTTGAATTCAATTGGCACACGGTTCAAATATCCTTTTCACGGTTAGGAAATTTAATCATAAGAAAGGTCATTACTTAAAAATAAACACATTTGAGCATCAACACTCCAAAACCACATCACCAACTCCCACCCAAATCATAATTTCATCCCCCTAATTTATGCTTAAATTATTGATGTGTTAGAGACAAAAGAAAGAAAGAAACTGGAGGACAGGCTTAGAGAAAGCCCACCTCCCAACAAACTACAGTTCCAATCTTTAAGTTTGAGCTCCACCACGAGGTAGTAATATACTATTGCAAAAAGAATTCACCAAATCCATCTTGTCTTAAAGAATCCTTTGATTTCTCTCTTTCCAAATGCCAAAGAAGAGCTCGCACTGCATAATTCCACAAAACTTAGCTTTTCTTTTCAACATCACGCCGCCAAGAACCCAAAAGCCAATGATCCACTAATAAAGGATGGGAAAACACCATACCAAATTCAGACAAAAGAAATGATTAAACCCGTTGAGCGAAAGAACAAGGGAGGAAGATGTAGTCAAGATCTTGGCGTGTCTCTTGCAAAAACAGCAGACTGAGGGTGATAAAGTCAAGTGATTCTGCTTTTGCTAGTTCCAATCTGAACCACATTCAGTTTTTCAGCAAAGGCGGCCCATTTAGCCACCCTCTGTCAAATAATTTTCTTTTAACCCCTAAATCCAAATCCTAATGCTCACACACAATACATTCTGCTATAAAAGACTCCTTTTAGACAATGGAATGGGACTACAGGCATCCTCCCAAAAACAAATACGCTGACCATTTGAACTTCAAAAAACAGAAAAATGGGGGAGAGGGATTTAATTAAAATAAAACCATTCCTGTTTTTTTCTATGTCCAATGGTCTACATCTACCCGGTTTGTTAGGCCATCCATGGAGCTCAATCCCATAAATAGTTGCAATCACAATCCTCCAAAGCCTTTTTTCCTCTCGGGTAAATATCCAAAGCCATTTAACATTCTGTTCTTTGCTCGAGAGAATCTACCCCTAGACCTCCATGTTGAGTTAGGGAGAGAGATCCAATTTCATCCTTCCAGGTGACTCCCTTGGCTGCATTAGCAACATTTGTGCATATAATTTCTTGAGAATCGTGTTTGAATTCTTCTAAGTCTTTTCTTGGTTGGAAGTCCCAGGGAAGCTTGGTACCCATTATCAATGAACACATTCAAAGAATTTCTTCTTAACATCAATCGTATGACTTTGTCAAAAAGGCATGGGGGATTTTGACCGCCCTTGTATCCACTGCATTTCCATTTTGTAGGACAAATGCTTAACTAGTCTTGATGTTTCTTGGAACTGCATTCAAATTGAGTATCTATTTAAATCTAAGAAAACAGCTACCTGCAAATTGTGACACTTAGTTTCAATGATATTGGACACCTAATATTAGATACAACCCGTGACGGATTGTACGATTGTATCAGACACGTACTAGACACCAACAGTTCAACAACTGTGCCTTTAAATTAAAGTATTATTTGGGAACACAATGGCATAGACAAAAGAATGCTGAGGAAAAATCATAGGATGAGGATTAGGTATTCATAAGTCTCCTTCATTCGGAACACAACCGCATAGAAAAATAATACTGAGGATAAATTATAGAATTAGATATTCATAATTCTTTTTCATCCAAGAATATAATGGCATGAGAACAAATTTAGTCATTCTTCAGTATCCTTAATCCAGCATGTCAATTTTAGTCAAAATTCGAGTTGACCCGACGCATCACTGGAAATAGATTACCAAAGGCCATGTAAGATATTTCAACTTTTCTTTTGAAGAGTTAATTACACCTATCAAAATTAAAAGGAAAAAATAGTTTCGTTTCGAGCTTAAAACCATTAAATATGTATAGAACACATTAAATCTATTAAAGTATATATGTTTGTATACCTTTTCATAAATGTCTTTCGACTTTTGACATGTCTAATTTCCTAGCTTTTGAAAAAAGAAAAAAAAAAATAAAGGCATGTTCTAGCATCTATCATGTCCTATATACGTATTCCTTTCTGTACCTCAAGGACAGCTACATTGGATGGAAGAGAAACACGCTTTGATTATCAAGATCCAAAGGAAACAGATGAATTTTTTAGATTGTGACATCAATTCAATCTATATAAGATTCCTTTCAATAATTTGCTGCGAGTTTCAAATGTTCATAACATCCTCTTATTATTATATAACTGAGGAATGGAGGGATTTACAATCTCTGATTTAGTCCTATTACATTGTTCTTGGTTTTTGGGTGAACATTTTCCTGTGTAAAAGTAAAAACAAATAGCAACTACGGATAAATCATTTGTTCATAAAACCAACACCATCCAGAATCTATGAAACTTCAAAGCATATATCAATCAACCAGCAAACAGGGCAGAATCAAATGAAACGAAAAATCAATTCAAAAGCATTACCTAAATTCTTTCTAGCGAGACCCCTGGGTCGCCCTTCCCTCGCCTCAATGCTCCGACAAATCCCCATGGGAACTCAATCTTAAACCGGCCTCATTTTCTAACCCCATAACCAATGGCAAAACTAACCGGCAATTGCCATTCCCGATCACGAACAACCAGTTTAACGAATCATCAATCCTGTGTGTTGCGAATTGATGATCGTTCCTAATAGGGACCACACTCAATGTTGGTCCCCCAAAATCCGAAATGGGTAGTAGGGTATTGAGTGGATTTCACCGGATTCCGATCGAGTTCCCGGAAACAGAAAAATGGACACTAGGAAAACGATCGGCTCTAGAAAAAGAAATGCGGAGGAATATACAAATACAGATATGAAGGACCCAATAACGCACAGAGAAAGATAGCATGTCCCCTTATTTCGCATTAGGAAGCGCAGAAGTCGCGAAGCCAAATGCAAATTTCTTCTTTTTTGTCCGTTTGGTCCAGAAAGTTAATAGTGTTTATCACATCAGTTTGCTTATTTTAGAGCATCACATTTATATTCATACTATCTTTGGCTCCTAATATTTTTTTGGTATGATCTTTCTTTTGCGTCGATAATTATAATATTTTTTCTCATCCATTCATGATACAAAATTAATAATGTCCCAAAAATTTTATAGTGACCCGCATACATGATTAGATATATCGGAAGATTTCATTATATTTTTTTTAATTTTAGAGTATTATTTTCAAAATTTTAAGATATAATTAGTGAGCAGTTATTATAGTATTGATCCGTTCACAATTTTTTAATTGACCCATATTAAAAGGTAGACACTTAGTATCGTTATTTAGTTAGTTATATTGATGATTGATATTATGTGAAATTAAATTTTAAAATTTTAAGGTGGATATGTATAGAAATGTATTTGGATCGCCTAAAATATTCTATTTACAATAATTATTCGACAATTTTTGTCAAAACGAAATAATATATTTAATATCTATTTTTATTTTATTGTATTATTTATTTTTCAAAAACTATTGAAATTAATTTTTTACATGTTTAAAAATAAATAAATAGATATATTATAAATTAATATTTTATTTTTATTAAAAAATTAAATTTGAATAAATAATTTTAATCGTGAACCAACCCAATCCAACCCAACAGAAAGTAATATAGGTACCATCGAAATAATTGAGCTTGTTAAAATGTGTTGACCCGACCATCCAAGCTCTAATACCCCTATCTATCAACGTTGACACCGTTCACCCTCATCCTTTTTATTCTTTTTTTAAATTATTTTTATACCTTTTCTCTTTTCTCATTCCTTTCTTCCTTCTCATCTCCTCCCTTAATTTATTTTATTTTTTTTGTATTTTTTATTTATAAAAATTTTTAAAATATATATTATAGACCAAATTACTATAAACTACATTTGAGAAAATAATATATAGATTATAATGCATATAATTTAAATAATGTTTTGCGTGTATGGTATGTTTTATTTGAAAAATATTATAAAAAATTTATATAAATAAAATATTGTTAATAATTTTATTACCAGGTTTAATTTTAGATAATTAATTATTTTAACTAATTTATTTTCATTCATACACTTTAAATAATTATCTTCATATAAATTATTTTAATATAATTATAAATATTTAGTACAATATATCTTTTGAAAATCAAATTTGGTATAGGATCACGTAAATTATATAAATAATTAAAATAATTCAAAAATATGTAAATCTTATATACAATTATACCCTAAATTATATAGGCTTGTAAATCTTATACAATTATAATAATTTATTAATAAAATAATTAAAAAATATGTATAAATTAATTATTGCTATAGAATATTTAACTATTATCAATTATAATTTATTATTATTACTTAGAATTTTAATTTAAACAATTAATTATATTTTAAAGTATGAAATATTAATGCACCAGTTATTAAAATTAGTCCTAATAAGTAATGAATGAATTATAAAGAATTAATGAGTATTAATTATAATTATTGAAAATCAATTATTTATAAGATAACTAATTCTAATTAACTACTGTATGATATTATTAACTAGTTAATTAATAATTTTAATAAATAAATAATTCATTTATTTAATATTTTAAAACTTTAAAATTAAAGTAGTTTTTAAAAATAGGATAAAAAACCTAATAAAACAAATAAAATTAAAAAGATGTAATATGTAATCTTAATCTTAAAAAAACAACATAAAAAAGAGGTTATAAATCTATTTTTGTATTAAAAAAATTTGAAATTACAAAAACAAAAATAAATTTTGTTTTCTAACTTTTTATTTAATAATATATATTTATTTATTTATCAAGTACACCTTTTTCCATTTTGATTTGTCGACTCCATCTCCATTCAAAGTTCTTGTTAAATATATTTAGTAATAAATTATAATTTACCATATATATTATATTTAATATTTTATTATAAGTCAAATATCTAATATTTGTCTTATTATCATAAGTATCTTTTCATTTATTGTTATTTTCATTTATTATTATTTCTATATCCTTGTAATTTATTTGATTATAAAAAAGACAACTTTCACACCATTTAGGTGTGGTAGATTAATCGAACATTCACATGGTATCAGAGTCATGCCCTAAACTTAGCGGTGTCAATGGATTGGCAAATCCTTGAATGTCGAACAAAGGACTCCAAAAAGAAAAAAGGAGTCAAGCCTCCTCAAAGGTATGAAGGTAGTAAAAAATGACTAAGACTCTATAGGAGTAGAGCCTCGATTAAGGGGAGAGCGTACTTTGTTCGAGGGGAGGTGTTAGATGAAAGTGTCTCACATTGGTTAAGTTAGGGAATGGTCATGAATTTATAATCTAAGAATATACTCTCCATTGGTATGAGGTCTTTTGGGAAGCCCAAAGCAAATCCATGAGAGCTTATGCTTAAAGCGGACAATATCATACCATTGTGGAGAGTCGTGTTCATCTAACATGGTATCAGAGCTTATGCTCAAGTCTCTATCTCGCTCTCATTCTTCCTCTTCACTTCTCGAGCCCCATACCCCCTATTCCAAAAATAGACCCTAGATATTCAAAAGGTTATTATATTGCTATGGGGAAACTCAAAGATGCACTTAAAGATTTTCAACAGCTCAAGAAGATCTGTCCCAATGATCCTGATGCTGCTAAGAAATTGAAGGAATGTGAAAAGGCAGTCATGAAGCTTAAGTTTGAAGAGGCAATTTCTGTTCCAGAATCAGAGAAGCGTTCAGTAGCTGAATCCATTGATTTCCATCTAATCGAGGTTGAGCCACAGTATACTGGTGCAAAGATAGAAGGAGAGGTTGTAACATTGGATTTTGTGAAGAAGATGATTGATGGTTTTAAAAACCAGAAAAGCTTGCACAAACGATACGCATTCCAAATTGGAGGGCAAACATTTAACCGTTTGTGGACATGTACATGGTATCAGAGCCCTTTCGGTTTAACAACCCTGATCCTTTCTTTTCAATGGCTTTTGAATCCTCTAATCTTCTTCTCCACCACCCCTGCTGGTTTTGACGCCGCAGGGGCAGTCTTCATGGCTGCCGTAGTCGGAGCCGATTGATTATTCTTCGGCTCCACCCTATTGACCTCCAAATCACCTTTCGTCATACTCTGTACATACAACCTCACCTTTTCCAACCAAATCGGTTTTCCCTTTGGCTAATATAGTCTCTCTCATTTTCTTCTCAATCAACTTCATCCTTCACATAAACCCTAGCCTAAACCTATCAACCTTTTGGAGAGATTTACCTTCGGAATCTGGGTGCCGCACTGGCCTATTCGCCAACCAAGTTGTCGCCGCCCTTCCTGCCAAAATTGGCTTCTTCGCTTGATGAGGCGACTCTTCCGACTGCCCTTCTCGCCAAAATTGGCTCCTTCGCCCAATGTGACGACTCTTCCGGCTTCAACATTGTCTTTGTCCCTTGCTCTAGGTTTCCCCTTCTACTTCTTGGGGTTAGAAATGTTCTCACCAGAGCCAAGGCAGCATCGTCGCTAAGCGACAATCCCTCTTCATGGGTTAGACATATTCTCGCCGAAGCCAAGGCAGCATCGCCGCTGAGCGGCGATCCCTCTGCAATTTTTGATGGCCAAGAACTGGGTTGTTAGCATCTTCATGAAAAGTGTTTCTCAACCTCTTTGAATTTTTCAGATTCAAGCTTCACGTTCGTTTAAATCCGACGCTTAGCTTGCGGTGGGGTGTTAAGGATATTTAGTAATAAATTATAGTTTACCATATATATTATATTTGATATTTTATTATAAGGCAAATATCTAATATTTGCCTTATTATCATAGGTATCTTTCCATTTATTGTTATTTCCATTTATTACTATTTCCATATCCTTGTAATTCATTTGATTATAAATAAGATAACTTTCACACCATTTAGGTGTGGTGGATTAATCAAACATTCACATGGTATCAGAGCCCTCTCGGTTTAACAACCCCGATCCTTTCTTTTCAATGGCTTTTGAATCCTCTAATCTTCTTCTCCACCACCCCTGCTGGTTTTGACGCCGCAGGGGCAGTCTTCATGGCTGCCGTAGTCGGAGCCGATTGATTATTCTTCGGCTCCACCCTATTGACCTCCAAATCACCTTTCGTCATACTCTGTACATACAACCTCACCTTTTCCAACCAAATCGGTTTTCCCTTTGGCCAATATAGTCTCTCTCATTTTCTTCCCAATCAACCTTCATCCTTCACATAAACCCTAACCTAAACCTATCAACCTTTTGCAGAGATTTACCTTCGGAATCTGGGTGCCGCACTGGCCTATTCGCCAACCAAGTTGTCGCCGCCCTTCCTGCCAAAATTGGCTTCTTCGCCCGATGAGGCGACTCTTCCGACTGCCCTTCTCGCCAAAATTGGCTCCTTCGCCCAATGTGACGACTCTTCCGGCTTCAACATTGTCTTTGTCCCTTGCTCTAGGTTTCCCCTTCTACTTCTTGGGGTTAGAAATGTTCTCACCAGAGCCAAGGCAGCATCGTCGCTAAGCGACAATCCCTCTTCATGGGTTAGACATATTCTCGCCGAAGCCAAGGCAGCATCGCCGCTGAGCGGCGATCCCTCTGCAATTTTTGATGGCCAAGAACTGGGTTGTTAGCATCTTCATGAAAAGTGTTTCTCGACCTCTTTGAGTTTTTCAGATTCAAGCTTCACGTTCGTTTAAATCCGACGCTTAGCTTGCGGTGGGGTGTTAAGGATATTTAGTAATAAATTATAGTTGTTAAGAAATAGAAATAGAAAATAGAATTGGAAAAGTGTATGATCTTCATTTAGGTTTACCACGTTTAAATAGATAAAACTATTAACTAATACCTAAAAATAGAAAAAAATATATAACTAACTAAATCTTGTAAATAAATAAAATACACGATTAGTCAAATTTATACTAACAACTCCCTAAATATCTCAGATATATTCTAACTAATATATCTCCAAAATATCCTTTTAATACTCCCCCTCAAGTTGGAGAGTGTATGTTGATCACACCCAACTTGTCCTTCAAAAGGTCAAATTGCTGTCTTCTCAGAGCTTTAGTAAAAACATCTGCCAATTGCATTTTGGTCGAAATATAACACGGTTTGATGATTCCAGCTTGTAACTTTTCTCGAACTATATGACAATCTATTTCAATGTGTTTCGTTCGTTCGTGAAAAACTGGATTGGCTGCTATATGTAATGCTGCTTGATTATCACAATATAATAATGTTGGTTCGGACAGTGGAACATTCAAGTCTTGAAGAATGTATCCTAACCAAGTTAACTCTAAACAAGTATTTGTCATAGCTCGATACTCGGCTTCTGCTGATGATCTGGACACATTAGTCTGCTTTTTAGACTTCCAAGAAATAATTGAATTTCCAAGGAAAATGTAGAACCCAGAAATAGACCGTCTGGAAGTTCGACAACCACCCTAGTCAGAATCGCAATATGCTTGTAATCTTAAATTGTTTTCAGATGGCAATAGGAGTCCTTGACCAGGAATGCCTTTGATATACCTCAGAACTCGAAGAGCTGCCTCCCAATGTGGTTTTCTTGGTTCATGCATAAATTGGCTAAGCATACGAACTGAATAAGCTATGTCAGGCCTAGTGACAGTCAAATATATTAATCTGCCAATCAACCGTCTGTATTTACTTGGATCATTCAATTTCTCTCCTTCAGTTAAAGAAAGTTTCAGATTTTGCTCCATAGGAAATTTGTCTGGACGTGCTCGTGTAAGGCCTGTGTCTTGAACGATGTCTAGAGCATACTTCCTTTGAGACATAAAAATTCCTTTTCTAGACCGAGAAAATTCAATGCCTAGAAAATATTTCAAATTTCCTAGATCTTTGATAAGAAATTTCTGGAGTAAACTAGTCTTGAGATATTGAATTTCTTTGAGATCATTGTCTGCCAACAGAATATTATCAACATAGATTAGAACTGCAGTGAAAGAAGTACCTTTACTTCGGGTAAACAAAGAGTAGTCTGTTTTGGACTGAGTGTAGCCTGCATTTTGTATAGTTGTAGAAAATATGAAGAACCAATTGCGAGAAGCCTGTTTTAATCCATAAAGAGATTTATGGAGCCGACATACTGTATTCTCCCCCTGTCGGCGAAGACCTGGTGGTAAAGACATAAACTTTCTCGTCTAGATTACCATGGAGAAAGGCATTTTGAACATCCAACTGATGGGTGAACCATTTTCGAGCAGCAGCAACAGTGAGTAAGCAACGAAGTGTAGTAAGTTTCGCTGTAGGGGAAAATGTTTATGTGTAATCAATACCTTCAACCTGAGTGTATCCCTTTGCTACAAGTCGAGCTTTATGACGTTCAACAAAACCATCAGAGTTGTATTTAATTTTGTACACCCAGCGACAACCAATAGCTTTATGACCAGGTGGTAGAGGAACGAGAGACCATGTATGATTACGTTCCAAAGCTGCAATTTCATCATTCATAGCTTGCTGCCATAAAGGGTCGCCAACTGCCTCGTCATAGGTTTTAGGTTCTGTCTGGGATGTAATAAGAGCTAGAAAAGCACGTTGAGTAGGAGAAAAACGAGAGAATGAAAGGTAATGATGAAGGGGATACCTGGTGCCAGTGCCGGGACTTGAGCTAGAGGTTAAATGATTGGCTCCAGAAGACATCTCATAATTCTTATGCCAAGCTGGATGTTGTTTAGTGCGAGTAGAACGTCGAAGTGGATCTGATGTATCAGACGGGATAGGATTGGAATCAGTGGGCAAATCTGAAGAAGGTGGAGGAAACGACGAAGTAGTAGATGAAGGGATAGGAGGTGAAGGAGGAATGGAAGGTGGAGGATGGATGCTTAAGTAGGATGGATCATGAAGTGGAACAACAGGAGTCGAAGGAGCTAATGTCGAAGTTTGTGAAGCTGATGAAAAAGGAAAATCATCTTCACAAAATTTAACATCACGACTGATAAAGAATTTGTGAGATTGCATGTCATACAATTTGTAACCTTTATGACCATAAGGATATCCTACGAAAACACAAGGAATTTCCCGAGGTTCAAATTTTTGCTTAGGATGTACTATAGTTACATAACATTTACAACCAAAAACTTTAAGATGATGAAATGTAGGTGATCGTTTGTAGAGTGCTTCAAAGGGTGTCTTGTTAGATAGCACTGGTGATGACGTTCTATTTATAAGATAAACAGCCGTTAAAATGCACTCTCCCCAAAAATTAAATGGAACCTGTGACTGAAAAAGAAGAGACCTAGCTACATTTAGGATATGGCGATGCTTACATTCTACGACTCCATTTTGTTGTGGAGTATAGACACAAGTGCGCTGAAATTCAATACCACAAGAAGTAAAGAATGGTTGCAAAGATAGGAACTCAGTCCCATTGTCTGATCGAACTATCTTGATAGTAGTATGAAATTGAGTTTGAACAAATTTAACAAAGTTCATTAACAAATGATGTACTTCTGACTTATGTTGCATTAGAAAAACCCAAGTACATCGAGTAAAATCATCAACAATAGTGAGAAAAAAACGCAAACCAGAATGGGTAGGAATTTTATGTGATCCCCAAACATCACAATGTATCAGATCAAAGGCAGAATGAGTTGTTATTGAACTTCTTGGGAAAGACAACCTAGTTTGTTTTGCTAACGGGCAGATACTACAATTATGAGAATAACCCGCATTATTAAGATGCAATTGATCAGCTAGAAATTTAAAACGAGAAAAAGAAGGATGACCTAGACGTAAATGCCACAAATCAGATGACTGAGATACTTGATGAGCTGAAGATTTGATTGGAGATGAAGAAATATGATAGAGACCTCCAAATTGTTTTCCCGAGCCAATCATCTTCCCCGTAGCCAAGTCCTGCATAACACAAGAATCAGGATAGAAGGTGACATAACATTTCAAGTTATTGGTAAGTTTGTTGATCGACATTAGGTTTAAATTGAATGAAGGCATACATAAAACGTTGTTTAACTTAAGGTTAGAGCTAAGGAAAATATTGCCAGTATGTGACACACGTGTTGTCTCTCCATTAGGCAAATTTATTGTAGACATGATGGCAGCCTTTGGATCAGTCATAACAGAAGATTTTGATACTATATGATCTGTAGCTCCACTATCGAGAATCCATGAATTAGAACTCGCAGAGTTAACAGATAATGTAGATATGGGAAACAAACCTGCAACATTGATGTGATTGTCAGAATTACCAGAAGGGTTTTGATTGATTGCAGACAAGGCTTGTGCTATCTGTCGTAATTGCTCAGAAGAAAATTTTGGAATGGAATTAGGAGACTGTTCTTCTGTATTCAACTGTGAAACATCGGCCATATTTGCAGATGATCGGTATCCACGATGATTGTGTTGATTGACTTGTCTTGTCCTTGTAGAATTATTTTTTTGTCGACACCGATCTTCTGTATGTCCCCTTCTATCACAAAACTTACAATAAAACTTAAGAATTAGACACTCATTGATTGTATGACCACTTTTGTTACAGTGTTCACACGATTTTTCCTTGGCGAATTTTGAATATGTTGTTTTCTTTTGCACTGCTGGTGCAATCGAGAAATTCTCAGTAGGTTCAGAAGTTACCTGTCGCTGCATCTCTTATTGTACAAGTAATGAATAAGCTTGCCTCACATTAGGTAATGGAGACATCATCAATATGTTAGATCTCACCGTTTTATAAGACTCATTGAGCCCCATGAGCAATTGCATCAACTTGTCTTCTTCGCGTTGATCAATATGTATTTGACGTTGATTACACGTAAATGGTGTGCGGTACGCTTCCAGTTCATCCCAGAGTGCTTTGAGCTTGGTGAAATATGTTGACAGTGCCATGGTTCCTTGTGACATCGTTGCTATCGAGTTTTGTATTTGAAAAATTGTTGGAGCATTCTTTTGTGAGAATTGATTGCGAAGATCAACCCACACTTGATGAGCTGTCTTTGCGTGAATAATGCTTTTAGCGATATCTGCTTCAACAGAATGAGTTAACCAAGATATTATCATACTGTTGCATTGATTCCAGAGTTCGAATTCGGTTGAATTTGCATCTTGTGGCGGTTCCTCAATTGTGCCATCAATGAAGCCAATTTTCTTCTTGGCAATAAGAGCATGCATAACTGATTTACTCCACGATTGGTAATTTGCTCCATTTAATTTGATTGTTATTTGATTGGAACAAGTGAATATCCTGGCTGATAAGAGTGATGCATATAGTAAAGATGTGTTAAATCAACATCCGAAATTTTAAAGCTTGATTTGGCTGATTCCGCCAGGAAATTTTGATATTTAAGAACACTACGATCGATGCTCTGATACCATGTTAAGAAATAGAAATAGAAAATAGAATTGGAAAAGTGTATGATCTTCATTCACGTTTATCACGTTTAAATAGATACAAACTATTAACTAATACCTAAAAATAGAAAAAAATATATAACTAACTAAATCTTGTAAATAAATATTAATCAAATTTATACTAACAACTCCCTAGATATCTGAGTTATATTCTAACTAATATATCTCCAAAATATCCTCTTAATAATTATTTTATTATAACGCAAATATCTAATATTTACCTTATTATCATAGGTATCTTTCCATGTTATTTCCATTTATTACTATTTCCATATCCTTGTAATTTATTTGATTATAAATAAAACAACTTTGTGGTGGATTAATCAAACATTGACCGTTCTCAATAATATTCAATTGTTTTTCATATTAATAAATAAAAGTCATCATTGTTTACTAAGAAAAAAAAAATTAACTATCAAATTTTACCTTAAAAAAAAAAGATTTGAATATTATTTTAATAATCACTAGAAATTTTGAAAAATTTGATGATCAGGTAGTACGGTTTAATGGGCAAAAAAGGAACTAACTCAAGCTGCTCCGAATGTTACGCGTATAATGTCTTACTAATCACTATTATTTAGGTATTAAACTCTCGACCATAATATTTACAACAAATCTTACGTTAATTTGCCCATTATTAATCGAACTAAACAGCGTTAATTAAATGTATATTTGTCATTTGTGTTAGGGATTAACCCTTCAGTTTTGAATTTTATAGGTTTGTATTAAACATCATTTTAGTTTTCAATATTATATTATTTCCATTCTTTGTTTTTAAATATTGGAGGAAGGATTGGGCACCTATATTATTTTTTCCAACATAATTCTTTCCTATTGAATTTGGAAATTATTTATTTAATATTATTTTGATTATCACAAGAAAAAGATGTAACTAACTTAGACGCTAAATTATTAATTTTATAAATCGAAACTATATATTTAAATAGTTGTAATTTTAATATTTAGTTTAAAATTATTGTAGTCCTTTGGTAATGTCCATTATCCATTCAATTTCTCAATAATATATTATTTCTATGTCCTTTGATAATGTCATTCAAAGTCTTAAATTCTTTTTGTTTCAAAGTCTAACATTGGTTAATATCCTAATTTTCTACGCAAAAATATTTATTTAAAATAATTTCATAAACGAGGTTAGGTTGGCATAAAAGTTTTAAGATAAACAAAATGCAACTACCTTAACACAAACTACATGGTCTTTAATGCGGCATCGACGTCAACCGTACAAAAGTGTCTTGTCTCTGCTTGAAATACAAGAGTAACACAGTATTTTAAGAAATATTCAATAAATTTGTGTCAAATAATGTAAATATAATTTCGATGAGGTTTATGCCGCTTGTCTGAAATCTCACATTTCACGATGTTCCTGAATTTTTTTTTCTCATTTCATTTTAAAAAATATAAATATAAATAAATATATATATATATTTATATATGTAAATGCAACGACACCGGTGGTATGAAAATTAAAAAAATAATAATAATAAAAAAAAGAATTAAAAAAAACGACAAGAACATTCTATTATTAGAGGCGTAGACTTTGACTTTGAGTTGACGCCCATAGGAAGTTGCCTCACATGTGTTTGGAAACTAGGGATGTGTTTCCTTATACAAAGTCAAGGTCTTCATAATGCTCTTGAAAATTATACAATAAAATATTATATTTTACCTTTATTAGGTTTCTGTGATCCCATACTTAAAATATTAAAATTATTTAAAAGGAATATTTTTTTAAAAAAATTTATATATGTAAAAATCCCATCCCATAATTCATTTAAAATAAAATAAATGTAGAATTTCACGGGATTAAAAAATTAATTTAAGAACACGTGGATAATTTAAAATTATTTTGTGGGGTCTTTTTTTAATTTAATTTAATTTAAAGGAATAATTTCATATTGATATTATTAAAATTGAATAGTGTAATTCCACGATCTAGGATGCGCGTTATTGTAAATTGAAGATTTGATAAAGATAACACAGCTATAAATACACCCGTCTCCGAAGCTCATAGCTAATTCAATATGCATTTTCATTCTTTGCAGTAATACAAGGGGCAGAGTTGCAGATTCAACCATCCGTCGTGTAAATTACAATCGCTGAAGAACATTGTAACCGCACGCTTTGGTTCGGTTTCTAAGAGACTCTTTGACGGAATCCTGAAGCCATTGTTTCTACTTTTGAGGTTTGATTGCTGTTGTGTACTTGAGTCGAGTTGCGATTGAGAGTGAGGGCTTTTTCTTTTCTTTTTCTGTTGAGTTTTAGTGTTTTTGTTAATGGAGTCACGAATGAGAGGGGAAGAGGAAGCGATTGTGATGACGATTGCGATTCTCTTACTGTGTGTTTGAAGTTTGATTAGCGATTGACGAGAGACACACAGAGAGATTTTTCGACGGACTCAGGAAATTGCGATTCTCTTTCTGTGTGTTTGAAGTTTGATTAGTGTTGCGATTGCGATTGCGATTGACGAGAGACACACAGAGATAGATTTTCGGACGGACTCACGAAATTGCGATTCTCTTTCTGTGTGTTTGAAGTTTGATTGTTGTTGCGATTGCGATTGACGAGAGACACACAGAGATAGATTTTTGGACGGACTCACGAAATTGCGATTCTCTTTCTGTTTGTTTGAAGTTTGATTCCGGTTGCGATTGCGAGAGACGAGTGAGAGAGGAAGGGAGATTTTGTAGATGTTAATTATTACGAGATTGTGATTCTCCATCTGTTTGTTTGAAGGTTTTTGCGCGATTGAGGAGAAGAGGATATGGGCGGTTGCCATTCCGATGTGAGAGGAGGGCAGCAGGCGGTGGGAGGAGGGCAGCGGAGTTCTGGTAACGCCGTGACGAACAGCAATGACGCTGCTCACAACGACGCCGTTGATTTCTTCTTCCGATCCCATGGTCTTCAGGGTTTGTTCACTCAAGTTGAGGTACGTTCTGCGCTGCCGCACGCCAAATACTTTATGTTGTTTTTAATTTTTTTTTCAAGTTACAAATATTTTCAGATTTTAAGCCTTATTTCGTCTCTAAACTATATATATATACATATATAGTTTATCAATTTTTAAAATACTTTCTTTTTGTTCTTAAATGTTATTATATAAAAATATAAGTTAATTCATTTTAAAATTTGTGATTTTTTATTGTCCCTTTAATTTTAACTTTTAAAATTATAAATTTAATTATTAAATTATTTATTTATTTTAAATACAAAATTATTGATGAACCTTGACACAAAATTTATATTTAATATATTAATTAATTTTAAAATTTTGAGTCATTAATGAAAGTGCATGTATTTTGTTGTCAATCCCAAAACAGTTTATTTATTTATTTATTTTAAAAAAGATAACATAACAGAAAAAAAAAAAAAAAACTAACAAACATAAAATTATTTCTTAGACTTTTTTTAATGTTTAGAGACGGATTAAATTCATAATTGAAATCTATTTACATTTTGACATTTCAAAGGTATTTTAAAATATAATTTTCTTGCATGTTTTTATTTATTTGCTAATTAAGAAAATATTTATCAAAATAGATATTTGAATTGACGTGCGGATAAAATAAAAAATAAAAATTAGACTCAAACTTTGGTTAAAATTAAAATCAAATTATTTATTAGTGCAAAGTTGAGAAATTTAAGTAAATTTTAAGAGTAAAAATATAAGTATAAAAAATTAGAGACGAATGGCTGAAGAAAACGTAAGGAATGGGGAAAACCATAATTAAGTCTCCTTCAAAGTTAATGGGGAAATCATAATTTAATTGAAAATTTTATAATTTTTCAAAGAAATACCAAACCGAGAATAATTTCCCTCCAATAACCTAATCTTCGAGGAAATATCGTAACGTATATTCTGCCTTTAAAATAATAGGGAATATTATTATTAAATTTATGTCTGGCTATATTTGCTATTATTAATTTTATGGTCTAGTTTTGTATTATTTTATTTCATTTATATTTATTTTATGATTTTAAATATTCATCATAAGAGGGTCAGTGGAAGTAAAAACAACTTATTTATTAATTTAATTTATTTTTATAAAAAAAATTAATTCATAAAATTCAATATCAATAGTTTAAAAGGATTTTGTTCCCTATTATTTAACATGCATTTATATGGGATTATGAATCTGTGAATTTATGTCCTTTTTATGTTAATGTGGGTCCTGCGTGGAAGTCGTGCTTAAAAATAAATAATATAAATATAATTTTAGTAATGCTTTAATATATTGTAAGTTACCATTTAACCCTTACCACCAAAACATTGTTATTTTAATTTGAATTTAATTATTTTTAGAAACTATTTAATCAGAAACACGACAAAATGTAGAAATTCATAAGAAAATATTGTTTATATCTTTATTTTTAAAAGGCAACAATAAAAAGTTAAATTGTTATTATTTTATTAGTATATTTGAAGTGTAAGACAAACATGATTCTCATAATGGTACGATATTGTCTACTTTGAGCCTAAACTCTCATATATTGCTTTGAGCTTCCCAAAAGGCCTCGAGAGAGAGTATTCCTTGATTATAAACTTATGACAATTCCATAAATTAGTCGATGTGAGACTATCATCATCCAACATGAAGAAGAATAAATAAATTTTGTTGATAGATTTTATCTCATTGGTCTAAATGGGAAATATTAATATATATATATATATATATATATATATATATTAAAGTAAAAATTAATGAAAAATAAAATTATTTTATTACCTGACCATGTTTTCTCATTCCCTTGGTAGTTTTCTCTTAGTTATTGAATTTGAAATTTTGCAGCTCTCTCTGTCAGCATCAAAATTACTTGATCGTGATATTACCTCAAAGGTACAATTCCTCCACAGCTAAGACGATGTTCTTTTAAATTATTTCACTATTTACAATGGTTTACAAAGGTTGTTATTATTGATTTTCAGAGCGATCCAATGGTGGTTGTGTTCATAAAAAAGAATGGAGCACTACAAGAGATAGGTAGAACTGAAGTTATTTTGAATAACCTAAACCCGCAGTGGATAGAGAAAGTGCCAGTTGCATTCCATTTTGAGACTGTGCAGACATTGGTGTAAGCTTTTCCCCATATTCTCTCATATTGCTTTTCTACTTATTCATATCATTTTGTGGGGGGATTCAAAATGTTTACCACAGTGCCCTTAAAACATTCAGAACACTAATATTTATTTCTAAACATAGCTTTCAAACATTACCCTTAAATTTTCCTTTGCGTTTCTGTTTCCAGATTTCGTGTGTATGATATTGATACTAAATACTACAATGTCCCTGTGAAGGTATAAATTATTTCAGTTCATTATCTTTGTCAATTTCTATATCATTGCTTGTTCATAATTTCTAGCGTAAACCTCTCTTTACATTGCCTTGCAGACAATTAGATTGAGTGACCAAGATTTTCTCGGAGAAGCTAGTTGTGTTCTTTCGGAGGTAAAAACTCAGGGGCTGTTTGTGTTTTGTTTTTAAACACCCTTTTAAATACATTGTGTTTACATGTTTCTTTTGTGGCTCTTTGATGTTTGGCATGGCAGATACTAACCAAACAGAGTCGGAGTTTAACTCTATATCTGAAAGATGGGCATGGAGGTTCCACAAACTTGGGCTCTCTCACTGTTCGAGCAGAGGAAACAGTTGCTTCAAGAAGTGTCATTGAATTAGTACTCCGCTGTTCTCACCTTGACAATAAAGACGTGTTTTCTAAAAGCGTATGTTTTAAATCTTGATTTTCTCATTTCATTGTGTTGTTTAAATTCTTATGTTCATTATATTGATGCTAAAGTCGAACAAATTTTGAACCTAAGATCTTCTCAACCGACGAAACACTCGATATTAAGCACATCATTCACTATTTCAAAATTAATATCAAATTCTCTGTTGTTGTCTCCACTGAAGGCCCTTGATTTTTGTGCTCTTTGTTTAACTGTTCATTTCAGGACCCTTTCTTGAGAATGTCTAGAGTTGTTGAAACTGGAGGCTCAATTCCAATCTGTAAAACAGAAGTGGTTAAAGACAATCTTAATCCTGTTTGGAGACCTTTACACTTGAGTATGCAGAAGTTTGGAAACAAGGCAAGCATATGAACCTCTGAGTCTCGGTCTCTTTGTTATTAATAATACTTCATAAGCTTCTTAATGCTTTTTTTTAATACAGGACAACCCATTGGTCATTGAGTGTTTTGATTTCAATAGCAATGGCAGTCATGAATTAATTGGGTAAGTATCCTGTATTCATTAATGTCTAGGCCCTCTTCTTTACTTTTCCAGAATTCAGGTTCATTACCATGTTAATTTAAAACTTAAACTTCCCATTTTTGTGCCCGGATGCGATTGTTTCTGTAGGTAGTGGCTCTTCTAGTTTTGTTGATGCTTATTAATTGAGCTTGGACATTTTGAGGTTCATTAGCAGTACTTTTGTTCTTTCTTGACTTTTTGATTAGGTTCAGTATTTTCGTGGTAGGGTTCGAACACATCTCTATGAGTAGATTTTGAGTAGTTTATTGGTTAAATTTTGTATGATTCATTGGATGGTCCATAAATTATGTGAAATCCCACGTTGGTTAGAGAGGAAAACGAAGCATTTTTTATAAGGGTGTGAAAATCTCTCCCTAGCAAACGCGTTTTAAAAATCTAGTAGGGAAGCTTGAAAGGGAAAACCCAAAAAGGACCATATCTGCTAGTGGTGGGCTTAGGCTGTTACAAATGGTATCACAGTTAGACATCGGGCGATGTGCCAGCAAGGACGCTAGGCCCTAAAGGGGGTGGATTGTGAGATCCCACATCGGTTGGAAAGGAGAACGAAACATTTTTTATAAGGGTGTGGAAACCTCTTCCTAGCATACGTGTTTTAACAACCTTGAGCGGAAACCCAAAAAGGACAATATTTGCTATTTGCTAACGGTGAGCTTGGGCTGTTACAAGTTATGTTTTAGTTTTAAAAAGCTTCCTTATTCTAAGGTTAAGACTCAATAACTCGTAAAGTACTCGAATAAGTTTGAATTTGTCTCTGAGAATTATGTTTCGATTTATTAACTAATGCTTCTTCATGTGTGGGATTCCATCTGTTCAGTAAGCTCCAGAAATCAATGGCAGATCTTGAAAAGCTTTACAGTGAAAAAAGTGGTGCAAATTTTGTTATTCCATCTTCTTCTCGTGGTGGCTATGAGAAGGTCTGATCTCTAACAACTCCGTAAATTATTAATATCTATTCTTTTTAATTCTTCTTCATATTGATATAGTGTAATTGTGTTTGTTAGGCTCTAAAAGGTCAGCTGTTTGTAGATCACTTTGTTCAGAAAACACAATTCAGCTTTCTTGATTACATTTCCAGTGGATTTCAGCTAAATTTTATGGTCGCTGTTGATTTTACTGGTAATTTCTAGAAGAAAAAAACAGAACATTCTCCTTTTTTGTTTTGTTTTTTCTAGTTCTTGTTTGGTTCATGGTTTGAATACTTTTTGCAGCTTCAAACGGAAATCCTTACAATCCAGATTCATTGCATTACATTGACCATACTGGGCGATTGAATAGTTACCAGCAGGTTAGCCAGTAGCCTCCTATCCTTTATTATCACAATAAATGCTTAGTTTCTCAATAGCACTTTCCAGTAATTGGTCTCATTTTTGTGCCAGTGTTGATGTTTAAACAGTTCTTCAGAAAAAGTATATTAAAACTATTGAACTTATGGCAGGCCATAATTGAAGTAGGGGAAGTAATTCAGTTTTACGACGCTGATCGTCGCTTTCCAGCTTGGGGCTTCGGGGCAAGAACGTTAGATGGCAACGTTTCACATTGTTTCAACTTAAGTGAAATTCCAACTCAACCCGAGGTTCTTACTGTTCTCTATTTATCTTCCTATCATATTGTGTTTATTTAGCTTATAAACTTTCAAAATGGTAGCAAACTCATCAACACGACATCGATTAATGATATTAACACGACATCGATTAATGATATTAACACGACATCTGGGAGCAGGTGGAAGGAGTGGAAGGCATAATGGGAGCATATGCAAATGCTCTTCACAATGTTAGATTGGCTGGACCTACTTTATTCGGCCAAGTAATCAATAAGGCTGCAGATATTGCTGCCCACTCTCTATTTGCCAGTACAAACAAGTATTTTGTCCTGCTGATTATAACAGTAAGCTCACAATAAACATCAATTCCCTTTGTTTAGCAAGAATTTCAAGATTGGAATAGGTAAAGTTTCAAAATAATTTTGTGTTCATCTACTTTCTTAGGATGGAGTCTTAACTGACCTTCAAGAAACAACGGAAGCTTTGGTGAGGGCCTCTGATCTTCCACTCTCAATTCTTATAGTAGGAGTAGGAGGGGCAGATTTTAAACAAATGGAGGTATTGTATTCGTTTATACCAATCATCAAAGCTACTCGGTTATTTATTAAGGTATTAGAACGTAAAAAAAAAACGCCATGTTATAGGTTCTTGACGCGGATAATGGACAACGATTAGAGAGTTCTACAGGTCGTATAGCTACACGAGATATCGTACAATTTGTTTCAATGCGAGAAATACATAGTAAGTTAATCATATGCATATTAAAATCAATTTCTCATCAACCAAATGGATTATGTTCTAAAGTATGGTATGTTTTGGATGATGGCATTGATGCAGGTGGAGAGACATGCTTAGTAGAAGCACTCTTGGAGGAGTTGCCTGAACAGTTCTTGAGTTACATGCGTAATAGAGATATCAAACCCATCCCTTTGCATTAAGGCACCTCATTGCAAAACTAAATTCTAACCCCAAAAAGAAGGAAAAAAAAAAAAAAAAAAAAAAAAACAAAAATTCAACTCGACAAGATTCGCCCTATTCGTCCGACAATGAACGCATGCACTTATTCAATGTGTAATCAGCTCCACCCAAATAGTCGTATCCCATCGACATCAATTGTATCTATTGAACTCAAGAAATGCATACACTCTTATGAATGGTACTCCATCATCATATCAACATTATTTGTATCTAGACATCTATACTCAAAATGTCATGCCACAGCAAGGATAAATTAGGAAATTATTAAAACTGCGAGGCAAAAGAAGAAACAAATAACCAAATTTTAGTTAAGTTATAAAAATGATACCCTACTCGAAAAGTTATATACTATTTAAGTGTTGACTTTTTTGCTTGCATGCTATAACACTGTTAGATGAACACGACTCTCTACCATAGTACGATATTGTCCACTTTGAGCATAAGCTCTCGTGGATTTGAGGTTTTGAAAAGACCTCACAACAATGGAGATAATATATTTTTTTTTATTATAAACCATGATCATTCCCTAAATTATCGACAATGGTATGATATTCTCTTCTCCAATCGATGTGGGACCACTCACTCCACTCCTCTTTGGGGCCTAGCGTCCTTGCTGGCACACTGTCTCGTGTCCACCCCCTTCGGCGTTCAACCTCCTCACTGGCACATCGCCCGGTGTCTAGCTCGATACCATTTGTAATGGTCCAAGCCCACCGCTAGCAAATATTGTTCTCTTTTGACTTTTCCTTTCGAACTTCCCCTCAAACGCGTCTACTAAAGAGAAGTGTGAGATCTCACATTTCGCCTCTTAGTTCTATACTTTAGTACCTTTGCCAATTAGCATGTATGCTCTCACATTTCAATTTTTGCATTAACACACTAACCAACCCCGCATTTTACACTATTTGGAGATATTCTTGTTTTATCGTTGTCGTTTTTTGGTTCTTTCTATATCCATGAAAGATAATCGATCTTCTTGCACATTTGTAGAGCTCAAAGGAGTATTTGGAGAAGCAGTTGGCAGAGGTGGAGAACAACTTGAGGGAGCTGCTGCAACAAGATCCAGGTATAGCTCGCCAGATTATGTCCATGTCTGTAGCATAAGACATGCTCTCCCCCATTGGATTTGTCATTAGCTAAGCTTCTTGTATTGTATGACTGGTGTTGTGATGTTGTGAGGTGTGATTCTACTTGGCTGGCTTCTATTATTTCTGATGTCAAAACCTTGCTTTTGATATGCAATTCATACTCCCAAGTCCCCCAATAGGCCATTGTTTTCAACTTTTTGCTAATGATTGTAAAAAAGTCGATCGGTGTTCTATAAATGCCTAACAATTCAAAAAAAAAAAAAAAAAAAACAAATGAAAAGAACAATTAAAAAATTGTGTCCTAATTCACATGTCGTCGCTTTGGCCGAGTGGTTAAGGCGTGTGCCTGCTAAGTACATGGGGTTTCCCCGCGAGAGTTCGAATCTCTCAGGCGACGTTTTCAAATGTTTTTTCTTTTTAATTTCGTATTTTCTTATTCAAGGTTAAATGAGGCATTCTTTCTACAAAATTAAATACTCCCTAAGTTTTAAAATGAAATATACATTTTATATCTAAGAATGATTTTATATATTGCGTAAATTCTATCTATTAAAATTTTAAATTGATTAATTGAATAACTATTTTGTGAACGTAATTAATTTCTATCTATTAAAATTTTAAATTGATTAATTGAATAACTATTTTGTGAACGTAATTAATTTCTATCTATTAAAATTTTAAATTGATTAATTGAATAACTATTTTGTGAACGTAATTAATTTCATGATATAATATTTTTTATAACAAAAATTCTTAATTAATTGATGTATTTGTTGCAAGAAAATTTTGAGATGAAATAGAAGAAGACAATCATGCAACGAATAACTATAGTGATGTAATGCATTGTTCGAATAAGACGAAAAATAAGGAAAACTTCCTACATTTTCTAGTCATTTAGAGGACTTCTACATATTGAAATGATAGAAGGAATTAAATGCATAAACGTTTGAAAAATGTGAAAGAAGATCGACCCAAAGTAAAACTATGAATTGTTTATCCTACGTATTAAAATTACCAAGGGAATCGTCTTCTTGCGGGAATCACCCACCAATTATAGAAATCGACTTGATAATACTTACTCTTACATCTAGGTGGTTTAATAAGTCCACTAAGTTAGAAATTCACGTAGTCGTGATTAGTACTTCAATGCAGTCTTCTAAATTAGCTACCATGTTAAGCGCCATCCTACCTTGTTATCATTTTTAAAGTCGATACGAACATTATCCCGTTTAAATTTGGGGGTATTGAGTCAATTATTTTGCAAAATATCACCTTTTTGTGACCGAAAAAATTGTGAACAAGTAGGGTTTTATAAAAACTGTGGGCAAGCAATAACGAAGGTGTTGTGCTTATGTATCTCACGCTAGAAGTAGATTACCTCAACTTAAACCATAAGCTGTCCAAATGTTTTGAGAATATAGGAGTAAGAGATCTTGCAAAACCTTTGGAATCCTAGTGTGTGATTCTACCTCGGTTGGAGTGGTGGATAAAGCATTCTTATAAAAGTGTAAAAATCTCTTCTTAGCAGACATATTTTAAAATCTTGAGGGGAAGCTCGGAAACAAAAGTTCAAAGAGAACCATATCTGTTAGCAGTGAACTTGAGCTATTACAAATGGTATTAGAGCTAGATACTGGGCGGTGCGCCAACAAGGACGTTGAGTCCTGAAGGGGGTGGACATCGGGCGGTGTGCCAGCGAGAACGATGAACTCCAAAAGGGGTGAATTGTGAGATCTCATATCTATTGGAGAGAGGAATGAGTGCCAACGAGGACGCTGAGACCTAAAGGGGAGGTGAATTGTGAGATCCCACATCGATTAGAGAGGGAAACGAGTGTCATTGAGGATGCTGGACTCGGAAGGAGGGCAAATTGTGAGATCTCATATTGGTTTGTGAAGTGAGCTAAGCATTCCTTAAGGGTGTGGAAACCTCTGCCTAGCAGACACGTTTTAAAACCTTGAAAGAAAGCCTAGAATGGAAAGCTCAAAGAGGACAATATATCTATTACCGATGAGTTTGGGTTCTTAACCCTAGCCATGAAATAGAAAACCTAGAGAGAGGACAATACTTGCTAAGTACATAAAGTTTTCGGCTAGAGTTTGAATCTCTTACATAATGGTTTAAAATTTTTTCTTTATTTCTCGTTTGATTTTTACATTAGATATTCATTTAGAGCATAAATTCTTTGAATTCCAAGTTAACGAGAGATTTATATTTATTTTATTTGTTAATGAGAACATTTGACTTGTAAATTTTTGTATATCTTAGATTTCTCTTGTAAAAAATATGTGTTGCTTTGGCCGAGTGGTTGAGGCGTGTGCTTGTTAAGTACATGGGGTTTCCCCGTCAGAGTTCAAATCTCTCAAGGAGAACGTTTGACTTCCAAATTTTTGTATAGCAAGTCTGTTGTGCGTGGCTCTCTCACAGAAGGAAAGGGAAAGATGGTTGATACATTACCTTCCAATAGAGTCTGATTCTATGCTTTGTGGTTCGAGGTTATGTAATACACTTGAAGTGGAAGAAATTGGACTCAAACTTCCAAGATAACCCCCAATCTCGACACACCGAGCCAGATTATAATAAATATATATATACATTCCAAGACTTTACTTATCCAATACACATGCTTATGATATAATGTGTATATGTTATAATATATGAATTGAAAGATAATACTTATGGTACGATGTGTTCAATGTTATGTTTGAGATAAGATACGAGAAGGATGTACAAAACGTAAAATAATGATAAAAGTAAGATATGTTCATGAAACGTTAAGTTTAGGTTACGTATCAAAGTGCTTTGAATATGAGAGATTGATAAAACGATATGGTCATAATCGATTGATAAAAGAATACGGTTAGGCTATGAGTAGAAAGAGATAGGAGATAGGATCATGATAGATTGATAGAACGATAGTGTTAGGATACATTCCTGTGACAATATGAATAAGGTACGTTCATGTAATGATATGACATTAATATGTATAAGAATGCTAAGGCTATAATAAGTTAGGGAACGATATAATCCCGAAGTGTTTATGATATGATTATGATACGACATGTGAATGACGTGTATATATATATGTATGTATGTATGTATTGTGATATGATATGAAAAATGTTATGGTACGAGATATGTGATAAATTGACATATTTATGATATAATATATTGTGATGCGATATGTTATGGTATGCTATGTATATGATGAAATGTTACGTTAAAAGCATGAAATATTATGTTACGTCTCCTAAATTGTATGTATACAACATGATATGAATGACATAAAATCATGATAAATGACATGAAGTATAACCTCATTAGTATTATGAGGACGGAAAAAATGAGAAATGATATGATAGGAATGTAAAACGATAACGGGGTTATATTTAATAATGTTGAAAATAGAAAAATATTGGGACCTCATGCATTATGTGTGCTCATGCATGGGGGATACCCCTATTCCATCACGAGAGTACGGATTCATACACCACTAGGCAGGTGAAGTATCATTATGTTTTACATAATGGTGCCATGACAGATACGCATAAGGAGCTACTAGAGCAGGCTCGCCTAACAAGAAAAGGGGCCCAACTATGTACAAACTGTCTGGAGCCCATACTCGCACATATGGGTTGTGTGTAGAGTATATGATATACATCTAAGTTGCTCATTAGGATAGTGTCGTAGGAAAATAGACTGATATGATATGTCCCGTCATTGCATTCACAAGTTCTTGCATTTAACCCCAAATAATGGAATCACTTACTAAGTATTTCTTTAAATACTCAAGCCACGTGCTACCCCTATATCAGGTTAAGGCATTCCTGTACGATTGATGATGACATCGCAACTTGAGACCATGACAATGTATAGGGTAATTGTATTTATTTTCTTAGGCTTTTGTTGTGTTGTTTTTTATAGGTGTTTTAAAAACACTCAAGTCCATGATTTTAAGATAAAAGTGACATTTCATGAAAAGTTAAGTGAAATGTTTCCGCATTCAATGTTCATAATATGTATATAGTGACAACTTTAAATTAAGTAGAAAATTTTGGGTCTTTCTGTTAAAGCGTGTGCCTGCTAAGAAGCTGGGGTTTATTCCTTTAGAGCGTAAATTATTTGAATTCCAGGTTAACGAACGATTTGTATTTAATTTAACTTTAAAATTTTTGTATAGTTTAGAATTCTATTACAAAAATTATATGTTGCTTTGGTTGAGTGGTTAAAGTGTGTGCTTTCTTAATACGTGGGGTTTTCCGGTGAGATTTCAAATCTCTTAAAACGACAATTGTATTTTATTTTTCTTTATTTCTCAAAATGCGAATGTTTGACTTTCAAATTTTTGTATATTTTACACCTCTATTGTCAAAAATATGTGTTGCTTTGGCCGAGTGGTTAAGGCATGTGCCTGCTAAGTACATGGGGTTTCCCCACGAGAGTTCGAATCTCTCAGGTGACGATTTTAATTTCTTTTTCTTTATTTCTCGTAGATTTGTATTTATTGAACGTTTGACCTTCAAATTTTGATTTTAATTTCTTTTTCTTTATTTCTCGTAGATTTGTATTTATTGAACGTTTGACCTTCAAATTTTTGTATATTTTAGTTTTTCTTTATTTCTCGTAGATTTGTATTTATTGAACGTTTGACCTTCAAATTTTTGTATATTTTAGACCTCTATTGTCAAAAATATGTGTCGCTTTGGCCGAGTGGTTAAGGCGTGTGCCTGCTAAGTACATGGGGTTTCCCCGCGAGAGTTCGAATCTCTCAGGTGACGATTTTAATTTCTTTTTCTTTATTTCTCGTAGATTTGTATTTATTGAACGTTTGACCTTCAAATTTTTGTATATTTTAGACCTCTATTGTCAAAAACATGTGTCGCTTTGGCCGAGTGGTTAAGGCGTGTGCCTGCTAAGTACATGGGGTTTCCCCGCGAGAGTTCGAATCTCTCAGGTGATGATTTTAATTTCTTTTTCTTTATTTCTCGTAGATTTGTATTTATTGAACGTTTGACCTTCAAATTTTTGTATATTTTAGACCTCTATTGTCAAAAATATGTGTCGCTTTGGCCGAGTGGTTAAGGCGTGTGCCTGCTAAGTACATGGGGTTTCCCCGCGAGAGTTCGAATCTCTCAGGTGACGATTTTAATTTCTTTTTCTTTATTTCTCGTAGATTTGTATTTATTGAACGTTTGACCTTCAAATTTTTGTATATTTTAGACCTCTATTGTCAAAAATATGTGTCGCTTTGGCCGAGTGGTTAAGGCGTGTGCCTGCTAAATACATGGGGTTTCCCCGCGAGAGTTCGAATCTCTTAGGTGACGATTTTAATTTCTTTTTCTTTATTTCTCGTAGATTTGTATTTATTGAACGTTTGACCTTCAAATTTTTGTATATTTTAGACATCTATTGTCAAAAATATGTGTCGCTTTGGCCGAGTGATTAAGGCGTGTGCCTGCTAAGTACTTGGGGTTTCCCCGCGAGAGTTTGAATATCTCAGGCGACGATTTTAATTTCTTTTTCTTTATAGTACATGGTTTCCCTGCTAAGTACACGGTTTGATGATTCCAGCTTGTAACTTTTCTCGAACTATATGACAATCTATTTCAATGTGTTTCGTACGTTTGTGAAAAACTGGATTAGCTGCTATATGTAATGCTGCTTGATTATCACAATATAATAATGCTGGTTCGGACAGTGGAACATTCAAGTCTTGAAGAATGTATCTTAACCAAGTTAACTCTAAACAAGTATTTGCCATAGCTCGATACTCGGTTTTTGCTGATGATCTGGACACATTAGTCTGCTTTTTAGACTTCCAAGAAATAATTGAATTTCCAAGGAAAATGCAGAACCCAGAAATAGACCGTCTGGAAGTTCGGCAACCACCCCAGTCAGAATCGCAATATGCTTGTAATCTTAAATTGTTTTCAGATGGCAGTAGGAGTCCTTGACCAGGAGTGCCTTTGATGTACCTCACAACTCGAAGAGCTGCCTCCCAATGTGGTTTTCTTGGTTCATGCATAAATTGACTAGGCATACGAACTGAATAAGCTATGTCAGGCCTAGTGACAGTCAAATATATTAATCTGCCAATCAACCGCCTGTATTTATTTGGATCGCTCAATTTCTCTCCTTCAGTTAAAGAAAGTTTCAGATTTTGTTCCATAGGAAATTTGTCTTGAAGGATGTCTAGAGCATACTTCCTTTGAGACATAAAAATTCCTTTTCTAGACCGAGAAAATTCAATGCCTAGAAAATATTTCAAATTTCCTAAATCTTTGATAAGAAATTTCTGGAGTAAACTAGTCTTGAGATATTGCATTTCTTTGAGATCATTTCCTGTCAACAGAATATCATCAACATAGATTAGAACTGCAGTGAAAGAAGTACCTTTACTCTTGGTAAACAAAGAGTAGTCAGCTTTGGACTGCGTGTAGCCTGCATTTTTTATAGTTGTAGAAAATATGGAGAACCAATTGCGAGAAGCCTGTTTTAATCCATAAAGAGATTTATGGAGCCGACATACTGTATTCTCCCCCTGTCGGCGAAGACCTGGTGGTAAAGACATATAAACTTCTTCGTCTAGATTACCATGGAGAAAGGCATTTTGAACATCCAACTGATGGGTGAACCATTTTCGAGCAGCAGCAACAGTGAGTAAGCAACGAACTGTAGTAAGTTTCGCTGTAGGGGAAAATGTTTCTGTGTAATCAATATCTTCAACCTGAGTGTATCCCTTTGCTACAAGTCGAGCTTTATGACGTTCAACAGAACCATCAGAGTTGTATTTAATTTTGTACACCCAGCGACAACTAATAGCTTTATGACCAGGTGGTAGAGGAACGAGAGACCATGTATGGTTACGTTCCAAAGCTGCAATTTCGTCATTCATAGCCTGCTGCCATAAAGGGTCGCCAACTGCCTCGTCATAGGTTTTAGGTTATGTCTGGGATGTAATAAGAGCTAGAAAAGCACGTTGAGTAGGAGAAAAACGAGAGAATGAAAAGTAATGATGAAGGGGATACCTGGTGCCAGTGCCAGGACTTGAGCTAGAGGTTAAATGATTGGCTCTAGAAGACATCTCATAATCCTTATGCCAAGCTGGAGGCTGTTTAGTGCGAGTAGAATGTCGGAGTGGAGCTGATGTATCAGGCGGGATAAGATTGGAATCAGTGGGCAAATCTGGAGAAGGTGGAGGAGACGACGAAGTAGTAGGTGAAGGGATAGGAGGTGAAGGAGGAATGGAAGGTGGAGGATGGATGCTTAAGTAGGATGGATCATGAAGTGGAACAACAGGAGTCGAAGGAGCTAATGTCGAAGTTTGTGAAGCTGATGAAAAAGGAAAATCATCTTCACAAAATTTAACATCACGGCTGATAAAGAATTTTTGAGATTGCATGTCATACAATTTGTAACCTTTATGACCATAAGGATATCCTACGAAAACACAAGGAATTGCCCGAGGTTCAAATTTTTGCTTAGGATGTACTATAGTTGCATAACATTTATAACCAAAAACTTTAAGATGATGAAATGTAGGTGATCGTTTGTAGAGTGCTTCAAAGGGTGTCTTGTTAGATAACACTGGTGATGGCGTTCTATTTATAAGATAAACAGCCGTTAAAACGCACTCTCCCCAAAAATTAAGTGGAACCTGTGACTGAAAAAGAAGAGACCTAGCTACATTTAGGATATGGCGATGCTTACGTTCTACGACTCCATTTTGTTGTGGAGTATAGACACAAGTGCGTTGAAATTCAATACCACAAGAAGTAAAGAATGGTTGCAAAGATAGAAACTCAGTCCCATTGTCTGATCGAACTATCTTGATAGTAGTATGAAATTGAGTTTGAACAAATTTAACAAAGTTCATTAACAAATGATGTACTTCTGACTTATGTTGCATTAGAAAAACCCAAGTATATCGAGTAAAATCATCAACAATAGTGAGAAAAAAACGCAAACCAGAATGGGTAGGAATTTTATGTGGTCCCCAAACATCACAATATGTCAGATCAAAGGCAGAATGGGTTGTTATTGAACTTCTTGGGAAAGACAACCTAGTTTGTTTTGCTAACGGGCAGATACTACAATTATGAGAATAACTCGCATTATTAAGATGCAATTGATCAGCTAGAAATTTAAAACGAGAAAAAGAATGATGACCTAGACGTAAATGCCACAAATCAGATGACTGAGATACTTGATGAGCTGAAGATTTGATTGGAGATGAAGAAATATGATAGAGACCTCCAAATTGTTTACCCGAGCCAATCATCTTCCCCGTAGCCAAGTCCTGCATAACACAAGAATCAGGATAGAAGGTGACATAACATTTCAAGTTATTGGTAAGTTTGCTAATCGACATTAGGTTTAAATTGAATGAAGGCACACATAAAATGTTGTTTAACTTAAGGTTAGGGCTAAGGGAAATATTGCCAGTATGTGACACACGTGCTGTCTCTCCATTAGGCAAATTTATTGTAGACATGATGACAGCCTTTGGATCAGTCATAACAGAAGATTTTGATACTATATGATCCGTAGCTCTACTATCGAGAATCCATGAATTAGAACTCGCAGAGTTAACAGATAATGTAGATATGGGAAACAAACCTGCAACATTGATGTGATTGTCAGAATTACCAGAAGGGTTTTGATTGATTGTAGATAAGGCTTGTGCTATCTGTCGTAATTGCTCAGAAGAAAAATTTGGAATGGAATTAGGTGACTGTTCTTCTGTATTCAACTATGAAACATCGGCCATATTTGCAGATGATCGATATCCACGATGATTGTGTTGATTGACTTGTCTTGTCCTTGTAGAATTATTTTTCTGTCGACACCGATTTTCTATATGTCCCCTTCTATCACAAAACTTACAATGAAACTTAAAAATTCGACACTCATTGATTGTATGACCACTTTTATTGCAGTGTTCACACAATTTGTCCTAGGCGAATTTTGAATATGTTGTTTTCTTCTGCACTGCTGATGCAATCGAGAAATTCTCAGTAGGTTTAGAAGTTACCTGTCGCAGCATCTCTTCTTGTACAAGTAATGAATAAGTTTATCTCACATTAGGTAATGGAGAAATCATCAATATGTTAGATCTCACCGTTTTATAAGACTCATTGAGCCCCATGAACAATTGCATCAACTTGTCTTCTTCGCGTTGATCAATATGTATTTGACGTTGATTACACGTAAATGGTGTGCGGTACGCTTCCAGTTCATCCCAGAGTGCTTTGAGCTTGGTGAAATATGTTGACAGTGCCATGGTTTCTTGTGACATCGTTGCTATCGAGTTTTGTATTTGAAAAATTGCTGGAGCATTCTTTTGTGAGAATTGATCGCGAAGATCAACCCACACTTGATGAGCTGTCTTGGCGTGAATAATGCTTTTAGCGATATCTGCTTCAACAGAATGAGTTAACTAAGATATTATCATACTGTTGCACTGATTCCAAAGTTCGAATTCGATTGAATTTGCATCTTGGGGCGGTTCCTCAATTGTGCCATCAAGGGGCGGTTCCTCAATTGTGCCATCAATGAAGCCAATTTTCTTCTTGTGCATAACTGATTTACTCCAGGATTGGTAATTTGCTCCATTTAATTTGATTGGAACAAGTGAATATCCTCGCTGATCAGTGATGCATATAGTAAGGATGTGTTAAATCAACCTCCGAAATTTTAAAGCTGGATTTGGCTGATTCCGCCATAAAGAAAATTTTGATATTCAAGAACATCACGATCGATGCTCTGATAACATGTTTAGAAATAGAAAATAGAATTGGAAAAATGTATATACTTCATTCAGGTTTACCACGTTTAAATAGATACAAACTATTAACTAATACCTAAAAATAGACTAAATCTGGTAAATAAATAAAATACACTATTAATCAAATTTATACTAATCACTCTCTAAATATCTCACATATAATCTAACTAATATATCTCCAACAACTTCCTAAATATCTCAGTTATATTCTAACTCATATAAGTCCAAAATATCCTCCTAATAGAATTGCAGGCAGCTGAACTCTCCATCGAAGTACTTTTAGACATTCTTAGTTTCATTCTCTAATCTCTTCTGATTTGCACGTACTACCGTATTGGAAAGCCCAAAAATGTGGATTTATGCACATGTTCTTGATGAGTACTTCAATGCTATTACGCCACCAGTTAATATTTGTTGACTGCAAGGTGTTTTGTGTTTTCAATTTTCCTTCGTGCAATTCCTTGGATAAACTGGCTTGGTCAGGCCGTAAGGGAAAAGGATTCAGTAGGCATGTTCTCAATGCTACGAAGGATGGCTATTCGAGGAAAAGGAGTTGGTGGCAGAAGTTTTTCTTTGACGATGATGGAAATTGGTTCGGTTTGAAGAGTGATGGCACGCTGGAGGATGAGTTGGAGAGTGTTGCGAGTGATGAAGACATATCTGATGATGAAAATTTTGAGGCGTGGAAGAAGAGGGCTGAGGCCATTATAGAGTTGAAGGAAGCACAGGAGGATGTGAGGAACGAGCAGGGGCAGAGGTGGACTGATTGGCTTGATGATGATACAAAAATCATGTTCGAACTTCATGGAGTCAAGATTGGGATAATGGTCTTGGGGAATTGAACGAAGAATCGTCAGATGCTCGTGAGTTAGTTCCTTAGAAGAGATTTGTTGAGTCTGTCAGGGATTTGATTCTTGGGAAGGAAGAGGATGACATGCTCTATGAAGACCGTGTTTTCCAGTATGCCTCCTTAAATTCGGTAAGCTCATGTATGCAATGTGGTATAACCTTAAATGGACTGGTTCTGACTAGTATTAATATCATTCACAATCAACTTAGTTTACTACTTATTAAGATTTAGTAATTACTCTACCATCTTCATTTGTATGACGCCAGAAGTCTAGTCTTTCTTTGGCTAGTTTCATGAGTCTTTAACGCGGCTGGGCTTGTACTGAGCCCTTTCATGCATTGATGGTGTCTATTGAACATTGATATCTAATGGTCATCTTAAACATTTGTCCTATCTAACCACATGTTTGACCACTCTTTTTGCTCATGATTTGCTTAGTGTGCTTGTAACTAGCATGCTTATTTATATGCACCTTGATCATGCACATTTATTGTAGTTAGATACTTGCCTAAAGCCCTAGGTTCTCTCGCCTCCTTGGATCAAGAACTTGATAGGAACAACAAACCTCTACTTTGGTATGATATTGTCCACTTTGAGCCTACGCTCTCATGACTTTGCTTTTGGTTTTCCCTAAAGGCTTTATACCAATAGAGATAATGTTTCTTACTTATATACCCATGATCTTCCCCTTAATTAACCAATGTGGATTCCAACAATCCTCCCCTCGAACAAAGTACAACATTGAGCCCTCCCCTTACGACTCATTCCTCTCTGGAGCCCTCAAGCAGATTTCACCATTGAGCCTCCTCTTAAATAGTTATCTATCCATCCCGCACTACCTAAATGACTCCTCTTCTCTGAGAACATTACTAGTCTAATAGAGCTCTACCACAGATGACTACACCTTTGAGGCTCACAACTTCTTTATTCGACACTTAAGGATTTTATTGACATGGCTAAGTTAAGATAAGGGCATAACTCTGATACCACTAATAGGAATCAACGAACCTTCACATTGATATAATATTGTCCACTTGAGTATAAGCTTTGATGGCTTTGCTTTTGGTTTCCCCAAAAAGCCTCATACCAATGGAGATAATGCCCCATACCTATGTACCCATAATCTTCCTCTTAATTAGTCAATGTGAGACTCCAACAATCCTCAACCGAAATAGTCTAATGTTACCTCCCCTTTTCTTTGCACACTTAACATGACATAAGCAACCACCCTACTTAGCTCATGTCATGGGGTACCTTTATGCATTGTTGCTTGTTTGATGGCACTTCTCTTTGTACAACTTATGAGACTTGATTAACTATGAAAGGTTTTCCTTGATCGCTATCCATTGGGCCCTCACTTGGCGCAATGTTGCTCATGCCTATGACAACCCACAATCATCTGACTGTCCTTTTGGCTATACAATATATTGAAACTTTTTGCCATAGAAAGACACTTGAGGCTCATTGCTTGCCCAGCCTGTGTCGCACAATATTATGTTGGATGACTTGCTATAACATCTATATTGTTATAGTGTGTGTAATAATGTAAACAGAAATTTATTAGTTTTTCTGTCTTTTATTTTAGTTTTTCACTACATCAGGGGCTTCCATGTATGCTTATATTTGTTAAATCACCAATTCATTCAAGAACTTAAGTTGATGGTTTGTGTTGAGTTTAATTGTATCAATACTTTAACCTTCTCCTGCTGGGCTTGGAAATTTGTAGAATGCCCAACAAGTGGCAATCAGTAATAATTGGGGAGGAAATGACATTTCTGGAATACAAACACAAGATCTCCTACTCTACTACCTTGTTATCACTAATCATCTCAAAAACTTAAATGAATGGGTTACAGTAAATTTACTTATATTAATAATTCAATAATATTGTATGAAACTCTAATGTATGGAATAACATAAACTATAAGTATTCTCTCTTGTATTTTGTCTCACATTATGGAATTTTTGGGAGTGGTTAAGGATTGGAGTCCACACTATTGGGAGTGCTTGTTTTTTGACACCACCCTGCCCTTGGGGAAGACAACGACCAATCTACAAAACCTTGAAATCCAGCCACTAGATCACCCTCACATAGTATACTGGCCTACAAAGACCTAGCAAAATTCGTCGAACCAAAAAAAAAAAAAACCACTCATTTTTCTGTCTCCATACAATACTTTTTTAGGCATGAGACCTCAAAGGAAGGCTGGAACATTTGTAGAGAATGCACCAGTTTTTGGCTAGATATAAATAGGAGACATGTTTCTCTTTTACAGTGTTCAAACCTTCTTGTATTAGGATCTAAATGATTTCACCTTTTTGAGAACTTTTGTTTACAAATTAGCAGTTATCGCGCACTTGTTGATGATTGGATCCTTTTCAAGTATAGCACTGAACAGGGAACTGCCTTGCACTTTGAAATCACTGGTTTTGACATTATTTTCAGAAAGAAACCACTTCTATTCTAAACTATTTTCTTTTTTATTTTTTGCAGGCAAAATTTCTGATAGTCTTAATAATTATACCCTGGGCATTGAATTTTGTGGTTCATGATTACGTTCTCATGCCCTTTCTTGATAGGTAATAGATGAGTAGTTTTACTTTATCACATGTCCTGCCGTTTAAAGAGAAATTTTGATTGGTCCAAAGCTCTTTATTGACTATATATGTTCATTCTTTCTGCATTGTTTTCCAAAGCTCTTATTTTTCTTTATTTTTTATATGTTCTTGAGAGTTTGGATGAGCCTGACCCGACTACATATAGTTAGAGGATATTAAATCCTAGATAGGTGACCACCATGGCTTGAACTCATTCCCTCTTAAGTTATTTACGGTTTATACTGTCCTTGATTGCTAGGCCCGAGATGGTTCTTCTGAAGCATTTCTAATTAGAGAACTTCTTCTCTCTTTTATAGTTAGGAAATATACATGGTGAACTCATAGTTTAACTACAAAGTGAGGACCTAGTACGTAGCATAAGATAATGATCACTTCTGCTTATGAATACAGAGTTTTAAACTGCTGCTTCTCTCCAAATTAAAAGTCATGTTTCTCATTGGAGGAAACAAAAACTGCTGCATCTGAATAACCTTTTGAAGAATATTTGGAACCTTCTTAAGAAAAGTTGCTGTCTCTTTGTCTACATGAGCCATACAAATCTCTCCAACTTCAAGTTTTTCTTTATTAAGCTGATGATCAACTTCTATTTGCTTTTTGTTTTCACGTTGAATAGAACTATGAACTGTATCCGCTGCTACCTTATTATCGTGCTGTATCTTCATAGCATTTCCATAGATCATGAACTCATGAACGTAGTGCTTGTTTTCAAGATTCTTGTGGAGATAATTAAAAAATGAAATAATAATAAATAAAAGAAGGGGAGTGCGCCATCTTACTTTGGCTAATGTGATTCTTTCTACTCTCCCCCGTAATCACACTCTGTTTTTGAAATTTCTATTATAGTAGCTTCCAAGTTTGAAGTCATTTTAGAGACACTCTTGAGAGGGCCCTTAGCTCAAGGGAGGGACCTATTAGGCTACATGGCATATTCTTTTTCTTCTTACTATTCATTTAAACGATAAAAACTCCCCATTGACTGGTTGCATGGGAAACTGTCACCTTTCCAACCAAGTGTAGAGGCCTCAATATTGGAAACATCAGACTTAGAAACAGGACTATTATCCGCAAATGGCTTTGGATATTTCTAAAGAACTCAAGGCACTTTGACAGTAAATAATTATTAGCTTGCCCATAATTTCTTTGGTTTTTTCCTCAAGTTTTGTAGCCACTTGATTCTAAAACCATAGCAAGCAATTGACAATCTAATTCACGTATTCAAGTTTGAGGGATAAAGTGGAGCAACTGTGAATTTTGGGAGAGTGCTTGATGTTCTGATTCAATCTTTATTCTGATGTTCCCTCACCTTTTTGTTGTAAAGGCTTTCCACTTCATAGTGTGGGATGGTTGTATGACTAGCTGGATTATTAGGTTTTTAAGTTAATGTTGAACTCATTTTTAAAGATTCCCTTTGGTAACAGTTCTCAAGCTCTCTGTCAACTACTGTTATGTTCCTACATTTAACAGGTAGTCAAGAAAGTGCCACTGGCAGCAGAGATGCTCGATGTGAGAAGAAACCAGAAGCTTGAGATGGTTTCCATTTTGTGAAAAGAAACCAGGTATGTCAAGAAAGGTCCATATTTTTCTTGAGATTTGGTATCTTGCTAGATCCGATGTCTCACTTTGGGTTTCCATTTTGCGTATATGCACATAGTGGTCATTTGTAAGTAAAATAGAAGGGCCTCATATTATAGTAATTGCATGTGCTGTTTTGTAGCTTTTGGTTGAGGGGACACATATACGAAAAATTTGCTAGGTATCCAAACACAAGAGAACACAAGTAACACAAAGATAACTATATTGTAGTATTATTGCTTGTATTTTGTTTAAGTTTTTAACGTTTGTAACTTTAATTTAATCTCTGAAGGTTTAATGGAAATTACATTCATTCTTGCGTTAGTGAAGCATTGTAGTTATAATCTTTTCTTTCCCCTCCATCAATGTTTTTGTAGATTTAGAAAATTTTATGGTGGATCAGGACGAGAATGAATTCGGGAATCCAAGACATACTCATCCTGGATTCCCGAATTCATGACATACCCTTTTCATGTAAACTGTAGATGAAATATTGTGACATTCATCCTCCAATTCCTTTAGAATGAAAGTATGTTAAGTAATGTGTGAAGTTCTCTAATTATATCACTACTACTTTTTTGTTCCTTCCTGATATTGATATTGATAATTGTTATATATTCTTCCATGCAAAAGCTGTTCAAATTTCTTCCTAGATTATCACCAAGAGTGGCGAATTTATTCCAGGAAATGAAGCGCCATTAGTTGCTTGTCATTCCAATTTTGGAAATCTGGGCTCAAATTCATTTGAGAGTAAGGATATAATTGTATGAAGAATGCAATTTTCCCTTTTCTCTTCTGTAGTAATCTGTGGATACTTGAGTATTTGCAGCAATAAAAGTTTGTAATGAAGACCAGAGCTTATAAGATTCGCAGCATACTGAATTGCATCTCCTCTTCGCATTATGGCTGTAGTTCTTCACGACAGGCAAGTTACCAAATCTCGTATTGGACCTGAAACTTCCGAAGAATAGCCAGTTTTGTTGCAAAATGGAAATGGCTGAAATCTTTCAACACCGATTTCCCCAAAGAAGGCAAACACTAAGTAATGTGATTTAACCATGGCTGAAATCATTGAATCTGTCTGTTTTTGTTAGTTATAATCAAATTAGAAAGAGGAAAAAAAAAAAAAATGGTCTGCATCATCGACTCAATTTGGGTTCAGTTGGCTCGCTTTATAACCCCATGAGCAAGAACACTTGCCTCGGCCTCAACCTCGACCTCGACCTTCTTGGCCAGGGCCAATGCAATTTAGGTCTTGGGTTACATCTCAAGCGCAAGTTCTTGTCGATTCGAGAAATGGGTTCATTTTGCCTCAGTTTAATCCTTGGTTTCAACTCAATTTTATAAATATTTGGTGCCTAAAATTAGCCATGTATAGTCTAGCTAAGCCATATTTAAATTTTCATTACCTATTCAAACAATTTCCATCCATTTTCATAATTTCTTAAAGTTTTCATGAAATTTCTAATCACATCTCAATCAATATTCTCATAAAATCTAAAACTTGACTTTTCTAAAGACAGTTCAAACTTTGCTCAAGTTATAAGACAGAAATAAGATGATACAGCCCCTCCTCCTTACCATCTACCACCATCCACACTGCAAAATTTGAATACAAGATTTCCACTGGTTTCTACCAAAAGACTCGAAAATCAGTACTAAAAATGAAACGCCGATCCGATATCGGCTGAGAATTGGAAAGGCAATTCCATTCTTGAGTGACAAGTTCTAAAGAAATTTGAAGGTTGCAGGATGATTAAGGTTTTAACATTTCCAGTGAATTTAACATAGAGCAAGTAAAATGGTATACATACACGTCAAATCTCCTCTTTAATGGTTAAGTCGCCAACAGGAATGCAGTAAAATAGGAAACTCAAAACTAGAAGGTTCAAGGGTTTCATCATCATAACTTTTTTTGTTTTTTTTTTTGTTTTCCTTTCTTCTATATGTCTGAAAAGAAACTAAAAAACTGATAGGATAAATACACAAAGATAAGCACACCAACAAATTACCTTCTATTTGCATCTGCCTCTTCTTTTTCCAGTTTCTTCTTCATATGTCTCTCTTTCCTTATTGGGCTTAACATTTTCAATGTGTTCAGTTCTTTTTTGTTTTTTTTTTTTTTTATAACTTAATATCAGTCTGTTGTCATCGGCTGCATAATGCAACACCTGAAACGAGCTTTACGGACAGTCGTCATGATCTCAGTCTGTGCATTCTCTAGCATTCGAACGACCTCGGAAAATGATGGCCTAACATCAGGGTTGGCATCCCAGCACCGGGTCATGATGTCGCTCAAAACAGGTAAGCAATCATTGGGAATGATAGGACGAACTCCCTTGTTAACAACTGCAAAAGCAGCCTGAACGGCTGTCATGTTCTGGAATGGAAGCATTCCAGTAATGAGCTCCCACAGAACGATACCAAAGCTATACAAGTCCACCTTTTGGGTGTAAGGCCTGTGTTGGATCATCTCCCTGTAGAATCATACAATGAAGAGAAGAAAAAAAGGCCTCATATAACTTAAATTGGTAAACTAGTTTCAAATATAACAAAAGCTAACATAACCAGTAATGAATGACAAAATATAAATAGAAGAAAACGAAGTCCCCAGCAGCATAAGAATAAGTTTGACTTAAGGAGTCTTTTTGTCTTCTCCTTTGCAAATGATCAGACAAATTTCTCCTTCAGTTGCAAGTCATATAAATATACTTTCGAGCAAAACTTAATCAGCTACCAAGCCACAAATTTCATGATATTAACAATTTCAGACAAAATAACAAGTGATCTCTAAACAAATTTGATGCTAAATTCAAACTTTCCAGACAGCCATACACAAACCATTATTGAAAATTTCAAGCAGCAAGGTTGGAAGTCAATTCATGAAATTATTTGGACATCTAAGTATATTAAAAGTGCATTTTCTTCCCCATACAGTTAGAAATTTTAAACGAGCCTCACAGTGTATTTTGGTATAATTGCAAAGATGAGCCTTCTAGACAACAAAAGAAACACGGGCTAAAATTTCCTACCAGGCTCAACTTTCTTTCTAGTTTATCAGAAGAATCGACCCATAACTTCTCAAATTTATGCGTTTAATTTTCCAGATCACCAACAGAAACAATGCGCAAAAACAATATCAAAGCTTGAGTTCATTATTCCGAACTAAATTGACTTGGCTTGGCATGTTCGAAGAAAGTATCCTATTCATCTTTATATGATTTGGACCAACCTAGGAGCATCTTAACTAATATCACTTGGCAGCTACTCGCATACAATATTTAGTTGACAAAGAAACTCATAGGATTTTTAAATTCTAAATTGGAGGGCTACCATGAGTTGGGCTCATTCTGAAAGCCCTTACACTTTTTCACTGGCCCTAATGATTCTAGACTAAGCAAAGGTGGTTTGAGTAACTTAGTATTTTTAAAAAGCAAAGAATAAATCATAAGATAAATAATAAGGAAACCATATGAATAAGATACTATTATGTCAGAAACCCACCACCCAAGATTGGTCAAGTAGTTACCAACTAGAATCTTGTTATAAGAGAACGTTGCATTGAAGGAAAACAAAATACAGGCTCATGTGACTTGTGAGGCTTGGGTCTCACTCAAAACCAAAGGCGAATACCAAAGGCAGAAATTTAAGAACAAGAGAAAAGGAAAGTACTCTAAGAAGGCTGAGAGAAACATAGGAGGGAAGGAAAAAAGATCATCTGAATTAGGAAACAAAAATACTTCCAATTCATTATATGAAAGAGAGCCCAAGCCAAAGGATTACAGAAAGGAGTTACAAAGCCAAAGCACACATTGAGAACAGTGTAGATTGTTAAGAGCTAGCTAGATAAGAAGACTGAACTAAACCTCTGGATGAATGGCTAGAACAAATGGTTTGATCCACAAAGCAGATAATTCTCGTCCATTAGTCTTGTCCAGCCCAAGAGGAACTAGTCTTCCTGGCTCTCCTTTGTGTTCTTTCTTACCCTTGGAGGTCTTAATACCGACTGTAAAGTTCAAATAAAAAATTGATCCCTTGCTATCTCAATCCCATAGTCCTCACTCTCTGTGAAAAGATTTCAGAAAAATGGCAACCATTGTTTTCAGGTTTGTGCTCCTTTGTCGTGGCCCTCTGGTGCCAGCTGCTGGATATCTTCATCCTACAGTGGCCAATTTCTGGACACCATGAAGAGTTGGTGCTTCAGGGCTCAATTAGAGGTTAAAAGACACCAAGAGGATATCGTGGTTGAATGCTTTCTGTGCCTTAATTTGGAGTGCAACAGAAGAGTTTTTCAAGAAGAGAAGACTGTAGGATCAACTAGAGGATGATTTTTTTTTCTCTAGCTATGAAACAATTTCATTGTTGATATAAAATGCTACAGAAAAGGAATAAATCTCATTCAAATGAAGTTAAAACATGAGAATTTAAACAATAGTTGCAAAAAGAAGGACCATGTTTAGAGCACATCCTAAGTATATATTATATATCACAAGAGAAATCGATAATTGTGGAATTGAACATGCAATAAGAAGTCTTCAATTCCTTCACTTGCACTAACAAGATTTCTTACGGAAGATTCTTTATATATATATATATATATATATATATATATATATACACACACACACACACATATATATAAATATATATTTGATCTTGTCATAATGATCCAAATGGGAAGATGTGGTAAGAAATATCTGATAAAGCAATACACTTTATCATTAGAATATTTCCCACACTCGCATATCAATGGTGTTTTATCCTGTGCGTTGAATTTTATCACTAGCATATTGCCTTGATACTAGCTTATACCTAGTCTATCCAACCAGATCATTACCAGAGAGGGCATAGAAAAATTCCATTTAAGCTAGAAACTATCAGTGAACAAAATAATACTAAAGATTTTTAACGTGCATCTTACCGTTGGAGTTTAACACTTCAAGGAAATCTATTGAACAATAGGATCTTGTTTAGTATGCCTATACCAAATCTTGCATAAAGAGAGATTCGGTTCCTGGCTCGGAGTGCTAAGAAATAGAATTACAAAAGCTCTTGGGCTGGTATTTACGCTTAATAATTTTCCTCGCTTAGCCAGCTAATGAAAGAACTAGAAGCATTAGGCTTACCACCCAAAACTTTGCATACAAGAACTTAAGGGGCTATTGGCTAATTCATAAACCTAGCGAAAATAACTGAAATAGTATCCTCATGGATACTCCAAGAAGATGATTTCCTTAAACTGATAGATGAAATTGAATCGTTGCTAAAAAAAAAAAGGATGAGTAGACTAACCACCAAATTCAATATCCACAAAGAAAAAAAAAAAAAAAAAAAACTTCTGCTGTCTGCCTCAGCCTAACTTCATCTAAAGCGTCCCAATGAGAACATATAGCAGCAAAAATATAAAGATATTGTTCTTCAAACTGACGGCCATCAATTTGTCATACTAAGCTATTCATCAAAGCAGCCAAAAGAATTCCAAGACCAACTTCTGAAAGCTTTTCTTTGAGAAACGCTTGGTCCAAAAAACATGCCATCCAAAGCTTTATATAAACGCAGTTTCTTTTTATCTGTGATTTCATTAGTCAATCACGCTAACGTCAAGATAACAACTAAAACATTAATAATGTATAATGTAATATTGATAGAGTATCATTTTTATGTGAATAAGAAAACATAGTGTTGTAAGCATCCTTATGAAAGGTCACCGTGATTTTTTATTTTTTATTTTTTTTAATTTTACTAAAAGAAAAAGGTAGAAATGCACACAAGAGGACAAGGAGTTGAGGCATCGCCTTCCAAACACTCAAAAAAGAGAGTTTTATGAAAGGGCCCTAATCCAATGCAAAGATACTCAAAGAGGGCGTTGAAAAACCTTGGCCATGATTTTATAAAGCTTGTTTTCTAGATAGGACAAGACCCTGATTCTTCACTAAGGGAGATGTAAGTTCTGTATGTAAATTTGAAGGTTTTTCAGGTTACGGGAAATATGAATAGAAAAAACTTTAACTTTCAAGATACTTCTTTGAAAAATTGATCAACAGAAATGAAAGAGAAAGGAATCAACCAACTAAGCTATATAAAAGACAATGGTCAAAGTAACAAAAAGAATCTCAAAACGTTATAGAAAAAAAAAAAAAAAAAAAATTGGCCA